>NW_026947511.1:32927500-33372500 GCF_034190915.1 Cavia porcellus
GTTTTGCAAGAAACAAGGTGCTACATAACCTAAGTCTATGCCAGTTTTTGCTTTTAAATAAGAACCTGAACTCTTGGGAGTTGGGAGCTAGGAGTCTACTGTTGAAGACTAGGAAGCCCGGAGATTTGTGGCTGGTGTATGAGAGAGCAGGATCGTGAGCCAGCACACCTGAGTGCTGAGATCTCTTTGTTCCCCATCACAAATCATCTGTGGGATGCTGATGCACATTTAACCTGCACGGTCATTTTCCAGATGGGAAATTGTGGTACTTACCTAGCAGGGCTATGAAATGAAATACAAAATGCAAGCATTTTATTCCTACAGAAGAGGTCCTGGAAAAGCAGATATCCTGAAAATAGTTTAGTTGGTTTTTGAGTCTCCTGTTTTTTGGTACCAGGAATTGAACTCATAACCTTGTAATTGCCAGGCAGGTGCTGTGCCGCTAAGCTACATCCCCAGCTCCTTCTGTTTGCTTTTGAATGAATTTTTCTTAGGATTATATTGGTTCAGGTCCTGTGGCATACATTTGGTTTTGTAAGTCAGGGCTCTAGGGTGACAGCAGAGGTGGGGGTGGGGTCACAGACAGCAAGGTCATGACCTTGGGTCTGAAGGGCAGGGTTTTTCATGGCAAGGACAAGTAAGAGCAGAGTGTTTTCTAGTTCCTCTTCTTCCTCTCCCTCCTCCTCTTCTTCTTCCTCTTCCTCCTCATCCTCTTGCTCCTCTCTGCTTCCTCCCCTCCTCTCTTCCTCTTTTTGTAAATGGTACCAGGGATTGAACCTAGGAGTCTCACACTGAGCTACATTCCCAGCCCTTTTTATTCTTTAGTTCGAGACAGGGTTTTCACTAAGTTGCTGAGTTGCCAGGCTGAGCTTAAATTTATGGTTCTCTTGCCTCAGTCTCCCAGAATGCTGGGGTTATAGACGTGTACCCCAGAACTAGCTCCAGTTATTAATAAGTATAATTATTAGTGTTGATAGGTATTAAATAGGGTGTGCGATTATGGCAATGAAGAAAGACAAATTCCAGAGTGAAATTACATTTTGTTTAATAATTTATTATTATTTTGTCTTTTTGAGACAGTGTTTCACTGTGCAGTTCAGGCTGGCCTTGAACTCACTTTGGCCTCAGATTTGTAGCAATCCTCCTATCTCAGCTGGGATTATAGGTGTGCTCCACCATACCGGCCTTGTCTAACAATTATGAGCGATTTAAAAATCCAGTTATACCTCTGAACTCAGACTGGAGAGGACTTTTCTCAGGTTACTCCCTTCCCCTCCCTCCACTTGCTCCTCCATGGACTGTACCTGGGGCTTTGGAAGACCATGTATCCCCAGCATGGTCACATGATAGAGCAGGTGACATAGATGAGGAGCTAAACACAGGCCAGGGGCTCTGGACTCTGTCAGTTGACTTAGTGAAGCAGTTTCTCTTACTGAGCTTATGAAGCATTTCGAGTTGTGTCTGAGCCATGTGGAGTCTTCTACTTTAGGGCCATTTCTTTCTCCCACATTTATACCAAGTAGTAATAATGCTAAAACTTTGGCTAACTGGTATTTAGTGTTCAGTGCACTATCTCACTGAGTCTTCCCTGCTTTGATGTTTTAATCCCCTCTTTACAATAAAATGAGGCTTAGACTGATCAAGTAATTTGCCCAACATCAACAGCAGTGTGAATGGGACTTGGCTGTCCCCCTTTATCATTCTGTTTGACCCTTGTACCAACCAATACCTGTGTGGAAGTTGAAGTTGGTTTAAATCAGGGGTTCTCTAGATTCCTTTCCTTGTCCAAATTTTATATAAAAAGTCTATTACAGAATAAAAATGCTTTAATATTTACTTTTTAAAAGGCAAGTCAGCAAAAGCTGCGAGGCTCTTCAGATGAACGGTGGGTTTGCTATTAGGTTCTGTGACAAAATGTGCCTGGATGCCTTTGGCTTCCGTGGGCAGTATCTAAATGCCGTTTAACTCAGTTAAGTCATTGCAAATGGTAGCAGGTTTTTCCCCTTGTAAAATCCATCATGCAATATCCGGTTATTCTTTAAACAATTCTAGTAAGAAACTATTTTGAAATCTGCACAGTGTGAGTTAGCTTTGTAGCACAAAATAATTTGCTGGTATCCTCCAGGGTGTTGAAATTTGGTGCATAAGCTACTTGAGAGTGAGTTTTTAAAAATCGTTAATGTAATTTAAAAATTAAGTTTAAATTGTCATTTGGATCAACACAGAAGTCCCTTGTTATGTGACAAGGTTCCGTGGAACACATTTTGAAAAACATTGTTCTAATACTTTCTTTTAACAAAGAAAATTGAGGCCCAGAAAGCACAGGTAGTAGCTTAATGCTGTGGAACAGGAAATGAAAGCAAAGAGATTTTTACATTTTAATATTGTTTTTTCAAATTTTTCATTTTCTCTAGCTACTAAAATGGCATATATTCAATTTATAGCAAATCAGAAAATACAGAAAACTAAACAGAAGAACAAAGACTGGTTTATGTTCTTATCACTGAACTGAAAAATCAACTGTTAACATTTTGATATGTATAAAATTTTTACAAAATTGAGATCAGGCTTTAGATAAGGTCTGATATTTTATTTTGTCTTCTTAACCTATTTATGCCAAAGGTTGCAGTTTTTAAAATTTTGTATGAAGTTCAAACACATTGCCTAGAAAAATTCAAGGAACAAGAATTTGAAGAAAAAAAATTTTTTTATCATGTTGCATTGTTTGTGGCATTCCACACTAGGCATGGGTTAGTTAATGGAACACTCGGATAAATTAGTTAATGTTATAAGATTCAGGTCTCTAGGATGATATGACTTTTTTCAATCATAACATAAATAGCTTTACATGTGAGTGTGCCATACCTTACCCATCATTTTTGAAATAAATTTGAAATATTTTGAAATGTGAAGTAATCAGCATTTAGAAGCGCCATGACAAGCATCTTTTACCATAAATCTTTCTTTCTTTCTTTCTTTCTTTCTTTCTTTCTTTCTTTCTTTCTTTCTTTCTTTCTTTCTTTCCCATTTGTCTTTTTTGAGGTAGGGTTTTGTTATGCAGTTCAGGCAGGCCCCGAACTCATTATGTAGCCCAAACTGGCCTCAAACTTGTAGTGATCCTTCTGCCCCAGTCTCCAACACCTGGGACTTCAGGTGTGCACCACCATGCCTGGCTATTTCATTGTTTTTACTGTTTTCTTTGGTGAAGGTAATTTGTCAGAGTGAAAATTTGAAGAGTAATTAAAATAACAAGAAGAAACTTTCCAGGAACTTTCCCTACAGGAAAACAAAAGAAAAAGGAAACATCTTTCCTCACTTATCAATAAGTTTGTGGCTGAGACTTGCTTAAGAAAGGGCAGATTTTTAAAACATTATTTATTTATTTAATCCCCACCCTTTTTTTGTGGTTCTGAGGCTCGAACTCAGGGTCTCATGCATGCTGGATAAGCATCTACCTCTGAGCCATACCCTAGCTCCATATTACAGGTTGACAACAGAAAAACATACCGATGTGCAGTATTTAATATAAACTTTACATGACATGGGATCCTTCAGAATCAAAGACCCAAAGAAACAGGAAACCTGATTATTTTTAATTCTCGGTCTGATGGAGAAATGGATAATTGTGGAGAGGAGCTGTAGAAGACAAAGTATGATCTGGGGGTAATTAACTGGGGGGGATTTAGCAAGGGCTGTTAGGATTCTTCCCTGTGTCCTGCGTCTTCAGAGAGAAGGGTGTTCCTTTTGCCAGGTGTAGGGAGGGCATCTCTCAAAGGAGGGTCTTGTGGTCTTAACGGAAGGTGAGAGAAGGGCAGAGAGAGCTTCCTGCCCCTGTGATCTTCTCAAATGCCAGGGGGCCATGTATTTTGGAGCAGTGTGTGTTTTACCCATCACCCCATCTGACTCATCCTCCATTTCCCCTAGACAGAGACCAAGGGTTTGGAGTTTTCCCTTTTCTTGTAGGAGATGGGGGAAAAGTCAGACAGGGGCTCCATGGGAAGAATTACCTTTGGCACCTTGACCTAAGTCTGTCCATGTGTCCCCTTCATCGACTGAGTGTGAGTGAGAGCTCACACGGGAGGGGAGCGAATCCAGGTGAACTTGCAGGCTGGAAATGCCTCCTGGGGACTAAGTGAGCTTTCTTCACTCGGGCCTACTTTTGAGTCCACGGGTCGTCTCTGACCACCGCTGGGACAGGGAACTCAGGAGACCCCTCTCTAGGCAGCCTTTTCCCAAGGGGGTGTCAGGCAGCACCCGGACAGGCAGCCAGGTTAGTGACAGAGGGAAAGCAAGGAGCCTAACCATTTTCAGCTTTTCCTTTGCAGAGCCGACCTTTTAAGCATACCTACATTTACCTGCAACGGCAATCATTTTGCATTTTAATGACAAATCAAGTACGCTAACTTGCATTTGAAACGAAAGTGCCTTAAATGTCTCTGGCTGTCAGAATGAGATGTTAGAGGCTTGATGAAAAGCGAACAAAGAAGACAAAGTATGAAGCCTGGATACAGTGCAAAATGAAATAAAACCTTGTATGGCCTGTCAGGGGTGTCAGTTGATATTCATATCTAAAGCACATTATAGCATTACTTTGCAGCCCATAGCTTACTCATCTGTCTTTTTTAATTCATTACATTCGAGCCCACATCTTTTAAGTCTCGTGTGTCAACAATGGAAGAAATCTGTTAATTGACAAATGAGTGTCACAAATGTGAATTGGTGCCTTTACATCAGCGGCAGGTGTAGTCTCTTTTGTTTTTTGTTGGATCTATTATTGGCATAAGCCAGTGTAAGACATCTGTCTTTGTCGGAATGAGAAATGACAGGCCTTCTTGGCTGTCATTGTCTTAGTGCGTGCTCATTCTGTGAGATACCGTATGAAGATAAAATGTCAGTTAAAAGAATATGAAAAACTATCTAGAGGAAGTCCTTAAATTACTCAGAGAGGGGATCCGGGAATTGGGGCTGGAATTGAAATCCGAGTGTTTCACTTTGTATCTATCACACCTATTTAAAAATAATATTTCCTGAGTAACAGGATGAGGTTATCAAGCATTTAGGAAAACATTACATTGCGCCAGTCTAATTACCTTTATAAGGTGGGGAGAAAAATCTACCTTTGCAAGATATGAATTTATTTATTATAAGGTCATTGCTCCAGCAAGCACCCAATTGTCTCAATAAAAACACTCCAGGTAGGATTCTGGGCGTTGATTTGCATGTGTTTTGAGATATAGAAATGCTTCCCCTCCAATTTCATTTTTGGTTATATTTCTATCTGAGGTTGATGAGAAGCATAATGAAATAAAAAGCAGCAGTTGTGGAGTGATGGGACAATTAATTAGTGGGGAGAAAACTTAGTGTCGCAGAGCTGCGGGTGGGCTTAGGGATGGTGGTGAGGACCTGATCTTGAGGCTCTGTTGGTAGCTCAGGCTACTGCTGCTGAGGGAGGAGGAGGTTGC
Organism: Cavia porcellus; assembly: GCF_034190915.1. Lineage (NCBI taxonomy): Eukaryota > Metazoa > Chordata > Mammalia > Rodentia > Caviidae > Cavia > Cavia porcellus. The sequence goes on from NW_026947511.1 coordinate 32,932,963, forward strand.
AGGTCTGGTGGAGGCCGGCTGCCTGGTTCCCTCATCCCCCTGCTTCAGCTTGAGCTGGAGAGCTTGGATCTGTATGAGTGGTGAGACAGGGTGACCTCGGCTGGGCATGTCCTTATCATGGGATGGGTGGACCCCAAAGGGCTGCCTAAACATGAGCGTGCCCACAGGTCTCCTGGAAAAGCTCCGTTGTTCTGTTGCACTGTCTGACCTCGTTGGTCTGGGGTTGATCCTGACACTTGCATTTTCTAACAAGTTCCCAGGGCCTGCTGGCCTGCTGCTTGGCAAACCCAATGCCAGTATCATGGAGTTCAACTTATTCTTCCCACAGACCCTTTGAGGGGGTCTTGAGACAGGGAGGGATTCTGAAAAGAGCAGAGTCACGATGCTGGACTGTTTGGGATGATTTTTATATCATGAAATAGCCAGGAGGGTGGTGCATGTCTGTAATCCCAGCACTCGGCGGCTGAGGCAGGAGGATTGCTGCTTGTTTGAGGCCAGCCTGGGCTATTAGTGAGTTCAAGGTCAGCCTGAACAACATAGCAACTGTGACCCCCCCCCAATTTTTTTTTCTGTAGAAATGTTTCTAGTCTCATCAGAAGAACCCCAAATCCACTGATGTACCTCCAGGTTTAAGTGGGTGGGGTGTTGGTGTGCATGCTTGTGTGTGTGCACACATGTGCTCTCCGTGGTGAGGGGGACTGTACTGATGTGTGTGTCAGGTGAGGTCCTGTGTCTTTGCATATGTGTGTGTGTTGTGCCCAGAGGCAGGCCTGTGGCAAACCTGCATGTGTCCTTGTCCACGTGGGTGGCAGGCGAGCACACCTGTTAGCCGTATGTTTAGGGTCAGGCATGCCCTATGGCTGGGGGATGACAGAATTGAGGGCTAGGGCAGGTGGGAGGGAGGGAGTTTGCCAAGAGGAGCAATAGGGCTCTTGGCTGCTGCTCGTGTGAGTGATCAGATGCTGCGAAATATGTGCTGCAGGAAGAAACTCCATGAGATCTGCGCTGGGGCTAACACGGAGGCCTTTGGTGCCGTGGGCTCTGGTAAACATATTTGCCTCAAGGTTGCTGCTGGTGCAGTGCCGTGGAGGCTGACTGCAGTGTTTATCTTCCGATGGAAGAGACCCCTAGCAAAGTTCCCAAGACTGCTGGGATATGGGGACGTCCTGGATTCATCATGGGAGGATCAAGGAAGGGCGAAGAACGCGCAGCTGGAGGCCGAGTGCGCTTCTTCCCTTTCCCTCTTATTTCAGCTCAACATGACTCAGAGAACACAAAGCCACCTCTTTGCTTTTCATGCAAATTAATTATGAGCTAATGAGCAGTTGGGAGGGTGAACCCGGCACTTTTCTGTGCAAATTCAGGAAAGCCAATTCTTTCTCTGGACCGTTCCCTCCTTCCCTAGGCCACCACCTCTTTCCTTTCAGATGCTATGCACTGTGGCTCTTTTCCTGGCTGACCTTTCCATGCTGCATTCTGGAGGAAATTTTAATTTTGTTTTGTAAATTAAAATAAGACTTACCTGATGGGGGCAAAGTGAACCAGGAAGAAAGGAAGGGAAATGACATATCAAAAAAGCCACCTAAGTTGGGCCAGAAATAGACAGAGAGAGAGAGAGAGAGAGAGAGAGAGAGAGAGAGAGAGAGAGAGAGAGAGAGGCTTTCTTTCTTTCTTTGGAGGTGCACATATCAGAGGAAGTTGCCGGAGCACATGGAGTATATGTGTGTATCTTTGCCTGTGTCATTTTAAAAATGGGCAAGGTGTGCCATGAGTGTTGTGTTACACATGTGTGTGCAGGCATTCTTTTGTGTGCACACTGCGGGACTTTGTGCATGAGAAGACCGTTTACGTGCCTCTCTTACGTGCCTTTTCATTACCAGCTGTCACATAGAATCTGAAACAGACACAAATTTATTGGGTAGTATTTAGGAACATGTCGGTGGTAACGACTGCAGCTCTGATTTCAATTAACACCCACTAAATCCAAGCGAATGCAGTGCATTTGTGGACCTGTTGAGTGCGCTTGGCATTGCGTTGCAGGAGTCTGAAGGGGCCCTGTTTTTAACAAAGTTGTGGGCTGATGGGTGCCTTCTCGGGCTTTCTAGTTAAAGGTGGAGAATTCAAGATTCTCTTGATTTGGAGTTTTAAAGAATGACTTTTCAATTGCAGAGAGCCCAGTGTTTTAGCATCCAATCTGGCTTAACAAAATACCACTTTGGAGCTCATAATTCATCATTTTTCACACCCCGTTCACCCCTTTTTCTGGCTGTTTGGGTGAAAACAGCTGGGGAAGTGCTGCGTCTTATGATTAAGGCACTAAAAGATTAGCCGTAGGCACTGCCCATCTATGGGCCTGCAGAATTCAGGCTGCTGACAGCAGATCTGTTTTGAATCGGACTCAGATTAAAGTGAGTGAAAATCATTTGGGGGCTGAGGGCTCAAAAGGTCACACATGTAATGAATTGTGGGTGCTTGCCTGGCTTCCCAGGCGAGAACCATAAGCAATTATTAAATGCCATTGTGCATCAGGAAGGCTTGGTTGGTGGTGACTTTGAAACTTTCCAGAAGCGAGGCTGGAGATTGCAAGAGGTGGTAAAAGGGAGTGGGTGGGGCAGGGTTGGACGGCTGTGGCTTTATTTGGGGGGAGGACTTGTATTCCTCTCCCATCTTCTCCTTGCTCTGGGCCTGTAGTGATGGAACTAGCGCTTGATGGGGCCTTGACGGTACTTTTGTCTTGGTGTTTCTTCCTTTGCTCCAGCTCCGGGCTGTTCTGCAGCCCTTAGCTCGCCTTTCCCAGCACCCTCTTTTCATCCGTGGAAGCCACCTCATGCTGCTCCGGTCAGCAGGGTAGCCATGAAGGGCTGATAAAAGTCTGGGGCTCATTCTCTCCTGCATGTGAGGAGGCTTGGATTGCCTTGCAGACTGAGGCCATGCCCACCTCCTCCACCTCCACTTAGTTTTCATCTGAGGTGGTATGGTCTAGCTCTCTGGAAAGATTCCAGAACATTCTTTCATCACTGAAAGGAAACACTGCCATGAATAAACGCTTCTCATCATTGCTGTGGGTCTCTTTTATTCTAAACCAGCCCCTCTTCCCCTCTTCCCTGGATTCTCTTTTTTTTTTTGTTAAAACTTTTGGGAGATCCTGACCACAACTTAAAATAGTTCTGTTTTGTTGATGGTTTTCTTTTTCCTTTCAGTGACTTAATTGCTTTACTCAACAGTCACCAAATCCTTGCTGTGTGCCAGGTCGGGGCCAGTGGGAAGATGCTGAGCTGAATCATGTCCCAGGAAGGGGCCATTGGAAATAGGTGACCAGAAACCACTGAGGGATGAAATCACCACCTGTCGTGGGCATGGGGATGGTTTGGTGGTGTGTGTCTGAGTTGGGTCTGGAAAGATGAGCAGGTTTGGCCATGTTGTGGGGGGATAATGGGGACTTTCCAGGTGAGCATGAGCGATGGCCAGTGGTGCCAAGGCTTCGCATACACCTTGGTAGGTCACTTCCCACTTGCTATTTCTTGACAAGGGCAGCGTGGACCCCTGGAGGTCTCTGGCTTCTCCAGAACACACATGTTGAGGGTCTGTGTTCTGTCCATTAGGCTCTCAGTGCTTGAGATAGCACACAGCTTCTTGTCCATCCCTCCTCTTCTCCCTCCCACTGTCCCTCCTGGGCTTCTCCCTTTGACCTTTCTTCAGGACAGGGGACTTGGGTCAGTCCGACTAATGAAAGAGGAGGGGAAACAAAGGATCCCTTTTCTCCCAGTATGTGACATGCCGGGGTCCTGGTAAAGTCACTTGTGTGTAGATAAACCATGGGGACCAGAGATGGCCCAGTGGTTGACATCAAGATCACACTTCTTCATCTGCCCTAGTTCCATATCACTGTATGCTACCTGCTTTCTCCTCTTCTCACCTTCCTAAGCACTCACTGCTTATTTACACTCAGTGTAAGTGGCTCTTAGTGGTTGGTGATATAATAATCTGCAAGTGGTGTCTCCGTGTCCAGTAACTAACTCTGAGACTACTGTTGAAGTATTAACTATCTTGGGCTAGGGGAAAATAGTAGCGTTCTCAGAGTCATTCATAATAATCTCAAAGGACTTCGCTTAGATACCTGTCACTCTCCCTCACAGGTAAGTTCCTTTGCTCCTAGTTATCTTTGGTTAACTGGATTCTTTTATTTTGTTTTGTTTTGTTTTTTGCAAGATAGCGGATGTCAGGTCAGGGCAAGACAACTAGCGGGGGGTCCAGAATGTAAAAGGAAGGCCCGCCAGGACTCCTGCATGCTTCACTTCTTGGTCACTTTGTGGGCATTCCATGAAGGGGGCATGGTGGCCAGTATCCAACCACGAGCCCTTTCTGGAAGGAGCTTTTCCAAAGGTGGTTTTGACCCCGACAAGATACCAGTGTGACCAAACACACACTGCAGCCCACCATTGTCTCTCTCCACAGTGGCTCTCCAGGTTCTCCTGGGTTAGCATTGGTATGGCTTTCTGTCTTTCTTTCTTTCTTTCTTTCTTTCTTTCTTTCTTTCTTTCTTTCTTTCTTTCTTTCTTTCTTTCTTTCTTTCTTTCTTTCTTTCTTTCTTTCTTCTTTCTCTTCTTTCTTTCTTTTCTTTTGAGATTGCATAGTTGAAGTGATAATGATTTTTTTTGGTTCAGTGACCTTGGAACAAAAGGAAACTCTCTTTTTTCCCTGTGGTGGAAGGTTTTTGCAGGTCTTTGGGGGGGAATATTGGGCCCAGGGTTTGGAGGTGGTAGGGTAGCGAGAATGAATGCCAAGCTCCAACCGGAGTGGGTGGGGAGGTAGGGCCTGTCTGCCTCACTGGTTCATGGCACCCATCCAGCCCGTGCCCGCTCACAAAGCCTTCCTTCTGATTAATGGCATCCGTGTCTTGGAGGCATGGATTGTATTAGACCTTGTTTAAAAGTGCTCACTACACATTCACTTGCCCTGGAAGTGCACCAAAATAGGACGCAGGGAAGAAAGGGAGTGGGAGAAAGAGGCTGCCTTTGGACGGGCTAGAAAGGAAAGCTTTTTTCATAGCCGCTTTCTGTGACTTTCTGTACTCTTCAAGGCTTTATCTGTGCGGCGCTCCTAAGGGAGAACAAGGGGAAAAAGTGAAGACAGACGTCTTGGGAAAGAAAACGGGTTTTCCTGCCAAAACTAGGAGATGGTGCTGGCTTTCTTGGCTTTTTAGAAACTCCAAGAAATCTGCTGACATTTTAAAGGGGGAAAAGAGAGAGAGAGATGGAGATGATTTATGATGACATCACATGTTGCCCAAGCAGATCCTGTGAGAGGAAAATGGCTTTTATGGAGAGCATGTTGCAATAAAGAAACAGTGACTCACCGGGGAGCATCATCCGCTGAAATGCCTTAACTGCTCCCCCCACCCCATCAAAGGCCTTGGCAACATCCGGGGCCTTGCTGCGCAGGGGTTCAGGGAGCCCGAGCCCAGCCCCAACCCAGAGCATGTGCTGCCGTCGCATCTCCTTCCCCTCAACCTCTGCCCGAGGACTGTAATTGCCTCCAGTGTTGTTTCCACCCTGCGATCTGTGATCCATGTGCAGGTGTGGTATGGGCTGAGTGTGTGCTGGGGATGTGTGTGCACCAAATAGAAGGCCACAGCAGATGTGGGGTGGGGGCCCCAGCAACTCCTCTGCTTTGCCCAAAGTTACAGAGCAATGCTGGCTTTGTGGGGAGTTGTGCCACGGTTGTTCAGTGGAAAAAACCCAGACGTTAGAATGAGCTGAGGGGTCTGGCAGGAGGCCTACGGGTGCGCTCAGCCTCCCGGGCACAGGAACCAGCTTGAGAACTTTGAGCTTCCAACCAGATCCCGAGCTTGGCATTATTCTCCAGGAACTACCTCCTCTTGGCTGCGTGTTGTGTGCTATGGCTTTGGGGCACCAAACCTAAATTTTAGCAACCAGGAAGGGTCTGAGAGGCTCATTTTCAGGGTCCTGCAGTCCTGGTCCTCAGGTGTCCCTGTTCCCCTTCCATCGTACTTACCCCTTTTTCCACAGGACTCCAGTGCCTGCCTGCCTTTCACCTGCCACCATCTACATGGCCCGATGGCCGGTCTGAAACCTTTTCATGATCAGGTCAAGGTATTCAAATGGCTTCGGACTCCCTTGCATGGGTTTGCATGTGTCAGCGAAGGCCCAGACCTAAAGCTGAAGAACAGAAATGGTTTTGGAGAAGGTTCGGCCGTGAGAAACAGCGCTCTGGGGGTGTCCTTTAGAGATCGGGGGTGCATGTAAGCAGGTGCTGGATGTGTTGTGGATGATGCTTGTTCTTCCCAGATCCTGACTGGCCTGCATGGCTCAGAGCTCACCTCTGCAGACCAAGTCCTCCAGGTTGGCACCTCGGCCTGAGAGTCTCATGCTGGAAGGATCCATTCCATACCTAGCAGGTCTTTGAAGTTTGGGACCTTCCTTGTTGAGTCACCAGCCCTGGTTCAGCATGGCCATGGTCTCCCACATGGATTGGTAGATTTACAACCTCAAACGCTCACCCTTGGGCCCTCTGCCTTGAGCCATGGAGGTGGCTGACGGGGTGGAAGAATGGTCTGATCGTGATCCCATTGATGGTGTCTGCTAGAGATAGGCAGTTCCTCCTGGCCTCTTGAACAGCAAAATGTAGTGATAGTAACAAGCCACTTGTCCCCCTCACATCTTAGTTTTGCTTTTATCACATTTCTGGGATGTGGTAGTAAGGAAGACATAGAAAGAAGCTTGCCTTCAGGGAGCTTGCCTTCTGTGTTTAAATGAGCTCACCTTTTGTCCTGCTGAAACACTATAATCACGTTCAGAGAGCCCTATTTCACCTGCATACATTGTGGGAGTGGGCAGAGTTGAACCTGAGCTATGAGCGAGGCACTTAAATTCTCAGTCACCCCATAAGATTGATTTTATCACCTTCCTTTACCTTCAAGGAAAGAGAAGTAAACCCACCTAGGACTCCCAGTGCCTAAGGTAGATGTCAGAATTAGGACTCAGTTCCTCCGCTCCGAGTCTGCTGCCCCCTGCACCAAACCATCTCTTACTAATGGCACCCATGTTGTTTTGAGTTCTGCTTTTTTTCACTTAACATGTCAAAAGCATTTTTCTGGGTCTCTGTAGTATTCATGATAATCTTTTTAAATGACTACATGATTTTTCTCCCCATGCTGATGTACTCTAATGTAAACCAGTCCCTGAAATATTGAATGTTTATTTCTAATTTCTTTGATGTTGGAAATCGAGCGGAGAGCTCCGAGACCCTCCCCGTGTGTCCCCCAAAAGGAGCAATTAGCCCAGCACAGATGTAGCCTTGTGGGGTCTCCAGGCTGTTTGGGGAATCCCTACTTCAAGGAAGGAGAGCTTGCTTCCTTGTCTGTGACCTTAGGCTTCCGGCTCAAGCTGGACTTCACTGCTGATCCCTCCGGAGTCCCCTAACCTCCCCTCCTCCAGGGAGAACCGAACCATCTGCCATTGGTCTCTTCAGCCCCATATTCCCCAGTCCCCAATCCATTCTCATTTCCTGGAATGTTCCCTCCCCTGCCTTCCTCCAGATTTTCTCTATTCATTTCTGCCCCTCTTCAAAACTCAGCTTGGAGCTTCCTGGCCCCTCTGCAAATGTCAGTTTCTCCTTCTACCAACCAAACTTGCTGAAACTTTTGCCTGTCAGTTTGATGCCAGATTTCATGCTGTCATGTGATTTCTCACACCACCAAAGTTGAGTACGGAAAGACAAGGAGGTCTATTATGCACGGCCTCATTATGTTCCAGACCCTCTCCCATTAGTCGTGTTTAATTCTCTAATTGATCTCCCCTTGTCGTGGGATTTATTATGCCCACCTTATAGTGAAGAAGGATTAAATAGTTTGCCCAAAATTACCTAAGCCCAGGAAAGAGAAAAACGAGTGGTACCATTTCTTTAACTTCCTACATATTCCCTTCAGTGCCCAGCGTGCAGTGCAAGGCACATAGTAGGTGCTCATTAAATGCTGACCCAGTTGAATTGTCGGACAGTTTGTTTGTGGCACTGAAAATTCCTCTGGTGCACTGCTGCTTCAGAAGGGAAAAATGTAGTCAGTCCTGCGTGTGGCATGTGCTTTTCATTTCAAACACCGATCTCTGCAGTTTAGTGTGGGTCAGGCACTGACGAGAGGTGGAGAGAAGGAAAAACATCTTGAAGCTGCATTTGGCTTTGAGCTAGAGCAAACCCCCACATCTGTTCCTTGTCTTCATCCTTCAGTTTTGCTCCCTGGTTGGGGTCTTACAGCACTCGGGAGGTGGGGGATGTGGCCGGAGGGGAGAAGGGCTTGGCAGGTCACAGTTCAGGGGGCTTTGGCTCGATGAGGTGGAGGTAGAGGTGGGCACGATGTAGCCACCTTTAGCTTTGCGAGTCAGGTCAGAGAAGCCCAGTGTGGGCTTTGTTCTGTGCATCGTTCTTGCATTTTACATTTCTTCCTCCTCTGTGTTTTGCCATCAGACTTGGGAAGCTGCAAAGGTCCTTCTTGCTGCTGCTTAGTTCTTGACTAGTGATACTAGACTGAGTGTAAAGCAAGTGGGTGCGAGGTCCTAGGCACAGACTGAAGCAGGAGCCAGCTGGGGCTGGCATAGCACGTTGTGAGAGGACGAGGGATGATGAACCCTGCAGAGGCTCTGGGTGCTGTGGAGAGGAGTGCTGGCGAGCTCGGTGCCCTGCAAGGGGCAGACAGTAAGCATGGCTCAAAGTAAATGTGCTCGGAGACCGCGTTTCCCAGGCTCAGTGCTTGACATGAGGATTTCCCAGCCTCATGCGCCAGATGCCCACTGGAGTCACCATGCAGTGGCCCAGCAGGCTGTGTTGTAGGCACAGACCTCCACACACGGGCTTCGGGCAGACTTCTCAGGTTCAAGTCTCAGCCCCGCCAGGGTTTGTTGCTGCCATGTTGCATAAACTGCCTAACACTTCTGGGGTGGTCTCCTCATCTGTGGATGGAACTAGGTGACACATGTGGGCTGCTTAGATAGTGTCTGGCTCGTGGTGATAGGCACTCTGCAGGTGCCAGCGGCTGCTGCTTTTTGTGTCGTTATGATCCTGGGAATCATTTTACCAGGGACGATGGAAACGGTCCCCTCGAGCAGTGGTTCTCAAACTGCATTCTACCAAGGTCAGTGTCACCCGGGAAGTGTGGGAAATGCATAGTCTTGGGCTCTATGACTTGAGTTTCAGGTTTGGTTGGTTTGGGGTGGGGGTGAAGGAGTTTTGGCCTGTGGCCCGTGCTTAGGTTCCTGGTAACAGAACTGAGAATGTGGCATTGTTTGTCATGCTGCACTGCCAGCCCTCCGGATGGTTGGGTGATGTGTTACCGGGAATCCCCTTGAAACTGAAGACTCCCGTGGGCAGCAGGACAACCAGGGTTAGGATGTCGTCAAGAGGGAACAGAACAGTGAGTACTTCCTGTTTTCCAAACCAGCCTTGCCTTGTACATGTCTTGGTCCATCAGCTGTAACAAAATGCCATAGACTTGGCATAGACAGTTATTTCTCTGGAGGCTGGGGAGTCCTCGACCAAGGTTCCAGCAGACTCCATGCCTGGTGAGGACCCCATACCTCTTAGCTGGTCACCTTCTTACTCTCACTGTGTAGGGGACAGTTTGCTTGGTCCCTGGTAAGATGTTGACCAGGGTCATAATGACACAAAAAGCAGCAGCTGCCAGCGTGTGCAGAATGGCTACCACTATAAGCCAGAGTGAGAGTGAGAAAGGGCCTAGGGTCTTTTGTAAGAACACAGTCCATCCCTGAGACCTCTGTCTCCCTGAACTACTCACCTCCCAAAGGCCACACTCTTGGTGGGGAGGCTGGGGGTGAGCGTTTCAGCACAGGAACTTGAGAAGTGGACACAGCACTCAGACAGCAGCTCTGCAGGCTGGGGCCCTCTGTCAGGTGACCTTGGCACAGGGCAGTTTGTTTCAGGTCTTCTTGGGGAGTAGCAAGAATGAGACCTATCCTGAGTCTCTCAGTGTAACAGTTTTCACTTTGTATCACATCCTTTTTCCTGAGGGCTGGCCCCTTCCTCTGGAGTGTGTGTGAGTGTGTGTGTGTGCAGGCATGCATGTGTAACACAGTATGTGATTAATTTCATAAACATGGTCTTGAGGGATGGCTTTGAAGACCCTTACCACGGTAACTTGCTGCAGGAAGCTGTTCCTGATCTTCTGACTTAACATTTGGCATCTGGCTTTTCAGTGGTGCATTCTACACTGCAGGGACAGCTTGGCTGCTGTACGGTGCTGGCCACCCACCAGACTCTGCTCACCGAGAGCAGAGATGAGTTTGTTGTTGTCATTGTCATTGTTGTTGTCCTTCTCCTTCTCTTTGTCCTTCTTCTTCCTCCTCTCCCTCTTCTTCTTATTTGTTTCTTTGGCAGTACTAGGGATGGAACCCAGGTCCTATGCATGCTGGGTAATGCTCTACCACTGAGCCACATGGCCCAGCCCTTTTCAAATTTTAGTTTTGAGATAGGGTTCTTGCTAAGTTGCCCAGGCTGGCCTCAAACTTGCCATCATCCTGCTCCAGCAGCTGGGATGACAGGATGGAAACCAGTTCTTTTATCTCCAGCCCAGCACCTGGTACATAGTCCTGTCCAAAAATACTTCTTGAGAGACTAACTGTCCTCTGGGGACATCAGAGTGAGACTCCTATGCTGCTGATGGGATCCTTGAGAGCAGATATTGGGGCCTAGCAGGAGGGTGATGGGGGCTGATTTGGGTTGGGTACATGGCAGAGTTTCAGAGATTCAAGACACTGTCCCTCAGTTTCTCTCTCTGGTCCTAATCGCTTCCTTTCTCCGCATGCTGAGGAGAGGCTTCTCCGTGAGGCTGGAGGGGTCCTGGAGACAGGTTCAGGGTAGGTGGGAACCAGTTCCTTGGGAAAAGGAAGGCCCAGGGCAGTGAGAGAATTAGGGGCCCTTGGAGCAACGCCAGGCCTCTGAAAACCTGGAACTCTTTCCTAGGGATAATTGGATCATGAAGTTCCCCTCGTTTGTCAAGTAAAGCAGTCTTTTTCCTAAGGAAATCCTCACGGGCTGATCATTGAAGTCTATTGTTTCAGGTAATTCATGGTTTGGTATCTGGGCTCCTTTGAAGTAAAAAGACTCCAAAATATAAACCTTTCTCCTCATAATAGAATCTGCTTGTGTTATTTAAATCTCAGGGTTTTACATTACAATAGTCGCCCATCAGGCTTGGAGAGAAATGGAACTTTCTCTGACAATGCGGTATGTGGTGTTCGTGCTGGCTTAAAATTAAACCTAATCAGGAGGTGTCACTGAGTCCTGTGCTGAGTAAATGATGGAGCATGAAATAAAATGATTTATACAACTTTTCCCCCCAGTAGGCAGTGCTTTCAAATGTTTTTCTTCTTTTGAAAGAAGGCGTGGGTGCTGAAAGTGATTTTTGATTATGTTTTTCTTAACTGGGTCCAAGACCACAACGTTCTAAGAGCCGCCTCCCACCTCCCGCCCGCCCCTCTTTCCCACGTGGTTGACTCTTGCTTGAACTTTCACAATTTGTTAACATCAGAATGTTCCAGCATCACTGTCATTGAAGGCCTCTATTCTGACCTATCAGAAGGGAAATGTTAGCCTGAGATTTTGGGGAGTTTCAGGGACCTGAACTGACAGTGGTGTTATTTATTCAAGTTTTACTGAGAGATTAAGTTGGCTTGTTGAAGGGACATCCATGTTTGGTTAATTAAAAACAAACAAACAAACAACCCCAATCCCCCCTTCCCCCAAATGCATCACTGCTTATGAACATGGGGCCCAGATAGAAATTGATGCATTTACATGTGTGTGGACACAGCTCAACTAGCAGGGCAGAAGAGTATAGTATTGAGGTAGGAGATTAGGGCTGGGGTGAACCAGACAGCCAACTGGGCACAATGTGTCAAAAACCCACCAGTAATAGTTGAGTGAGATATTTTCTAAAAACAGAGAATGTACACAAAACACGGGATCCAAAATGGCACCCTGGCTCCTGAGCACTGTAAATGGAACCAATCAGAATGTGATGTACTCTGAACTTCATTTGAATTTGGCCAATCAGAAGATGCCATTTTCAGGGCTTCATTTACAACCAGTCAAAGGATGCTGCTTCTGATCCTCACATCTGGTGAGAAGCCTAGTGAGTTTTTCCATAGGACAGTTTAAATGTGATGTGATGACAGGGAGGTTTTGATAGGATTAGTGCCCCACTGCTTTATTTCCATCATGAGGTTTTTCACCGACCCACTCTTCCCCCTGTAGAGCAAACCTCTTTTCTGTCTTCAGTAAACATAGCCCTTTATGGCCTTTTCTATGTGTCTTGTCCATTTCTTTGTTCAGGACATCAAGTACCCGGAAAGAAGCCCCATGGGACCCCTCCACATTATGTGTTAATTATGTGTAAGCTCAGCTCATCTAGATCCTCTTCACATTTGTTCTTATCTCCTTTGTCCAAGTTAACGGTGTCACTGTCCTTCCAACATCCCACATTTAAATCTAAGTTCATGTTCTCATCCCCTTAATCATGGCTCATCTGTCACTTCCGCCCTGCCCCTCACCAACAAAGCAGGGGCTGTTGAGAGTCAAGATTGAGCCAAGCCCCTGCCCTGTGTGAAGCTGGTGCCTGTAGGCCGGACAGTAACCTGGCCTGCGTATGGCTTTCTAGCTTTGCTCCTCTTTTCCTAAATTTTGGCCAAATGGACTGACTCTGTTGGTCTTGTGTTTTCCAAGCTCTTGATGATCTTTGTCTGTGTTGGTCCCTTGCATTAGTTTGTTAAAGCTGTGTTAACAAAATCCTGCACACTGAGTGGCCTCAACAACAGAAATGGACTTTCTCACAATTTTGTAGGTGCCAAATCCAAGATCAAGGTGTTTTCAGGGTTTCTTCTGGGGCCTCTCCACTTGGGTGGCAGGTGACATTCCTCTCTCTGTGTCTTTACATGGTCCTTCCTCTTCTTATGTGGACCCCAGTCACAGCAGATTATGGCCCTCCCTAGTGACCTCATTTCCACTTAATTACCTCTTTAAACCCCTGTCTAAAAATGCAACCCCATTTTAAGGTCCTGGGTGGTGGTGGTGATGGTTAGGATTACAACATAAATTTTTGGGTCAGCAGATTCTCCTTTCCCTAGGAAAGGCCTTCTTTTTACCTATACCTGTCAAACACCTGCATGTTCAAAGCCTGATGTGAATGTCACATTTCCATCACATTTTCCCCTATAGAACTGCCTGGCTGCCCTGCGTGCCCTGGAGCTCTCCTTTCGGCCTAGCCCCTGAGTGCTGGAATTTTGCCTGCCTCTGACTCTTGGACATACAAGGTTGTGTAGCACTGGGCCCTGCAGTCCCCATTACAATCAGTCACTCCCGCTTAAGCATCACCCAGAGTACACCATGCCTGGCCATCTGTATAATTCATGAGGGAGGACTTGTGTCACCCAGGCCTGCTGCTCATTTGCAAGAATTATGGGCTTTGACAGAGCTCCCTGTCGTGCAGGCCTCCTTGTCATATCTGCGGTAATTATGATTCCTTTTCTAATTACTTATCTTATCCACATAGTCTCTTTCAGCTGCCACACGGGAGGTACCCTGGTCCCCACCTCTGCAATGGCCCCTCAGATACAGCTTGTGCAGAGGCTTCCTTTCCCTCATGTCCTATTTTTTCACCTTTTTTTCATTCCCTGGATTTTGAGCCATGCCCTGCTAGAGAAATGGATCATCACCTTTTGAGCCTTTAACCACTGATCTGAAGGGCCACGGGACAGGGGAGAAGGTCACTGGCCCATATGCAACTGCTGCCTGCTGTGTGCAACCTGTATTCATGTTGGGAAAGGCAGCTCTCTCCCAACATCACAACCTGCTTCAAGTCAGGTGGAGAAAAATAGCAAAGGAAACATCATATTTAAGAGTCTGAATGTGCTGAGTGGGTGCTTTGGAAACTAACCTCAGGCAAAGGTCCTTGGTTCAGGCTTGGTGACTGATGTGGCGTTGTCTGCTGTTAATAACCAAGAGATTGAAGACCCAATGAGGCCATGTTTTTGCCTGTCAACGGGGAATCTCTAATCTTTAGTTTCAGTGTTTGATTTTGCTTGGGTTCACCTCGAGTTGTTTTGCCTTATCTCTGATCACGTTTCTATAGTCGGTGACTATTGACTGAACTAAAGAAGGTTTCTGTTTCAATTTAAGTGCTTAAAACTTCACATTTAAAAGACGGTGTTTTAATAACTTTGGAAGAATTCGATGGGTTTTAATGAAATCCTATCCATTATAAAAGGCATTAACAGACACTACAGTTTTTAGTTAAATATAGCCTGTCCCCTTGAAGCAAAAGGCAATGGGTAAGTCTCCAAAAGATTGTTTCTTCAACACCGTATGATAAATTTCAGTGGAAATGGGCACCTTTTTACAAGGTTTGGAGCTATTGTCCTGTCCATCTTCTGTATCTCTACCTCACTTCCTTTGTCGTCCTCCCCTGGCCATATGTGGCCTCTGTGTTTCTCAGAGATTGCACATGGTTCACGTTTTTCTGCTTCTGGGTCTTCATCTCCCTCTTTGGCTCCATGCCTTCAGGGACCTCCTAAAAGACCCAGTCACCTTGGATTCACTACAGCTCCAGGGCTTCTTCCTGCAAAAAGTGTCCCTAACTCCACAGAGCTTACAGTTTAATTGGGGTGGAGGGTGGGGGAGGAAGGTGGGGCCAAGTGAAGAATGACAATACCCTGAGGAATTCAGGTTGCTGTGAGATCCTCCAAAAGGCCCACCAGGCCTTTGAAGGAGGGGAGGGTATTGGGAAAGGGGCCCTGAAGGAGGCATGTATTCATTCCCTTTACAGAACTGTTATGTTTGGGGTGGGGGTGGGGGGGTCAGTGATTTCTGGAACTAGCAGGGACAGGATCCCTGCCCACGGGGAGCTTATATTTTAGGGTAGAAGAGGTGAGGGGCAGATAAATTGGGACTTGTGATACACTGAATTTGGGGTGCCTTTGGGACATCTGTGTGGGAATGTCCAGGAGCTAGACACACAGCTCTAAGGTTGAGAGCCCACAGCTCTAGGCTGCAGGCCCCAATGGGAAGTCCTGGTGTAATGAGGTGTTTAGAGCCTCATTTGTGGGGATAGATGGAGCATGGATGAACGTACTTGTGGTTGGGGGCACATTTAGGTTAAGAGGAGATCACAAGACAGATCAGAGTAATTAAGAGGTGAACCCAGAATGAACAGCAACCAGTGAGGTTGGAAAAAGACAAAATAAAACCAGATTTGTGGTTTACCAAAAACTGAGCATAAGAAACAGTTCAAAAAGGATGGGGTCGTTAATGGGGTTTCATGGTGCAGAGTGGGGGGGATAGGTGGAGGTCCTGGAGTAGCCATTGGATTTAGCTGTAGGAAGGTGGTCAGTGACCTTGGTGGGAATGATCTGCTAGAAAGGTGGGCTTTTTGGTCCACACACTGTCTCTTACACGCTGTGAATTCTCTCCATCCACACGGCAGCCATTCCAGTCCAAGGCCACACCATCTCACATGGGGACTTTGCCTTACCGTCTCTTCCGCTCACCCATGTACCTCCATTCTGCAGAGCCATCTTGTGAGGAGGCAAATCGGAGTGTGCCACCTCCTTGCTTAGCATCCTTTAATGGTTTTCTGTCAGCAGGAAGAAGCAGTCCGCTTCACATGCGACATGGGCTTTCCCTGTCTCTCGGACCGCACCGTCTCTGCCCAGCCACACCAGGCTTCCCAGAGCTAGGACACAGCAGGTCTGCTCCGGCCAATGGAGCTTTGCACACCCTGCCTGAAACTCTCTCCCTTCTTGTTTGCACTTGGCTCTCCGTCTCAGCTGCACTTTCTTAGGGAAGTCTTCCCTGCCCTCCCTCACCTCACCAGTCCTCTCTTGGAATTGTCATTGCATCACCTGTGTTTCTTTTGTGGCTGTAGAAATGACATTATGTTTCTAGTTTCACTTTAGTTAATACATTTCTTATGTATGTTGCTGTGTCTGGCATTAATTATTTCCCCCCTCTTTAGATACAGTTTCATAAATTATTTCTGTATTAGAGATAGTGAGCAAGTCTTTAAGATTTGCTGTTGATTTGAGTTAATTCTGGCTGAGTTAACACCATGCCGATGGAATTTAATCTGGTTTATGGGGAAAACACAACATCCTTTATAAAGAATGAATATTGGGCTTTGAGTTAGAGGACATGCTGGTTTTTAGTAGCTTTGGGACTACAAAAATGATTTTACCTTCTTGAATTTATTTTTGGTACCTATAAAATGGAATTAATATCTACTGCTGAAGATTTTGAAAAATGCTTTGCAAAAACAAAACGCATTGCAAGTTGTAGTTAATAAATGAAACAATGAGTGAACATAAAGTGGTAAAGAATAACACTATTGCTTCCTTATTTTTTGTAGTAGTGGGGATTGAACCCAGGGCCTTGATCAAATGTTAAGCAACCACCACAGCTCTTCTTAAAATTTTATTTTGAGACAGGGTCTTGCTAAGTTGTTCAGACTGATCTTGAACTTGTGATCTTCCTGTCTCAGCTTCTTGAGGAACTGGGATTAAAGCCACGTGCCCTATACCCAGCTGAAGCTATTGATTTTTACATTTCAATATAACCAACTGCCTTACTAATGTCTCATCTCTAAAAGTTATTCAGTTGATTCTGTTCTCTTTTTTGGGCATATAATTGTATCATTAGAAAAAAATCCAATTTTCTGCTTTTTATTTCTTTCCTTTCTTTAGTTGCATCATCTTGTATGAAAGGTTGTTTTTTTCTTTTAGTAATTTTTGAAAAGTCATATTACTTTATTCTCTTTTCAAGTTAGAAAGTGATGCTGAACCTTTGGCATTTATGGAGCTGAGCAGATAGTTCCTCCCATTTTTACCTATTAATGTGATAAACTATATTAAATTTCTTAATATTGAGACACTTAGAAATCCTATTTAAAACATTCCTTTAAAAGTGATGTAATATTACTTGGTGAAGAGAAGGTTTTAAAATTTCTGTGAAGTATGATACCCTACTCATTTAATGTGTCACTGAGGTCCTATTTGCTAGTATTTTGTTTAAAGTTTTGCATCAGTTTTCATGAGAGCAATTGGGTGGAGTTTATACTGGTCAGGATTTGCCTGTGTTTGTTTCTGGGCTGTTCCCTCAAAATCTGTAACTCCCAATGTGGCTGTACGGAGGTGTTTTCTCAAATGACCCTAATAAATTGCCAAATATTTAACATTGATGATCAATCAAATGATTGTGGTCTGTAGAGAGTGAAGATATCTAAAGGAAGTGAAAATAGGGCCTTTAAAAATGTAATTAAGGTTAAATGAGATCAAAAGGAGAGACCCTAATATCCAACGGGTCAAATGTTCTTTTTTTTTTTTTTTTAGGTATCAGGGATCAAACTCACAACCTCACGCTTGCTAGGCAGGCACTTATGCCATTGAGCTAAATCCCCAGCCCCCTTGTAAAAAGAGAACAAGACAATAGAAAGTTCTTTTTTTCTTTCCTCCTGTGCAAAAACAGGAGACCATGGGGGTCACAACAAGAAGGCAGTTGTCTATAACCCATGAAGATGCCTTACTAGGAACCACTTGCATGGCTGCTTGACCCTGGACTGCCATCCTCTAGAATGTGAGACGTAGAAGTCTCCGTGTAAGAGACCTAGTGTCCCTAGTATTTTGTTAAGGCAGCCTGACCAGAGTAACAGAATGTTATATAGATGGATCTTGAACTTAGAACGATGACTTACAGTTTTTCAACTTTACCGTGAAGCAAAAATGATAACCATTCAGTAGAAAAAAAATTCTTTGAACTCGGTGTTTTTGGAGGCTATTGCTGTATGATATGAAAGCTCTCACAATTCTGGGCCATATGCCACAGTCCTTAGGCAGCCATGCAGTTACAAGGGGGGAAAAGCCTTACTCTGCAGTGAGCTGCCCCTAGGTTAGGTGTGGTGGATTGACTAATGGGCGACTTGTAACACCCAGCTGAACTGAATCAGCAGGCGCCTGGGTGTGGAAGGCCCAAGGGAGGATTGTCACCAACAATGTACAAGGAGAACTGGAGGGGAAGATGGTACCCTGTTGATTCTCCTGGAGAAGCTTGTCTGGCTGGTTTTCCTGATATGAACTGAGCTGTTCTCATCATTGGAGGAGCTCAGGTCCTCGCTGTCACCGAGGATAGTTATGGTTCTTTTTGGGGAAGCTCTGGTCCTTACCTTGAGCATTGCTTCATAGCTTCAGTGTACAGATCTGGCACAGATCCTTCATCTCACTGGCACAGATTTTCTAGCTTCCACCACTGGCCTTGATATAGACTTGCATGAGACATTGTCATGGACTCCTGGCTTCCAGGTGACATTGCTATAGGATCCAGGACCTCAGCTGGATTCTTTGGGTCTCTAATGTGTGGACAGATTTCCTGCACTCTTCTGCATTTGACTTTTTTGGGTGAATATTATAAAATAATCCTATAAATTATGTGTCCTGTATTAAATCTATTCCCTTGGAAATTCTGACTACAACAGGTGTATTAAATACTTTTCAACTTACGATATTTTCAACGACTGATGGATTCACCAGGCTGTAACCCACTGTCAGTTGAAGAGTATTTG
This sequence comes from Cavia porcellus, assembly GCF_034190915.1. Taxonomy (NCBI): domain Eukaryota; kingdom Metazoa; phylum Chordata; class Mammalia; order Rodentia; family Caviidae; genus Cavia; species Cavia porcellus. Next base: position 32,951,594 of record NW_026947511.1, read on the forward strand.
TACTTATTTGTAAAACTACTTAGAACATTTCTCTATGTTCTGGAACAAACAATTTAGATAACATTATAGCTATTTACTTCTTGAAGAATAGCGACATTTGTCTGTAGAACATGTGGGGCTTTGTCATCTGATAATTTTATATCTTTTGCACTAAGCTCTCTTTAGATCTACAGTATTTTCTGGGCTTAGTTTTAATTGTCCTACAAAATGCCTAGTTTGTACAGGTTTTAAATGCATTAGAAGAAAATTGAGCAATATTACATTTTCTGTGTCTTTTAATTTATTATGTATCTGTGGTTATATATACATTTGCATTCTTATTTTGACTATATTTTCTGTTTTCCCCTTTGATTATTTAATAGTTGATTAAATCTTCTTTTAATAACTCTTAGATTTATTAGTAGTACTTTTTTCTTTTTAATTACTGTTTTGCCTCTACCAATTCTTTTCCTTTCCTGATGTTTATTTTGTTCCTTTGTTTTTAAACTGCATAGCCAATTTAAGCATTTTATTCTTCTTTAGAATTGAGTATACTTAAAAGTATGAGTTTCCTCTGAACACTACTTTAATTGTATCCTATAAGAATAAGCCTATTTTTTTGCATACTGATTTTCTAGATTTTGAATATTTGGATTTTAATTTTTCCTTGGCATAAAAGTTATTGAAGAGGATTTAAAACTTTCTGCAAATTGTGATCAGAGAATATTATCTGCAGTCCTCTACTTTTTGGAATTGAAGGTCATTTTATGACCTTTTATGGGGTTACAAGTCTGTTCCTATTTCTTGGAATTTTAGGTCATTTTTATAACCTTACATGTGGTCAAATCTACTTCTTGCAATTTTGGGTCATCTTTATGAACTTATATGTGATCATGTGCAATTTAAAAGATGTATCTGCTTTTGAGTGGCCGTGTTCACACTCTATCAGCTCTTTTGATGAGCTGATAGTAGGTGTCTTATATTCCTTATATTTAACTCGTTTGACTTAACATGGCATGGAGCATACAGAGTCACTATCATTCATTAGTATGCTAAGAACACCTCAGATTGTATGGAGGATTAAGGAGGTGGTTTGACTTTGGTCCGCCAGCAACTCGTAGTATGTAGGTAGTATAAAAGACCAGAGAAAGCATTTTGAGCTTGGATAATGAAGGAAATCTTTATGTAAAAAAAAGGATTCTTGAAGATCAAGAGTTAGGAAGTAGAGAGTTGGTAATGGGGCATTCAGAGCTGGTGGGGGGGGCCAACACGAACGTGGGGGGCCTAGAGAGAGTTTGGTATGTAGGAGAGAATGCATACCCCCTCCTCTGCATGGAGGTCCTGATATCCAGGGTGGCTGTGTCCATTGCCATTGAGTCAGGACATGGGAGTCTTGCGGGGCCAGTCATCTCCACCCAGCTGACTCTGCATGAGTGTCTTTGTTGGGATCACCCCAGCTGTGTCTTCAGCCACCCCAGCAGCAGTAGTGGACAGCTCATGATCGTTTGCTCCTTAGGCTGGCATGCGCTCAGCTTTGCACTTTTGCAGGTGAGCCAACATTGGCACACGCCTCCATTTGATAGCATTAGCTCAGTATCCTAACATTAATCAGGAAGACGGAGACATTTCCCTGGGAGAATTACAGTGTCTGATATGGACTTGCTATATGGAGTTGTTTTGTCAGATGACCTCAATAAATTACCAAATATTTAACACTAATGATAAATCAAGTGATGTGTGGGCGGTAGGAAGTGGAGGTATTTAAATAATTAAGCAGTTCTTTCTAGAGCCTCTGTATATGATGATTTTCTAGACTTCAAGTCAGTTTTCTTCATCCAGCCTCCGTATAATATATAGTTATTTCAAATCAGCTTTACTTACTGAGCTTTTTCTAGTAATGGAGCTTTGTCAGCAAAAACCGGGAGTACCAGCAAATGGTGAGTGATGGGCTCGTGTCAGAAAGGAGCTTGAGAGGTGCTTTCTGCTGTTAGATGGATAGGTCTGGAGCCATGGCTCGAAGCTCTCTGAGTGTAATAGTTTCAGAAAAAAGGTATGTCTAAAAAGAGGCTGAGTACTCCATCACCGAAAAGCCGGTGTGTCATGCACCCAAGTGCTGTGGAGACTTCGGGTTCATGTTTGGGATGTGTGAGAGTCTGGGAGATTCTTGAAATCACCTCTGCTGTGGTTCCTTCTTCCTACAACTCAGTCCTAGTTTCTTATAATTGGAACTCAGTGCTCAGGGCAGAACAGCAGGAAGGGGCATTCACTCCTGGAGTTATAACTGGTGGCTTTATGCAGTGATGACCATGACTCTTCCCAAGCCAGAGTGACCCGCTGTGAAAACTGTCAGTGCCCAAGTACTAAATGTCTGTGAGTGGCCTGAGGCTTTCTGAGTGGCACAGCGTTTGGGAGCTGGGCATCCTCACCTGGTGCGGGCTTCAAGGACGGAGCATCCCTACTAGACCTGTACAGGTGGGCCTGGGGGCCCTCTGCGGGTTTAAGCCATTTCTGCTATTTTTGAAATTCTGGTTGGAGCTGCAGAATTGTGCTGAGTTTGATACAAACTCATTTCTCTGTTGGCAGCACATGATGTATGGGGTGGTTGAGCTCATGTGTCAGTTGCTCTGATGCCTCTCTGGACCTTGAGTGTTCCACAGAGCTACTGCAGGGAGAAAGCTGACTTATGGCATAAAGTGGGGTCCCTGAGTTAGGGAGGCCAGGGATGCTAAACTGTGTACGCTCTGCCTCTGTTTTATTGCCACGTTGTGTCTCTCACTAGAGCTTCTTAGAGCTATTCAACAAAGCCTCTATGCTGTCAGCTAAAAGGCTTTTAGGACTTCATAATCACAGCTCAGTATCTTTGCCTTTTTCTTAAGGAAAAAATAGAACTTTTCCTTTCCTTTCCCCACCTTTTTGAAACCGTTAGCCTTCATGTGAACTGAAAGGGACTTCAAAACATTGGAAGAAAATAGTCTGAAAGCTCAGAGTGTGCTTGGCTCCTGGTAGGTATGATGCCTTGATAAAGAGGCATCTTTTGCACTGACAGGTGTTTTCGTGCCAATGTGCTGAAGGCTTTTGATGACAAAGCCACTTAGTTTTCTATAGCTTACTCTTCCCTTTGTGCAGAGGAGTTAGAAAACTCTAATAAAGTAACTAAATAATAGGCATAAAAAGTTAGTATTGTTTTCTTTCTTGAGACTCACTTACCAGGCTTCAAGTAAGTGGGTGTCAGGGTGATATGCTGAGTGTCCTGCCACCGCCCTTGTGGTTCTGGAAGGTTCGATTTATCACTGTTCTGGAAATGAAAGGAAAATGTGGGTTGGTGGCAGAACTGATGCTGCCGGTGGATATAGAATGGAAGGATTCTTGGGGAAGATGCTGGAAAGTCTTGTTCTCCGAAGCATGATTGCTTATGTTCATGACAGGCCTGAGAACCTTACCTGTCACCATGCAGTTTTCTTTCCCCTCCTGGGAACCAACTAAAATTGGGAGACTGCACCCATTGTCACATGGTGCCTCGAGTCTTCACTTGAGTCCTAAGATCATGTGCATTTTCCCCAGAAAGAGGCATCGCGTAGGTTAGAGTTAAAGGAACACACAGTGCTTGTTACTTAACATGGTTGCTAAGAAGGAAAGATGGGCTGCTTGTTGAGCTGCCTCTACTAGAGGGTGAAGGCATTCACTTTAATTCCCTTTGCAGCAGTTCCCCCACTGTGGGCAGAACCACATCCACCTGACTGGACTTCTAGAAGAAGAAATAGAAATTTCACAGATAGAGGACTGAAATAACATGGCATGTTGCTGCATATTATTACAAGTAGAATCTAAAGGATTAGTAGAGAAACTCATGGACTGGTCTCCATGACTTGGTGTCCAGAAAGGTCCAGATCATTCTTCATGTAAAGCTGGATAAAGCCCGGATTTTCCGGTTTCCCTTTCCACAAGCTGCTCTTGTTGCTCTGTGTGAATCCAAGCTGTTTTGGTGGGGTTCCCAGACACTGAGATTTGTGTGAGCGGAAGTTGAGCACTGTGTGTGACCCACACTCTTTTAGTGGCTGGTGGCGAGGGTTGTGTGACTTTGGAACTAGAAGGGAGTCTCTGAGCTGATTGGGTCTGACCTTTTTACATTTTCAGGGAGGAAAATAAGTCTCCCCATCTACATTCCTCAGTTTCTTTTATCAAGCTTTGTGAGTACCAAGAAGTGTTAGATGGCTCGGGGTTTGTAGTTTGTGTTTGAGGGGACCTGAGTGCTAGAACTGTTCCATTGAAAATAATTCTTGTGGAGAAAAAAAAGAAACATCAGACTAAAGATTAAAATGCTTCAGGCTTATCTGAGGATAAGGTGCAGTAAAGCTCCATAGATGAATGTAGTGAATGGTAAGAATAATGGCAGCATTTATTGCCTTTTACTATGTGCCAAGTACTGGTGCTAAATACTTAATATGTGTTCTCATTTAACTCTTACAACAACCCAGTGGGATTTTAATAGAGATGGTAATGAGGGTGGTAGCGGTAATAATAATTATAGCAATTACTGTGCTTGATTTATATGGATTATCTCATTTGCATCTCACAATAATCCGATGTTCAAGGAACCATTTATTACCTTTCTCACTTTCTAGATGAAGAAACAGAAGTTCAAAGATGTTATGGAACTTGCTTAAGGAACTGGAAGGTGAAACAGTCATCTGATTTCTGAGCATGTGTAATTAGTTGAAAGAGGAATTCCCTAATGGCACTTAATAAAGTTGTGAGGATGAAATAAGTATTTTGATCAAGTTGATATTTTCACATGTATGATGTGCATTTACATAGAGTCAACTTCTGATTTTCACTTTGAGCACCATTCTTTGACTCTCAACTGTGGAATGGCATCTTTTTTGCTGAGCACATTTTCACCCTTGCTGTTAGGGACCAGAACTAGAAACTCACTTAATATAATTTTAAGCAGAATATTGCTAGGAATGTTGTAATAGTCACACTGTTACAGGACATTAGAATGAGCATATGGAAACACATAAGTCAACTAAGACATTTTAGACAGAGATCGAGGCCCTATGGAAAGATATTAATTGGTCCAAGGCCTCTGGTTCACCGTCCTGGGATTGCAACTAGACCCAAAAGAACTGCTTCTTGGTCCAATCGTTGCCCTTTCTCTGTGACCTTCCCAACCAATGGAAGAGACTCGGAAACCAAAAGGAGTCTGTGTCTTGATTACCTATTTCGAAGTAGCCATTCATTCTTCTTCGCTGGTGGCTAATTCGGAGTTGACGGTCACAGTACTTATAGTTTCTTGTGGGTTGGGGTGACACTGGACATGGGAGCAGCTTCTCCTGTTGGATCAGAGCACAGTGATACTTCTTGTTCTAATGCAAAGAATATTTATGTTGGGTTAACGGAGCAAGAGAGTTGAGGAATTAAATTGACTTTCACTCCTACCTATCTCATATCATAGTCAGGGAGGGAGGGAAGTGGGACTATTAACAGAAATACAGTTTCTTTGAAGTTTGAATTTATTTTATTTTATTTTGGTACCGGGGATCGAACTCATGACCTCGCGCTTGCCAGGCAGGCGCTTATACCACTGAGCTAAATCCCCAGCATGAATTTATTTTTTTTGAAGGGCATTCTTCCTCTACCTGGAAGAATTATGATTTGGTCACCAGCATTTCATTGAGTAGCTTTGCATCATTATTCATTGAGCATGTTGCTATGGCTACCACCAATTGTTTTAAGTCTGTATTTCATATAATAAGGAAAATATTTTCCACTTGGACTTGCAGAATTGAATTTGCCTGAATTAATTATGATTTCCACTCCAACCCTGTGGGCAGTATAGTGGGGTAGAGGTAATGCTTTCTGATGTCTTATAGAAAATCAGTTCTGGCCCACAGCACTGGCTAGTTGCTTGAGTGGGGGAACTTGTCACCCCATACTGTCTTTATTCCCCACTTTTCTTGGTATTTTGTTATGTACTCCTGTCTCTGGGCTGGTTTAAGAAGCTGCTAGGGCCAGGAAACAGTGTTTGGAGAGACGGACAAGCATAGACTCCCATAAAGAAAATCACGAGGGCTCCAAGTTGAGTAATAAAAGGCCCAGTCAGTGGTTTGCTTCTGTAGTCTGCATTGTTTATTGAGCATTTTCTGCTGAGAAACATAAGATATTCTTCTTTTGGCCTAGGGGGTAAGTCAAGTTGAATGGCGCTTGGTCAGATGGAAGGATCTGGTCTTGACTGGTTTGGGAGTTCATTGCCTTCTCTGTACTCTTTCTGTCTGTTTCTCAGACTCCTGTTTTCCTTTTTATTTTAAGATGTGAAACTCCTTTACCTTCCACAACCCCATAAACCATCCAAAGAGGCAAAACCAACTTATAAGTGCTTGTATCACCCATGACAGGCTAGGTAGGATCAATATCCTTACTATATAAATAGCTACTACAAAATTTAAACACCAGCATGCCATGGGGACCCAGGAAAAAGGGTGCCATCGAGTTCTCAGAGCATGGGGTGCGTGTCCTCAAGCTAAAGAGGAACAAAATGACGAGGCACACAACGGAACAGATGTAAACAATCTACGTGCTCTCGGAGAAAGGACGGGAACTTCCCCCTTTTTCTCCCTTACATCTGTCAGGAGTAATTCCTCCTTTGGCATGTGACCATGGTGCCTTTGGCTTTGCCATTCCAGCCAACTGACCCCTTTGCTGAAAGTTTAATAGGGGATAAATTCACATGTGAATTCATAATCCCCTTATCTGTGCTAAGAGCATTCTCTAACAAGCCCGTAACAAAGAGAACCTTGCATCTTGTGGTTCTGCTGTGACCCCACCTCACGGCCCCTTCCTAACCTCTCTACCCCTTCTGGTTTGCTGCCTGAAGGCATCTGCCCTTTGTGGAGTCCCTGCCTGCCTGCAGTATGTTAAATGCAGCACATTACGTGCTTTAAATAGATTCGCGTTGCCTGCCGTGACCGTACTGATGCATTTAAGGGGGTACCGTGTAGCGCATGTGAGGGGCCGTGTGCCTTGGCTTATGCGGAAAGGACTTCTAGGATTCCTTAATGTTGCGTTTAGTCTCTTTCATGTTATGTAACTCTGACTGTAAATCCTCCAGCAAAGTCACAGTCAAGCCAGAGTGTAAGTTTTGGGGATTTATTGTTCAAATTTACTCTCCCCCCTAATGCTTTTCATTCTGTCCTCTTCCCTGCGTATGGCGTGGATTGCAGTTAGCGTTATCTACATATGTCTATAAATACTGAAAATATTTTTGATACAATGTGCATTTAATCAACTTTTTGTTACTGTTATGCCGTTTGTGTGGAGGAAAATTGTTTCTGTCTTAATGTTCTATTGAAGTGCCTTTGGAGTGATGATATCATAATCACTTTAATACATTTAAAAGCTTCAAGGCTTAGCATTTATTGAACAAAGCTCATTGAAGGAATATAACGGATGTCTTGAGGCTTTCCGCTGCTGTAAAAAGGACAGTATTGTTCATGGCCTCGGTAAAAGAAAATCTGAATTTTTATTTTACTTTGTGCTGCGTTGCAATTATATTTCGAAAGCTCTTCAAGCGCTGTTTTTATGAATTGTTATAATTGCAGATTTCAGCGCTGACTGCTGTGAGTTAACATTAATAATGGACAGCAATTTAAAACTTATCACTAATATTCAGCCTCTGAGAACCTAAGAGATGACTTTCCCACCCACCTGGATCTCCTTGGAGAAAAAGCCCTCCGACTTGGGGAGTGGAGAACTTGTTTATTGCTGAGAATCTCATGAGTTTTCGTCCTCTTGGGCCTCCAGAGAAGGTCTGGGTTGGGGAGAGGTGAAACCATGGAGGGTCCAGGTTGGGGACAGTGCATGGGCCCAGAAAGAACAGGAAGATGGCAGGTAGGGAACCAGGGGAGCTCAGAGAGCCTTGTGGATTGGGGAGCTCTCTGCTCAGTCCCTACTCTGATGCCCAGGCAGGCCTGGCTTACACTCAAGCCACCTTTCTGTAGAGTGCAGTGGGGAATCAGTGACAGCTGCAGATGTGATGGAAAACTGTCATTCTCCTGATTGAGAAGGTCACATCGTGTCATTACAACCTGGCACTTTAGGTACCTCAATTTCCTTACCCTGCTCTTGGGTAGTTTACTGCACAGGCATGGTGAGACTTGCCGGTGGTTCAGCGTGGCCTTTGATGGCACTTGGAAGATGCATTCTCAGCCCCACTCAGTCACTAGGGTGCCTGGAAAGACTGTCACTTCTCTGGTCCCTTATTCCCTCACTCTCTTTAGGTAGCACCTGCTCTGGCAACTCTCTGATGGACTGCTTGATGATCCTGTTTAAAGCCTGCAGCTCTCCCTGTCATCTTTCCGTAAGTAGGCATCTTAGAGTTCATTTGCTATGAGGTAGGGTTAAGGAGGAAGCCACATTTCTCCCCACTTCCTCCTGTAAAGGATAGCGCCCCCCAAAGGCAAATTTGCTTCAAACAATGGTTTTGGTTTAGAAGCTTGAAAATGATGGTCTTTTTAAATGGGGAATTATGGGGACTTCAACTTACAGTAACTAGTGGCTATTGGGAGGTGGTAGTGGTGACCTCTAAGAGACGGGGTCTACTGGGAGTTAGCTCACCAGGGCATGGCCTTGGAAGGGGCATTAGAACACCACCCCTCCTCTTTCTCCCACTTTTACTTCTCGGCTGCCCAGGAAATGGGTAGGCTCCTCCATTGTGTGTTCTTGCACGTGTTGCCTCCCTACAAGCCCAAAAGCAAAGGGGCCACGTGACTGTGGCTGGAAACCTCTGCAACTGTGAGCTGAGGTGAGCCTTTTCTCCTTATAAGTTGATTACCTCAGGTATTTTGTTATAGTTACGAGAGGCTAACGTAACAACCCTTCCTAGTTGGTGTAGTAGGAACAACTTCAACCAAAGCTTTGATTAAGGTGTAAAAATGTGTTGTTAAAAACTTAACCTCTTAAAATATATTATCTATTTCCCTTTACCGTTTAGGATTAGGTTCACTTGGACAGGAGAGATAACCCTAGTTACCAGCAAAGTAACCCTGGTTACTTTAAACAAAATTCCTGTTGATTTCTTTCTCGTGTAGAGAAGTTTAGAGGCTGGTTGTCTAGAGCGGATATAGTGGCTTTGTGATATCATCAGGGACCTGGTCTCCTTCTATTTCTGCCTTGCCATCTCAGAGATACGGCATCATGAACTAAACTTCATGGCCCAAGATGGCCCCAGAGGTCCCTCTAGTTTGTTCTCATTCCAGGCTAGCAACAAGAGGGCACTTATTCCTCCTTTTTAAGGAGTACTGTTAGCGGGTCCATGCGGCAGGCAAGATGTAAGACCACATCTCACTTTAAGAGAATTGCAGTCTTTTACCTGGATGGCAGCCTGCCCTGCTACAACGTAAGGTTTTGTTCCTGAGGGGGAAGGAGAATGGTGTTGAGACAGGCTGCCTGGAGATGGTGCTGCATCATATATCCATTCATTCATCTATCATATTATTTATTCTTTTGAGACAGTCTGACAGTGTAGCCCCGGCTGCCCTTGAACTTGAGATCCTCCTGCTTCAGCTTCCCAAGTGCTGTGAATTCAAGTATGTACCACTCCCAACTCTAATGAGTCATTTTCTCACGTGATCTAACCCATCTCTTCCACCCCTTCCTCTTCCGAGCTATTGTTGGAATGTCCTCTCTAGTTCCATATCTCCTTCAGATTGGCATTTCATAACTTTTTTCTCCCTTCTTGGTTTCTCTGGTATTTGTTTTACCCTGCTTTTATTACCATTACTAAGATGCCAATGATAGAGGAGGCTGTTTTTCTGACAAGTAGATTTCATTTCTCCCCCTCATAGTGTTTTCACATTATTTATCTATATATACATTTTGTCTTTGAGAAAGATCTATCTCCATATGCCTTCTTACCTAGGTGACTATCCTAGCTTAATTTTGACTATTTTAGAACTTCATGTGCTGAGGATCTTTGCGTATGTGAGGTTTCTTTCATCTGCACAGTGTTTGAGATTCATCCAAGTTGTTGAGTTAATTTCTCAGTGAGAGCATATGTTGTGGTCTGTTCATTCTCCTATTGAACATCAGCTGATCTGATTTTGAATTTTAGCTATTATGTTGCTTTGAACATTTGTGTACAAGCCTTAGTGTGTACATATATTTTTCTCTTCTTGAGTAAATATCTAGGGGTGAAATTCCTGAGTCCCAGGTTATTTGTGTATTTAGTTTTTTATAATGATATATCAGACCATTTCCCAAAGTGACTGTCTTAGTTACTTTTTACTTGTCACTGAGACAAAATACCCGATGCCCAAAGTTAGGGAAGGAAAGGTTTATTTCTTACAGTTCTTAGAGGTTTCAGTCCATACTTAGTTGGCTCCAAGGAAGGGTGGCATGGTGGGGCTGCAATTCATGGCAGCTGCAAACAGCAAGCCGGAAACTGGCAAGAGAGAGAGACACACCTTCTTCCCATTGTTACATCATATGCTGGCTCCACCCCTAGGCGGGTGTAACACTCACTTCACCAATCCAAACCCTAGACAACGTGCCAATCACAAATGCTAGATTTGGTTGAGTTCATAATTCATAAGGCTTGCGGGCCACTGGGACATAAACCATGACAGTGACTCTGCCATTTGTATCTCTGCCAATAAAGTAGGAGCATTCTGGTTGCTCCATATCTTCAACGACCTTTGGCATTGTCAATCTTTTTAACTGCAGCCATTATTTGATGAGTGGGTGATGGTGTCTACTGTGGTTTTAATGTATTTATGGCCTGGGGGCTTATAGCTGGCCTTTTCCTGGGTTCCCTGGTCCCCCTTGATCTCAGAGGCATTATTTTTATTCTCAGGGGATGTGTGGGACTAGCTAGTGAAAATCCTATGGGGCTTAGCAGCTTCCTGTGAGACTTTTCCTCTTTTAAGTTCTGTATGGCACCAAAATCCTTGAGAGCACTGTGCACTTTGTGATGATGTGGCTGCAGCAAGAGTGCTAGGAGCTGGCAGTTGGCAAGGCAGGCGTCTACCTTCCTGGATGTAGCTGCGTGTGTGTGTGCGCACGTGTGTGTGTGCCAATGCGTGTGCATGCACATGCACGCAGCAAGCTCCTGGACTTCTGAGGAGTTTGGTGAGTCAGCAGCTGGAGCCTTGCATCCAGCCCCATGTCACAACATTATCAGAGATTTGAGGAAACTGGATGGAGTTCAGAGAGGAGCAGTGAGTACGATTAAAGGGCTTGGAGGGATTAAGGGATTGATTTATGAGGAAAGATGAAAAGAACTTAATGTGTGCTGCTTGGCTAAGTGGGTACATGGTAATAGCCTGCAAATATCTGAAGGGCATAAACGGCGAGAGGGAGAGGAATCAGCACAGGCACAGAAACTGGTCCAGGAGTAATGGGGGACACAAAGGGGGTCAGTGAGGACGGGTACACAGGCACAGTGTTAGCAGGGATGTGGCCCTCTGCCATCCTTCTCTTTCAGAAGCACAAAGGGTGGTGGATCAATCAGTCCCCCATGAACCGCAGGTGGTTCTGTGGGTTCTCTACTGAAACAGGTGGGTGGTGGGAGAATGTGGGAGTGCCGACCGCATGTAGGATGCTTGCATGCTTGGATGGGAACCTGGAGGCAAGGAGGAGGGGCAGTAGTGGAGGGTGAGGCCATTGAGGTGTTCCTTTCCGTCTTTCTGCCTCCTGGGAGCTTCTCTGGATCCACAAAAGAGGCCTAGACATTTGTTTGTTTGTTTTGAGACAGGGTTCCACTGTGTAGCGTGGTCTGTCCTTGAACTTGTGGCAATCCTCCTGCTTCAACTTCCCCCCAGTGCTAAGATTCCAGGCGTGCGCCACCATGCCCAGCATTTGTATTTTTGAGTCCTGGCTTGCTGGATGAAGATGTGCAGTTTCCATCCGTCTGGTCTTTTTCATTTTTATCGGTACCAGGGATCGAAGTCGCGACTGCCTGCTTGCAAGGCAGGCGCTTATGCTGCTGAGCTAAATCCCCAGCCCCCATCCCCTCTGGTCTTTTAATTCCCTAGTTTTCTTTCTGGAATTCCCCCGCCTCCACTGGTCAGATACAGCTAGTCTTGACTTATCCAGGGGATTTTTCTCTTGCTGCCTGTGTATCTCGTCCAGGGATGTGGGTCTGGCTTTGGGAGGCTCTGTGTGGGTGATAATGAGGTTGTGACGGGAAGCCAGAGTACCTGGGGGCAGCATCTGGCCACCTTCTTCTCAACGGAGTACAGAGGGTGGGTCACTTACTCCTCTCTGGACCTTGATTTTCTTTTCTGCAAAAGGGAGGTAATGGCCCTTTTCATCACAGCATGGTCTTAAAATTCCTTTCAAATGCTGGGTATGCAGTGCTTAGTGAGTAAATGCTGGTTGGTGCTGCTGCCATTACTACTGTAGTCATGACAGTTGTGGCTGCTGTATGGTGGTACTGCAGCCCAGGCCTGGAACCTGCTGAGCAGAGCCTTCAACATGCACAGCAAGCAGGGCGGTGCTCAGAATGCCTCTGGGGTGGCACGGGAGGGAGGGGTGCTTTCATCCCAGGAGGAGACAACCTCGGGCAGCTCTGATCTGTCCCCTGAGGGGCCACAGTTCCCAGAGCCAGCTTGCATTCAGAGCCAAGGTCTGGATATTAGGAGCCCAGGCATGGCGGGAAGAAGAAACTTGAGTCCTGTCTGTCCTAGGGAGCCTGGTTTCAGGACACGATGGTGGAGCTGAGAATTAGAAAACCTAGCTTAACTTTTGTTTTCCAGCCTCCAGTTTCCTCAATGCTTCAGAAAAAGAGGAAGCGATTAGTGTTTTTCCTACCAAACTACAGAACCCTTTAGTTTAATGATATGTTCTGGGAAGGTTTAATACTGTATAAAATAGCCCCGCGCTGCTTCTGAGTAGGGTGGGAGGCTGGAGACTGCCCCGGCTCACCCTGCTTTGCCCCTCATGGGAGTTTCCTGGTGACTCCAGGGAACCCTGTTAGTTAGTACCCACACAACGCACCGCACCGTGGGGCTCTTCAAGATGGTTGCTGCTGCTCTGGGGAAGTAAATCATGGGCTGACCTTTGCCAAACGGTTTACGTTGCTTCCCTAGATACCCAGGGTATCACCCTCCCCATTCTGTAGGCTGGGAGGTCAAGCAGGGGCCTCATGGCTGAGACATGACAGGAGACTGCTCAGATCTTTCAGTTCTGTAACGGTCAGATTCAGTATTTCCAGCAGGTTTTCAAATGCTGATAAATATGCAGTAAATATCTGGCAGTAGATCGATTCATTTGAATTCATTTCCACAGGTCAAGAAATGAGACCGTGCTACCCGCTGCCTGGTCCCTGGGGCAGGTTCTCAGGTTGCCTCTCTGCCCAGTGTTCCCTTCCAGTTCCTATCACGGGTGCCCTCTGTTCCTGACCGACTCAGGAACACAAGCCTAGGTTTCTCCAGAGGGTCAGGGCCCTGGGCTTCTGTTTGTTTGTTTGTTTTTTAAATGCCTTTTTTTCTTTCTACTTATCAGCCCAGTAGGAGTCAGTCTATGGCTTACCCTTTTTTAAACATACCATAATGATCCTGAATAAACTGTGAACGATTCTTTCTTTGAACCTAGTATATTTTATTGGCAGTCTCATACCAAGGAGTGGATAACAGCTTGTTCCATTGATTGGAAATCATATTTATTCCCTTGCAAAATGTGCTCCCAGTTGCTCTCTCACTTGCCCGGTAGGTGTGTGTTTCAGTCTTTTTCTCACTGGCAGCTGACCTCATGAGCCCGTGCAGGGAGCAGGCTCTGAGCGTATGCTGTCTGCTCTGGGAGGCGCAGGGAGGAATACAGGACTGAGACGGAGTGGGCCCTTGTGGACGCGATGTGAAGTCAATTCATGAATCTCTGCTGGTGGCTTTTTCCAGACCGAAGGTTTTCCATGGTGAGACTTTTTATCCTAGGCTCGACTCAGTAACCCAACAGGGAGAAAGGGAACCAGATCTTAGCATTTTTAAAAAAAATTTTATTTAAAAGGAAAAAAAAAAAAACAAAATAAAGCAGTGTAAGGGTACAAGTAATACAGAACTACAAAAAAAAAATAACAAATCACCAGTTAATAGATTACATATTATCATCTTAGAGATAGTTGCTCAAATCACAGTATCAAAGCATACAAAGTGGACATTCAAACAGTGAGACTGCACCAGTTGTGTTCAATGATCCAACCAAAAACATTAATATGGTCAGCTATTTAACCCCTAAACACACTTGCTGTTGTATCCTTTAGAGCTTTTTTTCCCCTCTCTTTTTTACAACAAAGTTTACACATTTTGGGTTTTATTACTCCTTAGTTCTTATTACTTTTTTTTTTTTTTGGGAGAGAATAAGTCAAATATGGCAAAACAAAGCTGTCAGTCAAAACCAAGGATAGACATAGCACATGATGTAAAACAGAGTACAAGGTTATCAACAATGGTTATCAACAATGTCTCTTGTTTCCTTAAAAAGAATTGTCTATCTCATTAGATATTATAAAGTTGAACAAAACAGTAAAGAACAAGACCAATAAAACTTAAGCATTGTAAACATTACAGGACTTCCAAAGGAGACAATAGTCAAACCAGAATGGGCATCTTAGTGAATCTTATTGCCTTCAAAGTAGTTGCCTATACTCTCAAACTTGATACTATCATACAGAATGGAACAGAGTCTAATCATTCAAAACAAGATAGTGGGAGTATTACAGGACTTCAAAACAAGTTAATAGGAAATCAAAAAAAGTTACTATTATATCAGATCTTAGCATTAACCAGAACCCAGCGTAATCAAGAGGCTGAATCCGCTACACAAATAAACATAACCCAAATATCTCAACCTAGTTGGTAATGAAGTTGGGATTAGGCTAGGAGAGCCAGCTGCTGGTGAGGCTCAGGGCTGTCTTACTGCATATGAGGATGGGAACAGTGTGTGTGTGTGTGTGTGTGTGTGTGTGTGTGTGTGTGTGTACACAGGTGTGAGGCAGACAGGAGAGCCGTGGTCCATGGTGTCATGCAGGGACCCAGGCTCCTGTCACTCTGTGGCCCCACCATCTTCTTGGAGTCCTCAGAGAGATGGAACACTGTCCTCCCTTTGCCTGGAAGTCACGGACCTCGGCCCCTTTCATCTGTCCCTGGGATGAAGCAGTTGTCTGTTCCTGAAAGTTTGGGACCTGAAGCACAACTGTGTGCCCAGGTTTCCGAGGGGACAGCATACGAGTGAGCGCTTGGGGTCTCTGTGACACTCACTGTTGTTAGTGATCTGCTTTATGTCATTGTCTTGGTCAGGAAGGTGACTATTGTTGACCCATCCAGTCCAGAGAAAGAGTTAAACCTGCCTTGCTTTTTATTACTTATAATGAAATTAGCCTCCAGCTTGAATTCGTGAGCCCACTGCTGGGGGCCTCTGTTTACCCTTCTGCAGGAAGGAAGAACAGCTTTCCCTGAGTCACAGCACTGCATTGGGGAGAACTGGGCTCCGTAAACTTCCCTGGGGATGACCGTTGTCAAGCTCAAGCCCTCTCTGGCTCTGGTGTCCCTGACTATAGGGTCTGCTTGGTCTTTGAGCTGGGGCAGTGCAAGCAGGGGCCAGAGTTTACCTCTGATATTTCTTCCGGGGGATTCAGTGGCTCCCAATGTGCTCTACGGCATGCATATCTCCCTCCGTCTTCTTGTCCTGGCTCGTGTTTGGTCATCCCGCAACAGTCCTTAGGGCCACCTGCTCCTGCCTGGGAGGACTCCATGCCCTCTCTGCAGCCCGAACCACCTGTACCCCTCTCCTGCAGCACACATGCCCTTCTTGGGCACATGAACCTGAGAGCCCCAATTCTGGGGTGTCTGGCAGGGTGGTTGGTACATAGAGGTTTTTTTGTGGTTGCCATAAAAAAGTACAAAGGCCGGGGAGGGGCTGCTTCTCAAGGAAATGCACCTGGAGGTGAGACCGACACTGTTCATTTGTAGCCCATTTGGTCTGTGACAGGTACGGCAACAGTGCTCACGCCCCTTGTTTAAAACTCAAGTTTGCATTTGAACGTGAAGCCAGCCGGTTCCTAGTGAAGTTGTCTTGGCTTCTTCCATGATCCTTGATCGTGCAGCTCTGGGCTGGCGACTTCTCCTGCTGCAGCCCTTCATTGCCTCGTGTGCTGTATGTGTGTGGCATGGGTGGGTAGGTAAAGGGGCATGTAAATGCCATTAGCCCTGTGACTCAATTGTGCTGCTTTATGATCGTCTAGGAGTCGGACATGCCTGGCTACCTGCTAGTTAATGGAACTGTTCGTGTTTTACACCGTGACTAGGAGCTGTAATCCTGTGGCCACTCCATTGCCTTGGTTTTGAGTCAGTTTGGTTGAGCATTAACCACCTCCTGGTTTGCATCAGGTGGCTGTCTAATGGGTCATTAAGTACCGGTGATACTTAGTTCCTCTGGGATCTTTTAATGTCATAGTAGTCACAGTGGGAATAAAATGTTCAGGAAGCCCTGTGGTGCAGTAGGCACCTGTGTGTGGGAAGAAGCTGATGGCAGGAGTTCAGAGCAGATGCTTATCAATGTTTAGTTATGAGGGCCTTTGCTTCATTTGTGAAGGTCGGCAATCTGGAACATGTGGGTGTATGATTAGCCAGATAGGTAAGGGGTACTGGTGAAGGAAGAGCCTTCAAAGGTACCTGAGCCATGTGTGAGTTCATTTTTGAATTGGCTTATTTATTTACCGAGAAGCTCCATAAATTGCACATCGCATTAGGGGCCAGAGATTCAGAAGTAACAAGAGTGATGTCCTTAGTCTCACTGAGCATACTATCTGAAGTGGGGGAAACTGACACTAATATTGTATTAGATTCATAGAAAAAAGATATGTGAGATGCTGGGATAATTATAAACAGAAATGTGGTAAGATAACATGACAGGTGTTAAGTTCTCATTATTAGTAAAAGCAGGAGAGATGTTTTTCCTAAGCAAGTTATATTCGTAAAGACCTGAAGCATGGGTAGAACTTACCTGAGTAAGAAGAGAGGAAACACCGTTATAGGCAGTGGAAATTGCATGTACAAAGGCCCTGTGGTGACTGGTAGTGGCTACTAGGAACCAGTAGGTGGATAGAGAGTTTGGAATAAGATACGCAGGTAGTGATAAGACTGTGTTGAATCTTGCATGATGTCTTAAGGTTTTAATTATTACTCTAAGAACAATGGGAAACCATTGTACATTTTAATCAGAAGACAATCAGATTTGTGTCTGGAAAGAGAATCGCATTGGCTACTATGTGGGTAATGGATCAGAAGAGGTCAGAATACATATAGATGAATCATGTGCCTGCCCACCTGACCGTCTCTCTCCTGGTCCATGGCTATGACCTGGATGTGGTTTGTCCCCCAGGGGTGCCTGTGTTGGGATCTCCTTCCCCAGTGTGGTGACAGTAAGAGGCATGTGACCTCTGAGAGATGAAACCTCATGAGAGCTCACTAGGTCTCACCGTTGTGCTGCCCTCGGGAGGGATTAAGGCAGTTCTCTGGAGATGCTGGATGTTCTCGAAAGAGTGAGTGTATCAAATGTGCAAGACCAGCTCCTCCCCGTGCTCTGGCTTCCTTCCGGGGATGTGATCTCTCCCTTTGAGTAGGCTCCTGCCATTTGTGATGCCTTCCCCTTGACTCTTTGATTGAGTTGAGCTAATACTGGAGCCGTTCCCTTGAATCCCTATAGCCGTGAGCTACCCAGACTTCTTTTCTTTATAATGTAGCTTGCCCCAGGCATTTCCTTAGAGTAATGGAAAACAGACAAATACGAGCCAGCTGATTCTCACCCTTTCTGTAAAGCCGTTCCTGACCCTCCTGTCCCTGTGCCATCTGCTTCTGTGGGTGAACTTTTCACTTGTTGTTGTCTCTACCTGGTGCAGTGAGCAGTTCTCACACTGATGGCTTGTCTTTTCTGTTCAGCACTCATGCTGATTTATTTCACCTTCCAAGCCACTGTTGTGGTCTCTGTTCAGTTCAGTGTGTGTATGAAGCGTCTGCTATGGGCTGCAGTTCTCCTGTCTCCTAACTCTTCTGGTGTAGCACCTACGACACCAACTTTCAAGAAGAACCTTAAGGCTTCCTACTTTTCCCAGTGAGAAAAATCTCAGTGAACTCAGTGGCCCGTGGGACTCTTGGATCTGTTTCCAGAGTGGAAGGCAGTGAAACATAAGCAGAGCAGTCAAAGGTAACTCAGTCCCCTCATTTCTTGACTTGAACTCCTTATGCTGTCTCGTCCTGCCTGCTGCTGTGATCACAAGTAGGGTCGGGAACTGCGGGCAGGGCATTTGGTGTGGCCTGGATGGTGACGTGTGAAGGTGCACTGGAGGAGAAGGGAGGTTCGTTCTTTCTTTCTTTCTTTCTTTCTTTCTTTCTTTCTTTCTTTCTTTCTTTCTTTCTTTCTTTCTTCTTCTTCTTCTTCTTCTTCTTCTTCTTCTTCTTCTTCTTCTTCTTCTTCTTCTTCTTCTTCTTCTTCTTCTTCTTCTTCTTCCTCTTCTCCTTCTTCTTCCTCTTCTCCTTCTCTTCCTTCTTCTGTTTTATTACTGGGTCTTGCTGTGTAGTTCAAGAGCTCAGGCTGCCCTCAGATTCACAGTGATCCTCCCGCCTCAGCCTCCCAAGTGCTGATTACAGATGTGCACCACCATGCTGGGCTGGAGCAGTGTATTTTAAGAGGACTGCTGCTCCACTGTCCGATGTCTGTCAGTCACTGGGGAAAGCACAAGGAACAGTCCCAGGTAGCAGCAAGAGTGGGATTTCCAAACTAACAGTTCTACCTTTTCAGCCTTTGCTTGCATTACTGTTTGATTAAAAAAGAATCATTCGCGTCTGGTGTCTGTCTGCTTCTTGGTGTCTGGTGGCAGATCTAGGGACGTGGTTCTTGCCCTGTAGGGTCTCCTGTGTGGCGGAAAAGCCAGTGCTTTCTCCATCTGCTTGATGATAAGCCGGTGCGTGGAGCCTGCATAGAGACACCAAGCCTTAAAAGCCTTGTGTGCCCCGGATGGAGCTGAGCGCCATGCTGGTCCCTTGGCCGGTGCCCAGTGACCTTGATGATTGATTTCACTGTCTTCTTGCCACATCCCTCCCCGTGGAGCTGTTGGTGCCTTGACGTCTTAGAGTGTGAAAGAACAGATTCTGTCTGTTTCCAGGCAGGAGCCAGGAGGGGCCCGCTCAGGGGGAGGCTCCTTCACTGATAGTGAAAGTGCTTTGCAAATCAGAGCCTGAGGCTTTGGCAGAGGAAGTTTGGGGTGCTTGGAGAGTGGGTGAGGGGGTCCCTTTCCTGTGGCACTTCTGGGCATGCGCATGTGGATGGCTGTGGGTGGTTCTTTCCTGGTTTCCAACCCAGATTCTCATTCAGGTGTAAAGCCCGGTGTTTGCGCAGCTGTGTACAAGCCTCGAGTTCTGGTACCGTGTTTTTCCTGGTGGCAGCTGACATGCAGGGACTGACCGTCTTCCCCACCACATAAAGTGGAAGACCAACTAGAAGACCAGCTGGAAGACCGCCTGTGTGCAGATGGCTGTCTGGAAGTGTCACAGGAGAGGGGCACGGCCCATGGTGGGAGAGCTTGGGAGTCAGGGATCCCCGGGAGGGAGCAGCCTAGATGCTGGTCTTTCATGTCTCACAGCTGCTTTTATCCTGTCATCTTCCAGACTTTTCTGAATGGCGTGCTAGCTGTGTGTCTGCCCCACCTGGGGAAGGGAACTGGAGAAGGGGCCGCT
This sequence comes from Cavia porcellus, assembly GCF_034190915.1. NCBI lineage: Eukaryota > Metazoa > Chordata > Mammalia > Rodentia > Caviidae > Cavia > Cavia porcellus. The sequence continues at coordinate 32,971,294 of NW_026947511.1, forward strand.
GAAGAGTCCCAGGGAGGTTTTTTTTTAAACTTAAGAGGTCATGCCGAAGTCACCCAGAGGGGAAGGAAGGGGACCCCACTTGGGTAAATAAGCAGTGAGAGGCTGAGAAATATGGTATGAATTTCTTACTTGCTGCATTGTTTCAAGGCCAGCTCCTACCCCGTGCGCGCTCTGCACCCCACCCAGCCATTCCTAATGACTTATTTGTACTGGAAAGCAAGCTATTAATCACAAACAGAATAGCTCTGTAACTTCCAAACAAACACAGAATAGTTCTAGGGACTGCGCGAGAGCCAAACCCTTGGCAGAGATTTGAAAACGCATTTCTTTTATATGTATTTTAGAAATGCCACCATTTTTCCTTAGGCACAGAAGGTTCCCTTTAATTAGCGGTGAATTTCCCATTTCCCCTTTCTTCCCGAGGCTTCTATAAAGCCCTGGTCTAGTAAAAGACGGGTACACAGCTCTCAATTGAGCCCTATTGATGTGCTAGTATAGTTTTAATTGTGTTGAGATTTCCTTGCCAAAGTGACACATGCAGAAGCATTTTAAAAACATATAGAGTTCGTAACTCTTTCGCTGTCTTGAGCTCTTGAATTATGAATGTCTCTTCCGCCACCAATTCGGTTCTTCTGAATCTGTAAAATTACTTTAATAACCTGTGTGGGGGTGATGTTAATATGTTTGCTCAGTGGTGTGAATTAGCTAACAAATGCTAACAAATTCTACCCCACTTTGGGGAGCTGGCTTGGCCCGTTGGAGGCAGGCTCTTGGTGCAGAGGCAAATTATGACGGGATCTTTTTTTTCCCTTCCTCCTTTCCTTCCCCCGTCCACCATTAGCAATCATTCTGTTGCAGAGTACGTGATCAATCAACTGCAAGAGAGTCAGATTTGCCATAACATGACATTACCTATCAGCTCGTCAGGCCTGAGTTGACTTGCAGCCTTTTGGGCTGTATATTTCTTCAAAGTCTAGCTCCAGTTTCTTAGTCAGCTCTAACTAATTTCAGAGTGGAAGGGAAACTTGACTGGAGTGCTGTTTGGGATCTGCTTTTTAATCCTGGTCTGTTTAATGTTTGCTCCTGACAGTCTGGGCCAGACATCATTTTAATGGTATGTGTGGTGATAAAGCCAATAAACTGTCAAGATGATTGATAATCTAAGCATTATAGCAATATGACTTTCCTGTTCTCCTCTGTGCTGTAGATGATGGTTTCCAAATTGAATTCCTACAGTGTGTGCTGTGTGTGGACGCCTGCTGGAAGCTCCCCTCGCGGCCTTTGAAGGAGGTAGCTATGCTTAATGTAAGATTTTTAGCCCTCAATTACCCACACAAATATATTTGCATATGTGTTGGTACCCTCTAATTTGGGAGACGTCAAGAATTTATGGCTCTGCCCTTGTAACAGTCCCCCAGCAATTTATAGGCACTGGTGGAACTTTTTATTATGTCTTTATGATGTTTTTTCACCTGGCATGCATCTTAGATTCCATGTGGTTGATTCTCTTATCTGTGGTTGAAAGACATTACAGATAACAAAGTACACCATATTAAAGGCAGGCTTCTGGTTTCCTTTCTTTTCTCTTTGTTTCTTTTTTTCTTTTAATTTAGCAGACATTTGTTAGCATCTGGTCCTCATCTCATTAATCAGACTCGACCAGGTGCTTTAGGGTGGTGACAGTGAGAGTGCTTGGCTGCTCTTTGTTGGCCCTCATGGGCCACCGTCTATGGCTGACATCTTCCCTTTCTATGGTGCAGCGTGACCTGGGAACAGAAACTCTCATGGCCAAAGAGGTTTGGCCCGTGTGTGTGTGTGCGCACATGTGTATATGCGCAGGCATGTGTGTACATGTGCATGCACATTAAATGCATTCAGACAGTTTTTCCAGAAGGGAAAAAGAAAACTTAAATAGGCATTGTAATAAAAACTCTGATAGTGTATTGTAGTTCTCCTTTGGTTGCATAGTAACTTGTTTTCTGAGATAGGCTCTCTCTGTGTGGTTCAGACTGGCCTTGAATTCACTGTCAAGTCCAGGCTGGCCTTTTGTGATCCTCCTGCCTCAGCCTCTCCAGTGCTGGGGTTACAGGTGTGGGCTACCATGCCTGGCTACATTTTTATGTAGTGCAGTGTGTGTATATTTTATTTAGTAGATAGATTTTAAGATTATGTCTAGGAAGCGCACTAGGATATAAGCCTGAGGATATCTGGGCCGTATGTTAATGCCAGAGCAGTATTTCTGGTTGACACTCTGATTTGCTATCTGTTTCTTCCAGGCCAGTGTTTTACAGATGAGACAGAGCCCAGAGAAGTGGCATGTCTTGACTGGTGGCAGATGTGGGAACAGCGCTTGTGTGACTCTGAGGAAGCCATCTGCCATCTGAGTCTGGTGGTTTCCTCTGTAACAGGGGGAAAGGGTTGTCCTGAGTTCCAATGAGAGGACAGAAACTAAAACACACGGCGAGGACCCAGCACAGGAGAAGCACTCAATACATGTCTGTATGACAGGATACCGACCTTGAGTTCATTACTGTGCTTTAAAAAATTTCTTCATTTTCAGAAAATCTACATTTCTTTGGGTTTTGCCCTTCTTTCCTTCCTGTTAGCTTGGTACTTGACGTTTACTTTTTTTCAACAAGTGATGACATGCAGAAAGTCCAGTCCTGGGTGATGAATTTCCAAAGTTTTAGAAAAAAAGATTTGGAAGAATGTTTGATGATAGAACTGGCTGATTCTGAATCCTGGGGGAAGATTTCTGGAATTCAGGAGGAGAGAGACAGAGGTTAAGAAATGTGAAGGTGCTTGTGGGTCATTGGGAAGGGGCTCTGTGTCTTACACACTGTCTTCTTTGCCTTCTCGTCTTCCTCCTCTTCCTCCTCTTCCTCCCCCCCCGCCCCCAGGCAAGGTCTTGCCCAGACTGGTATCAAACTCACAGAGATCTTCTTGGCTCGGCCTTCTGAGTGCTGGGATTGCAGATGTGTGCCATCATATTCACGTTCACATTATCTTTTGGACCAAAACTTGTTCCTGATATATTAGGTGTAATGATTACTTAAAAGCGCAGGGAGGGTTTGGAGTGATCTCAAGCCAGCTAAACACACAGGATGAAAGAGCGACATCTTTGGACTGAATTCTGATGGGTAGTGGAGATCTGTATAGGTGAAATCTGCCTGTTTGAAGCTGAAACCCCCATGCCCTGTCCTCCTAGGTTCTAAACCTGGTTTGGCTTTCTTGGCCAACTGAATGGGGAGTGGGAAGTAACAGTTTCTGGAGGGGAGGGAGGAGGCTGCTGCAGTGGCCTGGTGGAAGTGGAGAGGACACTGGATGTGAAGACAGAAGGGAGGCTGGGGGATGAGCTGAGCCGGGCCACAGAAGGTAGGACAGATCCGGTCCCTGCAGAGTGGACCCTCCTCTTCCACATGGCGGGTCCCTGCTGTGTGTTTACCCTGCTGGCTCCCTCAGCTGGCTGCCCCAGCCTTGATGCCCCTCCTGCTCTGCTGCCCTCTGGCCACACCTACTCTACCTCTGCAGGAGCCTCACCTTACATGGATTAAAAATAACTTTTAGGAGCTGTGTAGAAAGCAGAATTCTGGGAGAAGTGTGACTGCTGTCTCTGCAGTGCAACTGCATGCCGGTTTCTTCAGGGGGCTGGAGGAGCTGTGACAGAGTCTCTCAGGTGCTGGAGCTCCCCTCTGGTTGCATAGTAACTTGTTTTGTTGTGTTTTTTTTTTTTTGTTTGTTCTTTTTTTTTTTTTTCGGTACCAGGGATCGAACTCACAACTGCCTGCTTGCAAGGCAGGCGCTTATGCCGCTGAGCTAAATCCCCAGCCCCTTGTTTTGTTTTTTGAGATAGGCTCTCTATGTAGTTGAGGCTGGCCTTGAACTCACCACAACATTTGCGAGTTTGAGGCCCATATGTCTGTTGGAAAATTTGGAGCAATTCTCTGCCTCTAAGGGTGTCATACCCATTCACATTACAGTTCTGCCTCCCAAGTTGGGTAAAAAGAACTGATGTTTTGTCTCACTTGAGCCAAGAACCAGAGGAGGAAAGTTTCCTTTAAGGCGGTGGCCCAACACATTCAGATTTTTCTTCTGTTCTCTTAAGATGAGGTGCTTTGTTTTTCAAATCCATTCTGTTGACTTGGAGTGAGTCCCTGGGTTCCACTAAGAGCCCAAAGCCAAAACCAAAGCCACCACCAGATCTTGCACTCTCTATGAGGAGGACTGGATCTTCGAGCTTCTGTTTAAAGAAGTAACTGGGAACTTCATTTTAAATCAGAGCTTCTCTTACTGCTTTCCCTGGAAGGGGCTCAACTCTCACAGCCCTCCAGTAAGCACTGTATCCCAGCTTGCTCTGAAGTCTGGGAAATTTGCTTCTCAAGTTCCTTTCTTTCCTAAGGGCCGGGGGCTCTGACAGGTACTTGGTTTTTTCGTAGGGTTTCACTCAGCAATAAAACCCTCTCTGCCACATGTCTCCCTTCTGTCTGTTTAGACAAGTGCATCAATACTGTTGTCTCTGAAAAACAGGCAGAGCCAGAGTTGAATGGCCCCTCAGAGCCTTGACTTCCACCTTCTGTGTGCCTGATTGACTGGAGCATAAAAGTCCACTTCGCGCCGCTGCCCCCTGGTAGGGAAGATGGCACTGGTAGGTGCTGGCCATCAGGCAGCCTGGGCAGGCGTCTGCAGATCCACAGCTCATAGCTTCCCCTCCTCAATAGGCTTTGAGCTGTATTTTTCCCCCCTTCTCCGGCTGACAGAATACGGCTCTGTGTAGGATATTACTTTGACCATTTTGCTCCAGGAAAAGCATTAGTAATTTATAAATAAAATACACATAAAATAGGAGAAGTCAAATATAGGTTTATTGACAACAAAGGCGCTATTAATGTTGGAACGGGCTGGTTTGAAGTTGAGTTAGTTTTTGTTGCTGATTTATGGGCTGTTTGTTTTAGGAGGACTGGGAGTGAATCCTGAACCGGCAGCTGGCAAGGAGTAGAACTGGTTTGGGCCTGAGTTCTCAGAGGAACGGGAGGAGGAGACGGGGAGAGGAAGAGGAAGAGGAAGAGGAGGAGAAAGAGAAGGAGGCAGAGGAGGAGGAAGGGGCAAAGAGGGAGGAGGAGGAGGTGGCAAACTCCTGCAGCAGGACGGATCTCTCTCTCTCTCTCTCTCTCTCTCTCTCTCTCTCTCTCTCTCTCTTACTCCCTCTCTCTGCTTGATGGCTGTGTATTTAAGCAAGAATGTGTTGCCAGGAAATTGAGAAAGTGAATGTGTGTGTGTGCTTTATGTCAAGCCTTGCTCATTTACAGTATACCTGTGTGGACATGAGAGCTCGCGGAAAACTGTTATTTATTTCTCTTGAATTTACCCTACTTGTTAAACAAAGTTTGACAGATGGTTTGCAGCAAGAATAACGAGGCCATTACATAGCCAAGTTTTATCTCTGCCGTATCAGTTGTTATGTGGAAAAGGGGATTTTCGTGGTTCGAGGGAGTTTCAAGTCCTTCTTTGTAGAGAGAATCAGATTCATTTAAGTGGAAAATTAAGAGGATTGAAAGTTCATTTGCTGAGCTTTACCACACAGGGCAGTTGCCTATTAAAACCTTTCGCTGGGGCCCCTCTGACTTGAAGAGGCTGTGAAATGCTTTATGACAGATGTGAAAAATTTGGAATTGTGGAAGGGCTCCCCCCGCCCCCCGCCCCGCTTTCCCATTCAGTGCGGTTAACTGTGTAGCTGACTTTGTGTATCTCTCTCCAGGTTTCCTTATGTACGTGTTTCTGTCTCCGTCTTTCACGTGCCCATTGTCTTTCTTAGTTACACAGATGTCACCTTTTTTTGTCATGAAGACACAATCACGTCCCTGTGGTGACCATTCACCTGCTCAGGGGTGCACTGGGGGACTGGCCAGTAAATTGTAGGAATGCTAGGTATTTTCTGTGTCTCTAGCACTGTCTTATTGCTGCTGTAATAAGTTATCAGGAACTTAGCTTTAATCCACGCAGATTTGTTGTTTTATGGTTCTGGAGGTCAGAAGTTTAGAATGGACCTACTCAACTGAAACAAGGTGTCCACAGGACTCAGTTCCTTCTGGTCACTCCACAGGACAAGGTGCTTCCTGGCTTTTTCTCACTCTTGACTTTGTGTCATTCCAACCTTTAGTTCTTTCACGTGGACTCTGACTCTGACCCTTCCTCTTATATAGGATGGTTGGATTACATGGGGGGCACCTGGCTAATTCGGGGTACTCTCCCCTTCTCTAGATCCTTAATTGAATCACATCCGCAGTATCCCATTTGCTTGTGAGGAAACACGGTCGCAGGCTTCAGGGCCTAGGAAGTGGGCATCTTTGGAGAGGGTTGTGTTTATCACGGTGGATGAGAGGACCTCAGGTGGCCGTCATGGGCATATTTCTCCTGGAATTTTTCTCAGGAGACTTCTTGAATTCCTAGAATCACTCTAATGCTGTTATAACAGAGTAATTATTTACTTCTGGTTTGGTAGATTTTCTGTCTCTCAGATCACTATTCTATACACAGCCTAGCTTTCCTCAGTCTGTGGTACAGTTGATTCAAAGGCAAACTTCTTTTTCCTGTATTATTATCCTTTCTCCTTCTTGGTACACAAGAGAGGAGTCTACCACTTTCTTACTGTATTATTTTTCTTTTTAAAAGGAAGCACCCTAACAAATCCCAATGTGTCAGTCTCTAAACATCACAGATTCCTGTCTGTGGTGTGAGGAAGACTTGAGTCTTCGTTTGGGGAGGTTGATGTGGTGGTCTTTCCAGTGTCTGTGTGTGACACACAGGGGTGACTGGGGGTGTGGCTGCAAACCAACTGACCCAAAAATATATGGTGTCAGAGTGGCTGGCCCTGAGATGGTCCTCAGGAGGTTAACTGGGCCTGTCTGAGGATTTCTATTCTAGATAGCATAAAAAAACATTGGACAGCTACCCACTGAAAAATTAATAAACCAGATGTGGTTACAGGCTGAGTATCCATTATTTGAAATGCTTGGGACCAGAAGTATTTTGGATTTGAGGTAAGATTGAAAAATATAACGCACTTTCTAGGCAGGTGCATGTGCCACTGAGCTATATCTCTGGTCCTAAGTGCATGTTTAAAATAAAAAAAATTATACTAAATCAGGTATAGTGGCACGTGCTTGTAATCCCAGGACTTAGGAGGTTGAGGCAGGAGGATCACTGTTAGTTCAAAGCCAACCTGTGCTACATAGTGAGTTCAAGTCCAATCTGAACCATTTAATGAAAACTTGTCTCAAACAAGACCAAAAGAATTATAGTAAGAGACACATTGCCATCAATCCCCCTCAGAACACTGCCTGTTGCTTTGGACATGCTCATCATTCTTGCCACTTTCTGAAGCAGGCCTGGAAGCCCTCTGTTGTGAATGTCTTTAGTTGTGCTATCGTGGCTGCCTTGATGTCCCAGATCATTCAAAATGTTGACTTTTCACGATCATTTTGATTTTGGAGAAGAGCCAAAAGTCCCATGATACGAGATCCGGTGAGTAAGTTGGGGAGGACACTCCAGAATGTTTTTACAAGCCTGTCTTTCTGTTGGATGGAGCTTGGCAGCATCAGTATCTCATAGCCACTGAGCGAGTGACCAAGAAGACCTGGGCGTCATACATGCTTCCTTTTCCAACAACAGGGAGTTGTTAGTGCCATGGGCGGGGCTTGGGGCCAAACTCTGGATTTCCTTGGGGCTGGGCATAAAGGAATCATTAACTGAATTAAAATTTTAGTGGAGAGGTGAGGGACGGGCTGAATGCAAAGGTAGGTAAAATGTGGCTGAGTAGCTGAATGATGTGCCTGGGCCGTCGAGGTGGAGGCTGAGGTCTCCCCTCTGAGCTCATCCATAGCGGAAGTGCTGGGGGCTGAGCTCGGTACCTGGGTGCCTGGGTTTGGTGGTTGGTGCGGACCACTGGGAAGGCCACTGAGCAGCAGCAGAAGACCTGCATCTGGCCCCAGCTTTGGGCAATCATCTTTCTTCTCTGAACCGTAGTTTCCTTGCTTACGAATTAGTTTCCTTCTTTTTAATCACTTGCCCATCTCCTCAAGAGGCTGTTGGAAGGCAAATGAGTACTGTGGGTAATGTGGCTTCATAAACTGTAAAGTGCTATTCGCATAAAAGCCATTGCTGCTGCTTCTGCTGTCCTGGGGTGGAGAGCCCAGGAGGGCTGGCGTAGAAGCATGTGTTCACATGCCTCCTCCTGGAAAACCTGTGCTGCATCCTTGTTTCAAGTCTTCCCTAATTACGTGCTGGCTTATGTAGGGCTGGTGCTAAGCATCTTGAGCAACCAGTAATTATGGAAGAAAAAAAAGGACTTGTACAATTGGCACCGAGGCCCGTTGCGCAGGACTTCTGTGTAGACTGTTGCATTGCTGTCTTTTATTTCCTCTGAAGGGGAAACAAGTAGATACAACTTCATTCCTTTGATGATGCAAAGAGGTGAGGTGCATTGTCCTGTTCTCCAGCCCATGAGTGGTGTGAAGATCGGGATTCCAGGAGCCTGGAGATCCAGGCCTGCCTCCTTTGCCCTAAACCAGGGAGCCTAAGCCAGTCAGGAGTCATGCAGGGACCGTGTATGGGGACCGCCCTGCAGCTCTGCTGGGGTAGGGTAATAACTGAAGTGGCCACAAGGTTTATTGTCCAAATTACATACTCATGAGTATATGCAGGGCATACCTGGGGCTGTCTCAACCTGGGCAGTGTGGAGACTCTAACAAACAACAACACCTGGCCATCTGAATGCAGCTCAAGCCCAGGGTAGCTGGTGCGATAGCAGAATTAACCCTGAGCTGCCTCTGCTGCTTCTCCCACCTCTTCTCTTTCCAGCATCCTTGCTCCTGTCTGCCGCTTCCAGAAGCTCCGTTCCCCTTAGTGTCTGAATGGCTGTATCCCAGCTGATAATCTTCATTTGCAGGAAGCATTTGAAAACATGGAGTTGGAAGACTCAAGAAGTCTACCTCTCTGACCCTCGATTTTTGTGACTAATATAGTGAGTTTGATGGGGTTGCTGTGCAGATTAAATACAAGAATTTATATGAAAGTGATTCACGTATAATGAGGGGTTCATACAGGCAGACATTGTTAATAAAATTTGAGAGGAGCATTGGATAAAGCAATCCAAAGAATGAATTTATAATAGAACTTCAGAGGGAAGAAATACCTTGAGAGAAACTGGTTTTTTGGGGGACTCTTAACTCACATCATGAAAACATTTTTTCATTTAATAATTTATTTTGGGGGTGCTGTGGATTGTGGGGATGGATGTATCCAAGTATAAATGTGTTCTCTGCCTAGTTGTATGATTTTGGGCAAGATTTTCATCTGCTCTGAGATTCAGGGTTACTAATCCGTATAACGAAGACCAGTGATCTGTAATTGAGGACCCTGAAATAATATTTGCAAAACACCTAGTGCAGTGCCTCGCACACATGGGCTCTCAGGACATGGGACATTCCTTTCTCCTTTGCCCCTGTCCCTGGATCACTGAGTAGGAAGTGGGAAGTGGGTGTGGATTCCCCCCTGGGACACTCTGTGTAGATGGTGTCTTCTGTGTAACTGTGGGCTCTCTCATCATCAGATGAAGGCCTAATTAAAACCCTATTCTAAGTCAGACAGGAACTTGGAGTTGGAAGAGAGAAAATGAAAACAGAAGAAACTAGGCACAAATTTCAGTATTTCTGTTTTATTTTCTCTTGATGCTAGGGAGATATGGAGCTACCTAAGGAGCTGACAACCTAATCTCCAGCCCTTTTTATTTTGAGATAGGGTCTTGCTGAGTTACCAGGGTGCCCTGGCTGGGCTCAGGTTGCACTCCTCCTGCCTCAGCCTCCCGAGGGCTGGGATTACAGGCTTGAGGTACCATCCCTGGCTTTTGAAGATGCTCTGAAGTATAAGATGGTAGATCTCAGTGGTGGTGGGACTCAGCTACTCCCATCTGCCCATTTAGTTGAGAAGGAAAGAGCATTTTAGGGCTTCAGCAGCCATTTGGCTCCCAGTCAGGGATGCTATTTGCTTCCATCTCTAGAGCGAGTCAGAATGAGGGAGAGGTCCGTGCGGCTCATGATTATGTTTCGTGTGGAAATTTGGCAGGAAAGAGAGCCCAGGTCTGTCATACGAAGGGTCCTGCAATTCTGCAGCAGATCAGAGTACATGGTTTATGATTGTTAGATATTTACCTTCTTTTAAACTGAAGATAGGAATGTGTAGCATTAAATCCTGTGTGGAGGGCTCTCAGTGGGCTGGCCAGTTCCAACAGTTTAACCCAGCTTGATGAACCTGGGACGGAGATAGGGCAGTGTGACCAAAAATGCGGTGAATGTTTCATTTTGTTTTAAAAATTTATTATAGTGAAAGACGTATTGCCATTAAGCCCTCTCATAATGCCCCGCCAAGCTTCAAACACTTATCCGATTATTTTATTTTTTGTTTTTGGAGACAAGGTCTCACTTTTTTTTAAGTTTAGGCTGCCCTTGAACTCATTATGTACCCCAGGCTGGCCTAGAACTCATGGTGACTCTCCTGTCTCAGCCCCCAGGTGCTGGGATTACAGGTGGGCACCACCATGTCCGGCTTACCACCACACTACCAGCCTACCTTTCTATTGGTTGGATCTTGGTAGCAGCATCTGTCAGTTTTCCTCACACTTTGTAAAGACACTCATGAAAGAGGACTTGCAGAACTGTTTCAGCAAGTGGTATGAATGATGGGATATGTGTTTGAAGTGAGGGGTGGTATTTTGAGGGTGATTAATGGTCATGTATCTTTTATTGAAATATTTTAAACATTCAAAAACACACTTTAATTTTTGATCAATCCTTGTCCTTGTATCTGGAGTTTTTTAAAAAAAGAAATCAGTTCTAGCCAATCTGATCCCAGATCAGTTTTTTCCCCCCTGTAATACAGTTTGTTACAAACTGTCCCAGCTGGCCTCCTGATCGTACCCTAAATATATTCGTGTGTTCCTGTGTTTATCTCATTCCTGACCTAACTTGCTAAACTAACATTCCCTTTTAGGGTATTTCTTATCCAGCTCCAATTCTCTCTTTATTTCAAAGCCTTTTGCACTATCCATGGCTGTGACTCTTTCTTTTGATCTCCATATCACATGATTTCTGAACCATTCTGACCACAAGTATTTATTACATAGGGTGCTTTTCCTTTATTATGTTTTTTTAATCTCAGTTTGATCATAAACTCTTTGATGGTAGGGTTCTGCCTTATAATCCCTCGTATTTTCCATCATTCCTGATAACTATTTGTTGACTTCATATTTTAACCAACGTGTGGCTGCACTTTGGGGTAAGAATGGCAAATGGAACTTACGAATCTCTGATTTTCTTTGAAAGCCATGTAAAAGAGAGCGAGAAGATTAACAAAGGCACAAACTCACATGATGGAGATTGTAAGAATGAAAGCACTAGCAACGTTTTAATTATAGTAAAATATACGTAATGCAAATTTACTATCTTATTGTATACTATTCAGTGGCATTTAAAATATTACCCAAGCACAACCCCTCTTAGCACCAGAACAGTTCATGACCTCAGAAGGAAGTTGCATGAGACTAAGAAGTCCCAGTTGTGCCCTTTCTTTGCCCTCTCCAGCCGATCATTATCTCTAATATGCTTTCTGTCTCCATGAATTGATCTATTCAGGGTATGTCACATATGTGAAGGCATATGTCTTAGTTACTGTTTACTTGTTGCTGGGACAAAATGCCTGACACCCAAAATGAAGGAAGGAAAGTTTTATTTCTTACAGTTCTTGGAGGGTTCAGTCTATATGCAGTTGGTTTTAAAGCAGGGTGGCATGGTGGGGCTGCTGTTCATGGCCACTGAAAACAGCAAAGCATGAACCTTCTTCCTACCCTTACATTTTATGCTGGCTCCACCCCTAAGTGGGTGTAGCACTTTTACCACCAATCTGAGTACTAGACAACAAACCAATAACAAATGCTAGATTTGGACAAGTCCATAATTGCATGAAGCTTGGAGGGCCACTGACATAAACCATGACAGCATACAATCTGTGTGGTTTTTTGTCTGGATCTCTTTATTCACAATAATGTTTTTAAGATTCACCTATGTTGTAGCATATTCAAGATTTCATGCCATTTTGTGACTGAATAATATTTAGATGTGAGAATGTACCATATTCTCTTTTTTCTTTTTTTGGCAGTGCTGGGATTGAACCAAGGACCTTGAGTATACTAGGCAAATGATCCACCACTGAGCACACCCTTTCCCTGATGTACCACATTGTGTTTTTCCATTTATCAATAGTGACTCTCTGGGTTGTCCTCACATTTTGGCTATGATAATAAAGCTAATGTGAACAATCAATTTTTGTGTTTGAACATCTGTTTTTAATCTTTTGGATCCATAACTAGGAGGTCATAGGTAATTCTGCTTAATTTATTGTGGAGCAGCCAACTTGTTTTCCACAATGGCTGCATTATTTGAATTCCTACTCGTGATGTATGAACATTCCAGTTTCTCCACACCCTTGCTAACCTTGTTTTCCATTATATTGTTTTTTTTAATAAGTATGACCATCCAAGTCTCCTATATGAGAAATCTAAAATATAAATAATTTAAGGGGGAAAGTGAAAGAAAGATGGTAGACTTTGTGGTGATGGGAAGGGAATCTGGTAAGGAAGGGGAAGGAAGGGAAGAGGAAATAAAAATGGTCAAGAAGCCATATGTATTTGTACCAGTTCCCCAAAATGAATGTAATTATTATGTATCACAAACATATATGTAATAAAAAATAAAAATATACTAATAAAAAACATAACCTTCTTAGTGGATGTGAAGTGGTATCTTGTGGTTTGGTTTGCATTTCCCTAATGACCAGTGATGTTGAATATCTTTCTGGGTGAGATTTTTGCAAGCTGGAAAGTAGATGTGTAAAACTTAATATTGAGTCAATGGGGAAGATTGAGAGCTAGTTTAATTTAGATGTATAATTTCCTCCACTCTGAGGAAGTGATGGTGTAAGTACCATGGGAAGTTTTAAGACCCAGCTACCCTTTCTCACTGCATATAGCCTGATGACTGCTGTTATTCTACTCTGGGAAAAGGGAGGAGGTTTCTTCTATGGTAAGAGTAGACCAGAGGACCTGTGTCTGCACCTGGGAACCCCAGTGGCCTCAGATGACTGAACATAGCTATTGAATGTGCATACTAGTTGAACATGTGCACAGTGCATTTTAAGACCTTCACCTCACCCAGTGCTCTTCAGTTTGGAAGTGTAGCCTTGTTGCCTGAGGCAAATGATGGGGAGACACTGACCAGCCCAAAAAAGGAACTGAAATGTTTCCCTGGAAGTTTCTCACTTAAATGGCCAAGTACAGCTACCTTATGGTGCAGGTCCAGATGACAAGCTCTTGTCATTTTCAGATTTTCTAGCTAAGTTTTTATTCTTCCTTCTAAAAATGCACAGGGATCAAAGGCCTGATAAGCCTCTAATGTTGGGGATAGAGATCAGTACAAATGAGGAAGAAAGACACTGAAGGCTTTGGGCCTATACTGGGAGAAGAAAACACAGAAGTAAAGCTATTATTAATATATATAGATAAAAGGAGATAATGTCCTAAAACAAGATAGAATGTCATAAAAACAATATTCAGAGAATAAGAAAGCTCTTGAAAATTAAATATGAGAAGCAGGAATGAAAAATATCTATGGAAGGGGATTTTTTAAGGCAGAGGGGTAAGAAAAGACAAAGATATGAAAACAGGAGAGAGAAAAAGTTAAATGGACAGTTTAAAAGGTCCAACACCTTTATAATTGGAGTCCTAGAGAAAAAAGAAAAGAAATAATAAATTAATTATAGCCATGAACCACATAATGATGGGTGACATATGTGACAGTGGTCCCATAAGATTTATCACCCAGTGGCATTGTCACCATCGTAATTTGTTTCATACAATTTATGATGTGTGCAGAATGAAAGTGCTTCTTGGCGCATTTCTCAGAATGTGTCCCTACTGCTAAGTGACCCGACTATCTTCCAAGAATATTTCTCAGAATCAAAGGGCAATTTCAGGTTAAAAGAACTTGCCAACTTTTCACCATAAAAATGGACTTCCCCCACCACACCAGACTGTGCAATTTCCATTGTATTAGAAATTGTATTGGAAATATATGTCACACATCAAAATACTGGAACTCAGGGGCTTCAGGCTTCTAAACAGCAACACTGGAAGCCAGGGGACCATGGGGCAGTGACTTTAACATTCTAATGGGAATGATACTTAGCCAAGAAGCCTGTCATTAGATAGTTAAGAGTGGGGGGAAGGATGAGGTATGAAATACCTCAAAAATTTTGAGGGAGCTTCTGAAGGATGTGTCCCATGCAAACGAGAGATTAAATGAGCAGGAAGATCTGCTAGTAGGGGACAGGAAAGGGTGTCTCCAGGGATGTGACAGGGCTGATCCCAGGATGGCAGCTGTGCCCAGGCTAGGAGGGCAACAAGCCTAGAGCATCCAGAAGGGAAAATTCTAGGAGCAGCTTCTCCAGGATGCCAGATGTGCCAGAACACCCAGCATACCTGGGCATCTCCTGAAGAGGCTTAGACGTTGGCCAGGTGTTAAGTTTTGCTTTATAAATAGAGAACTTTTGGGGAAAAGTATGCAGGAAAGAATTTTTCTTTTTTTTACATCTTTGTTATAGTGTGAAGACTACCACTGACAATGAAAACAATATGGTCTAACTCAAATTAACGTATGATTGTATTGGAGAAATGCAGGCAGGAGAGAAGAAGGACAGGTATCATGGGAGAAGAAGCCACAAGTTAGAGACATGGAGGAACACATCAAGAGTATCAGCCCAGAGAAATGCTTCAGAGAGAGGAGGAGGAGAAAAGAAAGGGCTAGAAATTTATTTTTTGCAACCAGTCAGAGAGAATTTGGGGGTTATGTATATAAAAGTTTTAGGGAATTATTTATTTACGTTTATTATGTAGTTGCATATTCTTTAGATGTCAGAGAGCTAGATACAATTTTTATTTTATGTATGTATGTATGTTTTTGAGACAGGGTCTCACTATGCAGTTCTGGCTGGCCTTGAGCTCACTTTGTAGCCCAGGCTGGTCTCGAACTTACAATGATCCTCCTGCCTCAGCCTCCCTAATGCTGGGACTATCGGCATGTGCTACCATGACTGGCTTTTGAATTATTTATTTTTAAGGGATGGGATTTTCCTTAGTTGCCGGATTGGCCTCAAATTCCTGGCCTTGAACATCCTCCTGCCTCAGTCTCTCAAGTAGCTGGGCCTATAGGTGCTCACCCTCATGTCTATCCAATAGCTCAATATAACAAGAAAGTTTAAAAAATCCTTGAGAGAAACATGATAGGATTATGAGCATTTTCTCTTTCCTCTTTGTACAGTTTACATTTCTCACATTTTGTACAGTGGGCATATCCCTCTTATATAATTTGAAAAAATTCTAAGATCATCTCAAAGAGAAGGATGGATGGAAATTCTTGCAACCTTGCTCCCTGTGCCGCTGCCCCAAGGAGGGAGTTCCTAACTGCACCGCAGCATTGCAGGAATCCCAGGACACAAATGTCAGAGCACTTTGGGGCAGCAGGTAAGCGACAGGACACCTGTGAGTCCTTCCTGGGATGCAGGGCACTGCCTTTTGCCCCCTTCTCGCTGCCCATCTGTGTTGACTCATCCCGGATGTCTCCTGGCTGTGAGAGGCCTGGCCCTGGCTGCTGTGCCACGCCGCGTAGTTAGCTTCTTTAGGGTTTGCCTTGTAAATCAGCGGGCTTCCCTCCTTGCCTGTGGGAACAGCTTTTCTTTCCATTCCCTCCTTGAAGACCCTCGGTTTCAGACAATGGCTCAGAGAGGTGGGGGATAACCGGGTTGCTTGGACCAGAGAACCCACATTCCTCCTTGCCCTCTTTTTGAGTGATTTTCTTGGAAGTAAGAGCTAAAACTTAGTTTTGGAGATTGGTTCTGCAAGATGGAGTTTCAGAAAGTCTCAAAGAAACTACTGGTTCTGGCCCTGAGACTCCCATGTTGAGGCCTGTAGCTGCCTTCTATCCTTCTGGGCTCACTCTGGGTTTTGGGGTAATAAATAGTTCAATATTAACAACCTCTGTGAGAGCCCCTATACGTTACTGAATGAGGACATCTTACATATATCATTCTCCATTGTCTAGCAGTCCTGTAAATGAAACATTATTTCACCTTTAAGAAGACCAAGTCTAGCAAAGTCCCTGCTTTTCTTGGCCACATCTACCATAATGGCTGTGTCCCAGGTGCTGTACTGTCCCTGGGATTAAGGGAAAGGCCAGGATACCCACTGACCTAGTCTTTGGGGAGCTCACGCTGGGGGAAACCACACAAACCCACAGGAAAGCACAGTGCTGTGGCCAGGGGTCCCCTCAGGAATTGGGGTCAGGAAATCCTGTTGGGTGACAGAGTTTAATCCTGAAGGATGAAGGGTTACCCCCCCAATGGGAAGGACAGCTGAGCAATGGCCACTGTGTGAGCTGGAGTTTCCCTCTTTTTCTAGAACTGTGGCCTTATAAAGGGTCAGCAAGGTGTGACAAAACTATAGGGTCTTGAAAACCAGCTCCCTCCTTGGCTTTTCAGTGGAAGTTGAACAACTGCCCCCAAAAGTAATGAGGGCAACACTGGTTTGCTTTGCCCAAAGCCCAAAATGGCACTGCAGAGATTTTCTTTTTTAAATTGAGAACCTACTTTCATATTTCTCTGTGTGTTGGCCACAAGGTCTGAACCAATCAGATTTGCCATGTTAGAAATGCAGGCTCTCAGACTCCGGGGAAAGAGAGGCTCACTGTCAGGAGTCTGTATTTCTAATAAATTTTCTGGCTGATTCTGGTGTGCATTCAAGTCTGGAAACTACTGGTTTGCATCGTATGAAGCCCTGGGTTAGGCACTGCGATGTTGGAAGAAGAGATGTCCTGGCCCTCGTGGTCTCCTCTCTAGGCAGGGAGACGAACCTCAGCTCGTACTTGAGTACAGGATGGGACACAGCAGTGTTTGTCAAATGCATCTTGTTGCTCCGAGGGAGTCTCTTGCAGCAAACAGGAAATCAGTGGTCCCGGTTGGTTGATGTGTGTGGTAAACATATTCCAGTAAGGCTTTGAAGAAAGAAGTCATTTGCAGAACTGTGGAGCATTCTGCACCCTTTCAACTCTAGGGGGAAAAGAGTAACAAAGAACATTTCTACTCTGATGATGTGAAAGTTAGTTTCTAAATAGGCCTCAAGAGTTCACCTCCCACTCTTTGTTGACCCTTCACAGACTTCTGATTGCAATGGCACTATTTTAAGGAGGAAACTCTACACAGCAGTGACAGTAATTGAAGGAGGAGCAATCCTTCTCCTTCTGGAACTACTTCAAGAAGCGCCAACCGTGGCCGGGGAGGGTTTTTGTTGCGGTAGACAAACATCAACATCGTGGGTAGAAAGTTTTGTGTTATTTATAAACAAATGAGAGACAACTTCAGGGTGGACCTACATTTCTTGTTTCTCCTGGTGACTTGCTTAAAGTTAGTGTGAACAATAAATTATGTCATTTTGCATCTATATTGTCTGCTGTGCCTGAGGACATCACTTTCTAGAAGATCATGGAGTGGGAAAATTTTGATACTTGTTTTCTGGTGTCCTATGTAAGTAGGGTAGGGATCAGGGCATCGTAGCGGTGTGATGCTTAAGTGAACACTACGTGTCACCTGCTGTCACTGGAATGGTTGGACCCCATCAGGGAGGTAAAGTGCAGAAAGAGAGGATACTGAGAAGTAAATTAATTTCTCTTTTGAAAGTGACCTTTGGAATGGACTGAAAGGTTCATCATAGAATAAAAGCACATTATTATAATACAATGTATGTGGAATATGTGTGACGTAATAGGATTTTGTGAATTGCAAGAAAGAAATCCCAGCTCAAACTGGATTTGCCAGTAAAGGAAGTTAATTGCATAGCTGTTTGGGTGGTTGTAGAGCAGTCCGATGCAGTGATTTGGACTACGTCCTTATTAGCCCTTACGGTCTTTACTTTCTTGGCCATTCCTCTCACCTGCAGGCTGCTTCCACGGTCCCTTGATGACCTTCAAGGGCTGCTGCAAAGAATGGGGTATAGAAGGGTGAACATTTGAGGTGGCTCGGCTTACAGTGCAAACCTTATACAGCGGTACCTGGGTTTACGAACTTGATTCTTTCCACGATTCTGGTTGCAAACTGAGTCGATGAGAACGGAATCAAATTCTGTGGTTAGGTTCACTGTTGACCTTATAGGGAAATTTGATTCTGTTCTCAGTCAGTTTAGTTTGCAGTCAGAATCATGAAGAGAATTGAGTTCGTGAACTGAAGTAGCACTATAATTATTTGATTCAATTCATCAAATAGCTTTAACTTCCACTGTGTGCACAGTGCTGGGGAAGGCAGTTAGCTGCCCATCACATTAGCTGGCACGGCCTTCTTGAGTGTGCTGTCCCCAGAAGAGAAGTTAAAAAATGTGGAGAAGTTGTAGCCCTGAATTGAATGACATTGAAAGCTGTTTCTAACCTCCTGATTCTCGAAACTTTTACTTGCTTTCTGTGCAACGTTATGGGTGTATATTTCTGCCAGGGGGATTCTAGATTTATTAGTCAAGTGCGTGAGTAAGAATGGATGAAGACGGTAGCTTCTGATCTTTAGTTTTTAAGTCAAGGACTGCTTTTCAAATGTGTGTTAGTTCTTGGTGGGCAGACTGACCCTGAGCCTCGTGTTGGGTCACATATGTCGCCCCAGAATAGCATCTGAATTATGATGGATCTGTCTTCTTTTTCCCAACTTTTGATGGCTGGTGGACTGAAAAATGCCCATAAAACCTTGACTCAGACCACAGAACAGCTGAATAATTCAAGCTTGTCTTTTTTTTTTTTTTGAAGTATTTTAAATCCCAAAATAGGACTCTTAAAGAAATGGACAAATATTTTGGTCTCTTTTTAAGCTTAATTAGGATTTGCACTTAGGTAAAATCAAATGGATAAAGTTTGCACTTAGGGAAATCAAATGTTGCAAGAGTTAAACTCCATACCAGAATTTCTCTTTCCCCATGGCTTTTATTAAAATATAAAGACAAAACTTAAAGTCCAAAATAAATATCACATTTATTTGGTGATGTCTCCATTTACCTTGGTTATGCCTATGGGAGGAAACTACTTTGTGTATGTATCTTAGAATATTTCACGGCTATAAGACCGGTTTTTAAATTTCCCAGATTAGAAGTTCACTGTCATGAAATGGTTTGTTGTTACTTTCTTTGGTTTACTTTTACTGCCTTTTCTGTATTAAGATTGTACAATCACCACAATATTTTTACCAAGACTTCAGTTGAGTTTTTCCTCTTGGAATGAACTCTCCATCAATAACCTTTGATACTCAGAAAGTCTTTTCTACTTTCTTCTCCAAAATTTCAGTCTAGGTCCTTATCTGTCTTTTAGTTTCTGTCACTGTTTTTCACTCAAGTCCTCTTTTTTGGAAGTGCATTGTCAGCAGAAGCTTACAGATTTGTTACACATGTCACGGATCTGTTTTGTGGAAGGCAAATGCTCAAATACAGGTGTATCTTCTTCTCTGGATTTCTACCTCCATTTCTTTTCTGTTCTGAATGAATTTAAGAGTGAAGATGAGTTGATTTACGCAAACAATGCAGACCAAATATCTGCGAGATCATTTTTGAGGAACTTGAGATGATCTTTGAAGACAGCTTTATCTTTCAAGGGTTTTTACAGTGAGACCCTAGAAGAGATTGGGTGTGGCTAAAGAAAAAATCACTTAAGGGCACCATAAACTTTTTGGATGAAGTTGAAATGGACTCATCTTTCCAATGGGAATTCCTCTTCCTGGGGACCTTGGTGCTGCCCTTCCTGGAGGGACAAATCTTGCTTCCGGGAGGAGGCAGTGTGATGTTGTAGAAGGTGTACCAGACAGGAGGCTGCCGCTCCCTTGTCACCCAGTTAAGCAAAAATGAATTCCCTACACATCCTGTAAAGTGAGAGGTTGGGATTGGTTGGATGGTGTTTGGATGTGTGATGAAGGGTGAAGCCACTTGCTTGCTGCTTGATTGCTTGTCAATCTGCTCTGGCCACAGTGTGGTCCCTCTGTCCCTCTCCCTCGCCCAGCCTGGCTCACGTCGGCCTCACCTGCTGAACCGCCTTCCCTGTTTCCTTTGCATTGCTTCTCACTGCCTGTCCATGTTTCGGTCATCTTTACAGGGCCAGTCCTCAGGACTTCAGGCCTCTCCTAGTTTCTGGGTCCTTCATGAATTGCACTTTGTCAGGACTATTGGATGCTTAGTCCGTTTCATATTGTTCACTTGCTGCTGTTCGATCATAGCATGTTTTGTTTTTGGTTTATTATGTTTTTGGTACACGATAACTACCATTCATCTTAGGAATTGGTACATACACCTGTAACATCTTAGTAATTTTTACTTCCCCTTCCCTTAACCCGCTGTCTTGTCTTCTCAACTCCTTCCTATCTCTATAGTCTCTCTTTCTGCTTTCTATTAGCTGTCTTGTATTTTGCTCGTTACTTATATTTTGAATTTCTTTTATAAGAGAAGCCAAGAGATATTTAACTTTCTGTGTCTGATTAACTTCACTGATGGTCTCAAGGTGCATCTATTTTCTTACAAACATCCAAGTTTTCCTTCTTTGGTGGTATTCATCTGGGTATTATTATAGTACTTTAGTTTTGAAAGAGATTTTGTGTTCGAGCCTTGCTTGCCATTTAAGTCTAAGAACCACGAGTGTCCTCACTATCTGTCCACCCCAAGCTGGGCAGATAATGAATGTCCCGGTGACCATTGCTGATGAAGCCTAGGAGGGCTGGGAAATGCCAGTGCTCTGGTATGTCACAGGCACTCACCTTCCTGCATGGTATGGAGGAACTTTCTCTTTCTTCCACATTCCTCTTTGTTTGGTAAGGATTTTTCCCAGTTAGTGCAAAGCCATGTCGGTCCATCATTTCTTTCATGAACGAGGCAGCCTCTCCATCATCTGGAGGTGACAGCTTGCTGCTACTTTCAACCCAGACCCTGGAAATGTCACAGAGGAGCTGTGGGCTTAGCGCCTGGGTTTTGGGACTGTGTAGTTCTTGGTTTGAGGTCCGCTCTGCCTCTTCCCAGCTGTGTGACATTAGGCAGGTCATGGAGTCTCACTGTGCCTTACCTTTCTCTTCCATACATGATAACGTTCTTTCTTCCTGGTTGTCAGGATTAAATGCATCCGTGTCTGTATGGCTCTCAACCCAGTTCCTGGCATACTTTATCCTCAGAGGCGATCCTTGCTCTCAGTGCTTGTATTGACCACCAGATATATGAGGCTTGAGCTAGCTCA
Organism: Cavia porcellus; assembly: GCF_034190915.1. Taxonomy (NCBI): domain Eukaryota; kingdom Metazoa; phylum Chordata; class Mammalia; order Rodentia; family Caviidae; genus Cavia; species Cavia porcellus. Next base: position 32,992,686 of record NW_026947511.1, read on the forward strand.
GAAGGACAGAAATTCAGATCTGGACAAACCTGTGAGATTTGCATTGTGTGATCAAAATGTTCAAAGTGACTGAGGATCCTTCTGGGGGCATCTGTGTTCATGACTGAGTCCGTGGGGGTCCCGAGAGCCTAGAATCCCCTGCCTGGCATGTGGGACTTTCATCACCCCTATTGTGAGTAGTGCCTGATGCTTCGCAGACATGCCCCCTGCACTGCCTTTGTGCTGTTGGTCTCATTTACCTCCTCTCCTGGGTCCCCTTTCTGTCCTCCTTCAAGCCTCAGCTCTGTTGTCTGAAAATCCTCCCCATGTTGTACCAAATGATCCCCAGGCAGTGCCTGTAACCCTTTCTGAGGTGCAGTCTGTCTTCAGCCTCTTTTAACACAAGGCTTGGGACTGATGACACCTGTTGGAGATGTAGGCAGAAAAATATTAGATCTGAGGATAAGGTTCCAAAGGCAACCTTATGATTTGTTACCCATCAGATACAACACAGATGCTGATGCACCTGCTGGGTCCAAGAGGGAGCCAGGACTCTGTCTGCTCACCTGTCACCTCCCCTTCTATCAGATCCTCAAGCCTTTGTGCTGGCGGCCAAGCTTGGTGGAACTCTTTGAAAACCTCTGGTCTAACCTTACTTTCATTTTGTAGGTGAGGAAACCAAATGCAATGAACTCAGAGGACAGTGTTTGGTTTGAGGCTTTATAGCTGCTTGAAGCCAGGTCTGTTTCCTCCTCAGTGCCTTCCAGAACTTCACATAGTAGGTGCTTGAATGCAAAGACCAATGTGGCATGTGGGAATCATTTCCAAATGCATCTTGTATTTGCCATTCAAATACATGCACAGCAGGGTTGTGCCTTGTGAAACACTCATCCCCAAGAACGGCAGACACAGTCACTGGGCATGAAGTTAAAATGCCTCTGATGAGCACGGAGTCACTTTTCTGGGCTTTGACCTACAATTTCTTAGCTTTCTCATCCAGGTCTTAGCTACTTTGGGTCAGAGGAAAGGGACCATATGGAAAAGACTAGAAGAGAGACTTTCTGTTTTGTTACCTAAGCTGGGATTTGATCTTCAGACCTTCAGGGTGAAAGGCTAATACCTTAATTTGTGTGTTTTATAAACATCCCCAGGCGATAACCTTCTGGTAGCCTCATGTGATATTCCCGGTCTTGAGGCCCCAAAGCTAATGTTTCTGGCTTGGGCTAGAGAATGTCTGTCCTGGCTCTTGCAGGGTTGGTATCAGCAGGGTGCCATCCTGCATGGGTTATTGTAAGTTGCGCTTGAGCAGAAAGAGAGCTTTTTAAGGGATATCCTGGCAAAATGGAATGTTGTAATTTAGAAGAATATGTGTCATACAATTTAAAAACAAAACACAACATAACAACAACACGATTAGGACACAAGTCTAGGTGTGAAAAGTTTGAGATGTTTCTTTCCTCTTTCATTCTCTCCTCTTCCCCAGAGCTTGTCCTGTCTGGGGTCAGGCAAATTATTTTTCAGCAGAGCATGAAACCGGGAGATGGAGCTGTACCACGGGCAATGTGTGAGAACCACAGTGAAAGTTTTTTGTTTTATGTAAATAGAGATTGATGGAACATTTTACACAGAGTATGGGCTTTTGACAAAAGGTATTGATGGTTGCTTTCAGTAAGTGTTACTTGAGATGACAGAACGTTGCATTTTAAGATGAATTACACAAGAAACTCCCTCTTTGGGAATGTCATACATTTTATTTCATCTGTTGTTTTATGAGAGAATGACTGAAGTCATGAATACTTTCCACTCAACTGTTCCCTCTGTACATTAGAAGTCCCGGGTTGGTGCACTCCTATTTTAAATATAGTTATGGGGAAAATATTTATATTGGCAAATAATTTTGATAAAAAAGCCTAAATGTTCAGAAGCAGAACATAACTTCTCACACGGCTTCCTTGTGGGTGGTGGTGATTTGTGGGAAGCCTGGGAACCCGCTTAGAGTTAAATGTGTATTTTTCAGGTAGATCTCAGAGATTTGTATTAGTTAAGTAGCCATTTTTTTTGGTGTGATGGTGATTTCCCCCAAACGGCTATATTTAGATTTCAAAAATGCTCTAGTCGCATCCATTCTCTATTGTTATTTGCTCTTGATGCAAGGGTCTGTGGTGACGCTAGTTTGGGGCCTTAATTTTCTTTAATTCAGGGAGATGAGCTTCAAGGACGTCATTAATTTCCCAGTATCTTTAGTGAGCACCTATTGTCTGTTCTAGGAACTGGAGTTCCATTCATGATCTTCATGTTGCTTACAATATTATGAGGGAGAGAGACAAGGAATGAGCCCCCCAGTCAAATGTGTTCTTAAATATTTTCAGTATTGCAATGCTTGCCCTGTATTCTTATGATTCATTGTTTATGGGATTATCTTTCCAGCTGCAAGCATTTTTCGGTCCTGGCTGGGCCCCTACTGCTTAGCACAGTGCCTGGCACTCAGTACATGTTTAATATATTTGTTGATTAAGTAAGTGAAACAATTCCCTATGTATTTCCTGCCTGACCATTATGAGTACTAGAAATTATGGTAAATGCGAAGTCCATAAGCTCTGGATTTTTTTTATAGAAAGGGGTTAAAAACAATTAAAACACACACACACACATACACGCACACACGCACATGCACACGCGCGCACACACACAGAGGAAATACTAGTTTGGGAGCAGCTTTAGGAGGTGCAGAGGTTGTAGTAAGCAGTTATAGGTTTAAATAGTTTTGTAGCCATGAGATCTCTCCTGGTGGATGGAAATCCCAGGGGCCAACTGGGTCACTAGACTGGATCCTTCCTGCAGTTGAGTCTTTGTCCTGCAGCCTTATGATATACTTCTTCCTCATAAATTTGGAGCCGATTTGGAACTAGCTAGCTATTTTCCTCCCTCCTGAATTAATGTGCTGTTCAGCCTGAGCTCAAATATGAAATATATTAAAAGCAAACTAAAAACAGGTCAATGTTTTGTTTCTAATACTATGGGAATATTTGTTTTTAAAACATCTTTTAGTACTCCACAAATTTTCCCTACAAAATTTTCTTTTTAAAAGCAGAGAGTATTTCTCCCCTCGCCCCCCAGTGCAAAGGACCGTTTTTTAAGTCCTGATTTATTCAGAAATTTACATGGAGAAAATGGCCCCGGATCCCACACAAGTGAAACTTTATTTTTTAATCTGGGGCACAGTAGGGAGCCCTGAGAAATGCATTTTCCTCCAGGATTGTAGGAGGAATACATAGTGTTTGTTTAAAGCATCAGGTATTGAGAAATGTAATGGCAGGGTGAGAAGTTTGACCTCAGCTGCCAGATCCGATCTGCTAGGGGGTAATTGAGTTGCCATGTTTTTTTTCCTCTCCGGTTTAAATCAAGTTTTGCTATAGCCCATTTAAGTGTCAAATTGGTAGCAAAACTTGACAACTTCAGGGTTCAGACTTGCTTTTGATCAGAATTTACATGCAAATCATTTTTGCCTTGAACTGTCAGCTTCCGTTTCTGATACTCTGAGGGGGACATGTCTCTCCCCACCTCTCTCCCCCACTAGCCAGAGGGGATGTTGGCTAACGTTATTAATCAGTGTGTGGAAGAAAAATTATCTTGATAAATATGGTGGTTAAACTATATTTTCTCTTTTGTGTGTCAGCTGTTGCAGCTGGGCATTTAATCTCCTTTTACCTAGAAGGAAATCAAACAATTATCCAGTGCTTGATGTCAAAAAGAAACTAGTGAATAAGGGTGGAGGGTCAGCAGTGTATTGGGGCATGGACTTAAGCCACCAAAACCTGACAAAGGGTGCTGACAGTCTGCATTTTCTTGGGCATTAAACAAAGTCTTTGGTAACTTTAAAGAATCTTTCCTTGCATGACTAAACTCATTGAGGGGGTTAGAGAGAAAGCTGCCTCAGAAGTCTTAAGCCTGAAACTTTTTTTTTGGTTCTGCCCTAAACCCTTAGGATGCTTAAAAGCACATGAGCGTGTGTAGCTCCATCGTTCAGCGAGACAAAGGAGTGTTTGCACTTTCACAGAGTTAATAATGACAGTAGCAAATCTTTCTTGTTTCCAGCCATCCCGTCTTAGCATTCCCAGTCATCTACCTTTCTGAAGAATTTAATTGTGATTTACACCGTCTCTCTCAGTTCTTATGCACAGCCCAGCTCTGAAAAGTGAGAAATAGAACTCAATTAAAAAAAAAAAGAGGGAGAGAAAAGTAAGTTTCTAGGACTCACTATAGATTAAGAAAGCTGATCATGGATACTTATAATTACCCATTATGGAGCCAAAACATTTAGTGAAATAATGTGAGATTTTTGTTCCAAGCCAGTCTGAAATTCCTTTCCATCACTACCCCCACCCCGCAGTGGGGTGAGAACATCAAACATGTCATCTTGCCAAGACGACAGCCCTCGCGTTATGTCAGATGGGAGGCACATGCAAGCCCTGATTTGTGAAGTCGAAGAAATTTCCAGATTGGATCCTCTTGATCCGACGTGGCCCCAGTGCCAGCCCTTCAGAAATCACCTCCACTGGGCCCCTTCCTGCCTCTCTGTCCAGCGACGCCTGCCTGTGTGCTGTGAAATTTTAATTGAATTGTTAATGACACCGAGAGTGACACAACACATGAGAAACTTCCAAGAATCAGTCAGGAGGAGTCCTTTTTCTTACTGTTACAAAACAGGAGACACTGGGAAATTGACAAGTCCAAGCGGCGAGGCCAGGGTAGTAATTGATAGCAGGCTGCCGAGAGCCAAGGTCCTCCGCTGGTAATTGCGAGCAGAGGCTGCCTCTCTGATCTCGCCAGCAGTGTGGACCATGCCAGCGCGACCCGGCTTTGACGGATTGCTTTCCTGCAGTAATGACTTAGGCATGTTCCCTTTTGCATGAGGCCATGTGTCCCTCCCATTGGAGAAAATGAGCTGAACATTTTGCTTCTTCTTTAACAGGGCCCTGTTAAAATAACTCTATTCTATTATATAAGCCCTGGAGTGCCAGGGGCTAAATTTATATGGTTATAAACAAGAGATATTACTTTGGAATACCACAATACTGTGTTTTGCTCTTTCCTTAGGATTTCAAATGGTCTTTTCAAAATAATGGATTTCACTTCAAGAAAAAAAAAATTGGAGGCGTGAAGGAGAGGGAGGAAGGATCCCATTTGTGAACAAAACCTTCATCCTATTTTTAAATTCCTCTGTGTCTTTTCCCTAATTCACCAGCCCAGCGTTTATTTGTGTTTGTGTTTGTTTTGCTTGCTGGATTGGACTCTCTATGGGAACATCAGAAATATTATTTACTCCAGGATTCTGAAATAAGATAGATGTTTTATTTCATGTTTTTTATACTCCCCTAAGGTTTCTTTTTCTTCTTTTCTTTCCTACTCCTGGACATTGATGTATTTCAGAATTTTTATGTGGCTTCACCTCCCTCCCTCCCGCTATGTACGTCTCCCTTCTCTCCTCCCTGCTTCCTGGGATGTAATTTTGTCTATGAAATATGGTGATCAGTTCAAGTGTCCCTGATGATCTATAGCACTTTTGGATTTCTGCTCCCACCAGTGACAGAAACTTACTAATTCTGATATAGAGGTCCCCGAATGTGTCTCCCTATCGTGGCTTGTGCTTTCTGGAATATCTAATATCTAAAGTTTAGATCTTTCATCCCATTTGTGCCCCAACATGGTTTTGTATCAAGAACCACCTTCAAAAGAATACCTGGAAGATTCCTAAAAGCTCAACTACAAATGCATTTAAGAAACAAAAAGGAGGTTTGTACGTGGGTGTGCAAATATGTGGCTTCCCCACGCTTGCATGAGAAATGGATTTTGTTGGAGAACCTTAGAGAGGTGTAAACTGCTGCTATTGGGAATTTCTGAGAGACCAGGTAGAAAAAAGATTGGGCTGTGATTGTTTATCTTACATGTAGTCTCTAATTCCTGAAGTTTTTTGTGATTGGTAGTACATGTTTAGAATTTATATTCTTAGAAGATAGAGCTTTTTTTTTTTTTTTTTTTAAAGACGATACTTTCTCTGGTCATCTCACAAAATTTATGACTACACAATGAAAAGCATTATTTTAAGTAAACTTAACTTTGGTGGGCTTGCCTTAAAACCTAACCATTGATTCTATTGGAAAATTCCTTCAGAATTCGGACTTGGAATCCAGTCTCAGAAGATGATTTTTCTTGCCTTCTTCCTCACTGTCTGGAACTTGAAAAGGGGCAGATTTCCCTTTGCTTGATCCCAGCAGCAAAGTTGTAAGCTTAAACCCATTGTTAGGTACAAGTGCAAGAATACAAACCCTTCCACCTGCCCTGCTGTGGTGTCCTTCTCCTACGGACCATGCTCATGAATCAGGTGACTTAGAGTGGGGTTTGCTGCTAGAATCTCATGTAATCATTTGACTACATTTCTATCCTTATTATCCATGTATGTATTCACCAAGCATTGCTTTTTGTTTTTCTGTGTTTTTAGTATCTATTGTTGTAGAGCAGTGATTCTCAATGGGAGCAGGGTATAATTCACCCCTGTCCGTCAGGACATTTGATTTGTCATAATCTGGGAGTGAGATGGCTGCTCCTGGTATCCAGGGAGAGGCCAGGGATGTTGCTAACTGTCCTGTGGTGCACAGGGCAGCTCCCACATGCAAGCAGGTCCAAGTGTCGATATTTTCCTTGGCACAATGACATACCTAGAAATCAGCTATCAGTTAAAGTCTATGAATTGGGTCAGAAACCTCAATGTGCCAGTTAGTAAGTGTGATGGAAAGCTTCGAGGTGGTGTGAGGGACACAGACACAAGGAATTAGAAAGGCGGACATCCTCCTGGTTGTGAACATGAGCTTTAGATACACATTCGGGTTCAGACAGTGGCTGCTCTGCATGACTCTGGGTGTATTAATTTCTCTCAGGTTCTGTTTCCTTTTCTGCTAACTGCAGTGAGTAAAAATACTGGTATCATAGAACGAAGCCCATAGTCTGGTGCCTGCTTACATTTGACCTTAAGGTAGTGACATAATGGATTTTGGGGTTATTTTACCCAAGGCTTCCACTTTACAGATAAGAAAACTGAGATCCAGAGAGGGGAGATTACACAAAATGATGACAGCTAATAGGGGAAAAGTTGGGACTAGAACCAAGTCTTCTGTCTCCAAGTTCTGTATTCCTTACAAGTATTAAGCTTCCTTTTGTGGCCTAGAACTTAAATCAGGTTGAGAAGGAAAGTTCAACATGTCTAAAATAATTAGAGAAACATTTAATGATGAAAAGTTTCATCTGAGAGCTCTGGATTCTGGAAGGTCACAGGAAGGAGTTTTTAATGTCCGTGAAAGTCATGGGGATTTTGTTCTGGTGATTATCCAAAATCTTGTGTTGGAAACTAAATGAGCAGAAGCGTTAGAGGGAAGGTCTTGGGTTGCAGCTCTTCCAGTGCTGAGAAACATTATTTTATGGTGTAAGTTGGAATCTTTCATGAAGTTTTTTTAATGACACTAAACACGCAGAGGAGGAATGAAGGAACCTTTATGGAGTGTTGATCACTGTTGGGCCTGGTGCCAGGTGATTCCGCACACACTTTCTGGTTCCTGCAGTCCTTCTGAGCTCTCGCATTACAGGCCTTCTCCATCTGCAAGACACCAGAGGAGAACAATGAGGGGTGTAACTGTAGAATAACCCATGCTGCCTCTGAAGATCCTGTTTGTAAAGAATGTTGACTGGCAAGGGAAAATATCCACAAAGTATTCACAAGTTTAAAAAGAGAAGGTTATAAAACAGCATCTATGCTATTTTCCCAATGTGCTTTGAAATAAATGTGTGTCTTGGTCACTTTCTTGTTATGACAAAATATCTGACACCCCCACCTTAATGGAGGAGACTTTTATTTTGACTCATGTTTTCAGTCCATATTTAGCTGGCTCCCAGGCAGGTCCAACATGGCGGAGGGGCATGGAGGCGGGGGAGCTGCTCACCTCATGGTAGCTTGGAAGTAGCGAATGATGGGAGGAGCCAGCCACGGAGATCCACTTCTCTATGTTACACCCCTAGTGCAACCTGCTCCTTCAAACAAATCCTACCTCCCAACAGCACACTTACCTACCAATGAGTACATCTCCCCCATGACCCAACCACTTTCCCAATACATGAGGCTTTTGAGATCCAATCTAGATCTGAGCCAGTATGCATAGAAAAAGAGAAGAAAAACTATAATCAGTATTAACCAGGTTGAAAACTCTAGTTTTCAGATCAAGGATGACTTTATTTATTTTTTTCTGTTTTAACTAGTTCTGTTTTATAAATAATATACTAAGAGTTTTTGTGTTGTAGAATTCATGTTATCAACAAACATTTATTAATAAGTTGCTTGTGCTGAGGGGAAGTACACCAGGCCAAAGAAATTTGAGGATTTGACTTTTAGGGTAACTTTTATTGTAGTGCTGGAGAGAACACTGTGTATATACATTACTGGTAGCTATTAATTACTGTGTCATTATGTGGTTAATTAGATTATGATAGAGGTCTAAATTTTTTACGATGTTTATTGTTGTCCATGATTTACATATATTATCTTACTAAATCCTTCCAACAGATACTTTAATAAATATTCCCATTTCACAAATAGAAAAAGATAATTTAGAGAACTTGGGTAGTGATGGGGAGATTGGTCCCAAAGTTCGTATCTTTTCGTATCTGGTAAAGCTCATATGATCTCTTAGAGAACTCGGCTCAGCTGGTAAATGCCCTCATGCTTATTGCCTGTGAGCACCAGGAGAGCAATGAGTTGACAAAGATCAGATCATTTCTTCCTGGACAAGAAAAGGCAGAAGAAGGATTAGAGGTGTCATCCTAGCTTTAGCATGATAGGATATAACCAAGATTCTATTTACTCATGGGTGCCCCCTGCTTGAAATCTCCAAATGATTCTGTTCAGCATTACTGAGTATCTCTGGGACAGAACACAAAGCCATTTACAGGGTTATGTCCAGCTTAGAGAAGAAGGAAGCCAGTCCCAGGTTGGAATAAGGTCTTGAGAAGCTGGTTTTCTTTGCTGATCTCCTCAGCTCTGGTTGACCTTGCAAAGGTTTTTTGCACTCCTCTGGGTGAATGTGGCTGTGACAGGCAACACCTATCCCTGGCCTAACTGAAGCACCTTTCAGTTCACAGCTTGCACAGGGCCTGTGGTGCTTACCCAATGGCTAAAACCACAGTGGCCACTAAGTGCTATAGAATGAGTGTGTCTGTCTTTATAAGGAATGTCACATGGCATTTCCTGATTGTACCAGCAGCTTACTGCCCCATCGGAGTTTCCAGACTAAATACCAGCACTCAAGCCACATGTGTTTATAGTATATAATAAATCTCCATTTGTCATAATAGTTTAAATTTAAAAGAAAAAGAAAGGTGAGCTGTTATATAAAAAAAAGAATTTGGGGGGCTGTTATAAATTAACTTCCTTAGAGTTTCAGGTCAAGCCCAATTTATTAAGGGGGATAAAAAAGAGAGGAACTGGGTCTCTGATCGCATCGTGATTTATCCCCTCCGTGAGTGGGTCCTCCTTTGGCCCTTTTCTTGAACCGCAGCTGGCTTGGTTTATGTAGGACCTGCTGGGAGCTGAGGTTGAAATGAAAACCAGTTATTCTTTCAAATTACTCACAAGAAGAGGGCTCATTTTATCAAGTACTCTCCTAATTTGATTGTAAGTCTTTTCATATTTATTTTTTCTGCATTACTCATGCTGTATCTTTGTGGAAAGTATAAACATGGTGGTGAAAGACAGCATTTAAAAGAAAAAAAAAGAAAACAACACTCTGAGAACAAATGTTTCTCTAGCAATGGCCTGTCGGGAGCCCTTAACGGGCAATTAAAAAAGTTATTTTGGGTTTGGTAGCAGTGATGTGAACCTTTCCAGAGACTCATCTTCAGAGAAGGGTAGCATCTGATATTTTTGCAGATTAACCTTTAGCAGTGAAAACTGTCCAATGTGGACTTGTTTTGGCAGGACCGACAAGGCATTGGTAGCACTGTTAGCATCATCACTCTGTGTGCTGAATTTGCTTCCCCTTGGAAGAGTTCTGGGAACTCCTTGCCTTTCTAAGAGTGAGAAGCTCTTAATACCCTTAGTCGTCTTCTCTGCTTATTAGATTCCTTCAGACCTGGATAGAGAGCATACAATTTTAATTCTTCTTCTTCTCCTCCTCCTCCTCCTCCCCTCTCCTTCTCCTCCCTCCCCTCCTCCTCCTTCATCCTTCTCCCTCCTCCTCCTTCTTTTTGGTGCTGGTGATCAAACTCCTGGCTATTAGGCAATTACATTATCACAAGTACAACCTGAGGCTAGCCCACAGTATCTTTAACTGTGAAGGTCAAGGATGGGGAGTTTTGTTCTTGGTAAAGGCTCCCTGATGACCTTCTGCTTCCTAGAACTCCCTTTTGAGCATTATTTTCTTAAGGAAGACAACTGGGAACCAGATACTTGGTGGTCCATTACAAACGTGAAAATGAATTTTCATATACCTTCATGCTTTTGAAGTCTATAATGTTGCTTATTCCTTGATCTGTGACCTTTAAAAGGAATTTAAAAACTAGAAATAATATATACTGTTGTCATCCATATTTTTTTTTTTTTGTGTGTGTGTTTTTCATTTTTATCGGTACCAAGGATCGAACTCATGACCACCTGCTTGCAAAGCAGGTGCTTATGCCGCTGAGCTAAATCCCCAGCCCCATGTCATCCATATTTGTGATGCTAGGAGTCCATTTGAGGTAGCAAGATGAGATAGCTCTTCAAAGTCTTGTAGGAATGTAATTCAATGTCTGTTCTAATATGATCATATTAAATCTAGTTTCATATTATTATTATGAGTTTATATTATTACTGTTGTTTTCTGTCCTGGTTGGCAATATTTAAGTTTTATTTAAATCAGATTTAGTGAAGTATAATTTACATATAGTTAATCCCTTTTCTATGTGATCAGTGGGATGAGTTTTAACAAATGCATGATATCACATCACTATGACCAAAATCAAGATAGACTATTTCTGTCATCCCAGTTCCCTTGTGCCCATTTTCAGTGTTTGTTTTTCCTATCTCCAGTCCATAACATGCATTGTCTTTTTTATCCCTGCAGCTTTGTTTTTCCCTAGAATGTTATAAAAATGAAATCATATTGTATATATAGCCTTTTGAACTTGGTTTCTTTCTCCTGGAATAATGCTTTTGAGAGTTATCTATGTCATTGCATGTCATTAATTTATTCCTTTTTATTGCTGAATTGTATTCTATTGTGTGACTATGCCACAGTTGCTGACACATTCATGCATTTGATGGATGTTTGGACTGTTTCAAGTTCTTAGGTTTTTATGAATAAAGTAGCTATAAAACATTTGCTCAGAAACTAGTCTATCTTGGAAAATATTCCATGGGTTTTGGAAAAGAATGTCAATTCTGCTATTGTTGGTTGGAATCTTCTTATGTATCCATTAAGTCAAACTGCTTGATAGTGTTAACTTTTTAATATTCTTATTATTCTGATCTATTTTTAATAAGGAATATTGAGATTTGTCTGTTTTTCTTTTAGTTTGATCAGATTTCTTTTTTTAAAAATATATTTTGAAACTCTTAGTAGATACATACATTATTGTTATGTCTTGGTGGATCAGTCCTTTTTCCTTCAACATATTCTTTGTTCTGAAGCTTACTATGTGTTATGTTATTATACGGACACAAGATTTTTTAATATTTGTATTTTCCTTGTAACCTATCTCTGCATGTATGTTTACAGTTAGTTTCTTTTAGCAAGTACATCATTGGGTATTGCTATCATATTTAATCTGATGATTTATGATTTCTAATTATAATGTTTAGGCCACTTATATTTAATACATGCATTGATTTTGTATTTAATATTTTACAAGTTGTTTATCCTGTTTGCTCTCTCTGCTTGTTTTTGTTTGAGTTATTTGCATATGTTTATTATTGCATTTTATCTTCACAATTGCTATTATTTTTTCCTTCGGCATCAGTTAGCATTTTTAACCAGGGAAAATGTTTTTCTATTTGCTTATTTTAACAGGAAAGCTAAAATTTTCCATTTAATTTTTCTAGTTTAATCTGCTTGTGAACTAAGTATATTTTGCAGAGCCAGTTACTGTGTGAGGAGATTAAAAATAAGGAAAAACGTTTGTAACATCACTCACATCATTACTATTTCTAGACCCTTGTTTTTCATTGTTCGTTGTAATTTCCTTTTGGAACCAGACTTTTGCCTAAGGATTTAAAAAAAATATCTTTGTAGTACAAGTATACTGACAATAAATTCTCTGTTTCATGTGTCTGAAAAAACTATCTTATTTTCTCTGTGTATAAAATTTCATGTGGACAGTTTTTCTTTTGGTATTTTAATGATGCCGTTCTATTTTCTTCCATTTTGTGTTATTTCCATTGAAAAGTCTGCTGTCAATTCTCAGCTTTGTTTCTTATATGCTTTTTTCCCTCTGGAACCTTTCAAAATTCTCACTTTATCTTTGGGTTTTTGCATTTTTACTATGATAGTCCTCACTCAGTTCTCTCTCTTCCCTGTGGCTTTCAGGTTTTCTGAGGTTCTCTGGACTGTGATTTGACATTTTTCATTAATTTTGGAAAATTCTTGATGATTATGTCTTCAAACATTTTTTTCCTGCTTTCTTTTTCTTTCACTTCTGGGATTCTAAACCACATGAAACAATTGTATCATGCTGTACCTCTTAGTTGGTTTTTTTTCTGTCACTAGTTTGAATCATTCCCCCTATCTTCCAGTTCATACATTCTTTGCTCTGGTTTTCAGTTTGCTGTCACCCTGTTGAAGGAATTCTCCCTTTGTGTTATCATGCTTATGTCAAACATTTCCATTTGTCTTTTAAAAGTTTCATTTCCCTTCTGAAATTACCCATCTGTTCATTCATGTTTTCTACCTTCTCTTCTAAATTAAAAAAATATTAGTGATAGTTGTTCTAAGTTTCCATCTACGAGTCCAACATCTTCATCATCTGTAGTTCTACTAATGTTTACCACTATGTCCTTTGTCCAAAGTTTTCAATTTTGAGTCTTGTATAATTTTTGATTCAACATTAGGTAAGGTAAGTCTTGTATAATTTTTGATTCAACATTAGGTAAGGAATAGTAGAGCCTGAGATAATATTACTTATTATTATTACTGGGAAGGTAGTGTGGGTTGTTGAGTCAATGTAGTCAGTAATTGAATTGCATCTGAGTTTTGCTCCTTCAGATTCCTCCGCTGATGTCTTGCTGTTACATTGTACTTAGTGGGGTGCTGGGAGACATGGATGTTTTCTTCACATTTCTAATTGATCTTCAGCTTTCAGAAAGTCTTGTGTGTGTAGTTTATACAGAGAATAAGTGGTAGATGAGGTCCCTCATTACAATTGAATTGATGCATATTTGATTTTTCATGTCCATTAATTTGTTTTATATAGTTGGGTGCACTGGTATTTGGTGCATATATATTTATGATTGTTATCATTTTCTTTTGTATTGTTCCCTTTACAAAGATAGTGACCTTCTTTGTCTCTCTTAATCAGTTTTGACTTGAAATTCACTTTGTCTATAAATAGAATATCTGCCCCTACTTTTTTTCCAAATTCCTGTTGCATGGAGTATAGTTCTCAATCCTTTGAGTTTCAGTCTGTGAATTTCATTTTGAATTAAATGTGTTTCTTGTAAGCAGCATATTGTTGGGTCTTGCTTCTTGATCCATTCCTCAGGTCTGTTTCTTTTGATTGGTGAATTGGGACCACTAACATTGATGGCTATAACTGCTATGTATTGATTTAACCTTGTCGTGTTATTTTCCTGTTGTTGGTTCTCTTTATCCCTCTCTGTTTAATTCCTTGTCTTGCCTAGTGAATTCATTCTGTTGGTGTTCATGGAGTTGTAGTCCTTATTGTCTCTTCATAGAAAGTCCTTCAAAACCTTTTGGAGTGATGGTTTGGTGTTCATAAATTTTCTCAGATGTTCTTTGTCATGAAAGTCTCTTGTTTCTTCATAAGTTTGAAAGATAGTTTGAGGGGTAGATCACTGTATTAGAGGTCGTTTTCTTTTAGGTCTTGAAATACTGCACTTCAAGCTTTCTTTGACTTGAGAGTTTGTGTTGAGAAGTCTGCTGTGATTTCAATGGATTTTCCTTTATAGATCATTTGTTTTTTTCCCTAAAGGCTTTTAGTATGCTGTTCTTGTGTTGAATTTCTAAGATCTTGAGTATTATAATGTCTTGGTATAGATGTTTTTTATCATAGCAACTTGGAGTTTTATATGCATTTGTCTGTTTATAAAATTCTTTTTCCCTGTTTGAGTTTTCTGCCATGATTTCTCCAGTTTTTTTAAAAGTCATTTGTGCTATTTCCTGCTTTTTCATTGATTCCAATCAACACTATGTTATTCTTCTTTGCATCACCTAGCAGTTTCTGGATTGATTTCTTATGGTCCCTTGTTATTTTTAAGAAATCTTTCTTTTCATGACTAGTAACCGCAATCCTGTCTTCTATATATGAGATTCTGTCCTCACATTCTGCTGCAAATACTTTCAATGGAATTTGTAATCTCCTGGATATCTGCATCTGTTCTACAGTACCTAAACATGTCTTTCATTGTGGTCCCCGTGTCTTTAGTTTTTTGAAAAATTATTTCTGATTTGATTTTTTCTAGAGCCTTGTTTCTCTGCTTTGTTACTTCTGCTATTACCACTTCAGAGGGTCTTTGGGGGTGGCTTTTGGATTGTCCCACCTTATTGCCCCAGTGGCTTTGCCTTTGGTGATCTAGAAGTCTGGGGTTGCATCTTATTTAAGTATCTTCTTATTTTGGATCTTCTTATTGTTAAATTGCTGGGTTGCTGCTTATAAACTGCCTGTGGCTAGTACCTTTATTCATAGTGTTTAGAACCTTTAGGAAATGACTGCTTCTCAGAAGTGGCTCCAAGGTATAGCTGGCTTTTTGGTTTTGAGTCTATACAGAGAATAAGTAATTCTTCATGCTCTTGCCCCACTTTAGGACCAGGCAACTATTGCCTGTTATGCAGTATGAAGCTTGTGGTGGTGCATGTTCTAATTGCATTTCCTAAGCAGGACTTATGTTTTTGGCTCCCAAGTGTAAGATTCTTTTCTTGTCATGTTAGTAGGGACTTTTGGCTTGGAAGAATTTTCTTGCACTTTTTCCAGTGGTCACAAAACTTTGTGTGAGGTCTTATGTCTGAAAGGGTCTTCCACATATTCCCCCAGAGACACATATATTTTGCTTCTATTTCTATTTTGGTGGACATACTTTTTCCTGGGACTGTTACTCCTTAGTGGCTTAGACTTTTTTTGTGTGTTGGTGAGAGAAAGGTCTGGGAAGTAGGCAAGATTTCACACTTGTCCACAGTGTAGGGTGTTTTCTTTTGTCTGTTTCTTGATCTTAGTCTGTCTTGTGAGCACCAAGGAAAAAAGCTGAGGAATGTGCAGATTCACCTAGAGCCTGGAAATGTCAGGAATTCTTAATTTCTTCACCAGCCCTTATCTAGTACATATAGATTTATTAAAATTTTATTCTTATTCACTTTTACAATGGTTTCCTTTTCAGTTCTGCTAAAAGTGAAACATTTTGTGCATTCTGTCTTTTCCTTTATGGGTTAGTCATGCTTTGGTATTCAGTTCATTGACTTCATCCTCAACTCTGATGGGTTTGCCAAATTTTGGGTTGGGTAATTTGTGTAGATTATCTGGTCTTTTCCTGTTAGTTTTGGAGTGATGTTCTCTTGTGATTTTCTACATCTTGGGAGGGAATTGAATTCTTGGGTGACGTTTTAAGTGAAATTGGTTAGTTGTATTGTATCTAGGAAGATTCAGGTGGGAGGAGTCTGGTGGATGGGGGCTGTCTGTAGTCTATTGCTCTATGAAACAATTCTAAAGAAAACTAAGGGACAATTATATTCTCCTTACTTGATTGCCAAGTGAAGGAGAAGCAGAGAGAGCTGACACTTGCTCAGTGATTGGGAAGGCTTGGGGTGAGTGTGTCATTTTCTGCAGGCTTTATCTTGAATGCGGTTCCTATTCTGTGCTAAGTGGGAAGTATAAAACTTGGTAGAAACACACCTTTTTACTGGATTGAGAAACCAAAGATCAGGTTCAGGGCATCCTTAGCTACTGGAAGTGTGATCCCTAAGGAGTATACTAGAGAGTGAAGCTCCAATTCCTTATTAAAAAAGCTTCCCAGGTCTACAGCTTGACGCTGAACTATATGTAGGGTAAATTGTACACTTACCCGGTTGGGTGATGACAGATGAACTGAGATTTGAATGGCTACTTACTGCAGGGGAAACAGTATTTTACCATATAATTTTGGTCAAGTTAACTGCCTGCTTTAAAAAAAGATTTTCAGAGAAATTTAACAGAATACATACTTTCTACAACATATCATTCAATATATTCACAATGCAACCTAAAATTACTAATTGCATGATGAACAGCAGCTAACAAAGACTAACCCTCAAAAGACCCAGAGATGGAATAGCAAGCAAAGATTTTAAAAAGGTGTTATTATGAGTTCTCAAGGATATAGAGTACAATATGCTAGAAGTCTGGGAAAAGACAGGAAACCTCTGCAGAGAAACATTAGATATTCTAGGTCTGCAAGTGACAATATATAGCAAAATATTCACTGGGTGACCTTATAGGAGAGTGGAGATGACAGAGGACAAGTTGGGGAAATTAATCACTAGAAATTACTTTAAGAACTGGAAAAGAAAAAAGAAAAAAATGTAAACAAGGACACAGGGAGCTGCAGGACAATATCCAAAGCTCTAATAGATGTTGTAACACACATTCCAACTTTTTGGATTTCCAAAAGGAGAGATGAGAGAATGCCCCCAGAAGAAATAATGCCTGAAAATATCTTTGACAAGTGGCATACATGTATAGATTCAAGAAGCGCAGTGATCATTAAGCAGAATTAATTTAAAGAAAACTACACCTTGGTACATCTTATTTAAATTTCAAAAACAGAAAATTCTTGAAAATAGCCAGAAAGAAATGCACATTAGTTATAGGGGGTCAGGAATGTAAATTACGTTTCTGTCTCACCAGAAACCATAGAAATCAGAACGTAGCTGGACAACATCTTTAAAGGGCTTGTAGAAAACAAAACAAAACAAAACAACTCCCCCCAAATCCTCTGTAATTCCAGAATTCTGTATTTAGCAAAAATATCCTTCAAGAATCAAGGTGAAATAAAGATACTGCCTGTGGAAGAAAAATAAGATAATTAATCACTAGCCGACCTGCATGTCAAGAAAGGGTAAGGGAAGGTCTTCCTGCTGAAGAATGAAGATTCATCCTTAGCAAACAATGAGATCAGATGGATTAAAATGTGAGTAAACAGAAACTATTTTTTTCTTAATTTCTCTAAATATCTGTCACCATTTAACTGTGGAACCCTAACATACAGTGCATGTAGATATGCATACGGCAACCAAAGCATAAAGCCTGGGCATAGGATAATAGCCCCATCTCCTTGGATGAGTTCTCTTTTCAATTTCCATGAAATGATATTAGTCTTAAGCAGATTATGAAAAATTATGAATGTACATTGTAATCAGTGCAGTGATATATAAGCAATACATATAAGAAGCGTATCTAACAGTCAACAGATAGATTAAAATGAAATTTTAGAATAATACTCAGTTTCTCCAAGAGAATGCAAGATAGGAGAAAAACAACATAAAATGTGAGAGAAATTGAAAGTAGAAGTAAAATGGTCAATTCCAGACATATCAATAGTTTTGTTAAGTGTGAACAAACCAAACACCCATAGGAAATGGAATCAGTGATGTCCAGATTTTTAGTTCTCAGAGATGTTCTGAGTGACTGTGGAAGCATTTGGTATACCAGGAGGCAGTGTGGCTGAGGGTACCTGTATCTTTGTCCCACAAGACTGATCTCAGTGGGTAAAATAAAGGGAAAGGGTGTGTGTGCTAAAGGCCTGAGGTGCGGTCTCTGGTTTGTCTGGGTCTTTTGGTTCCAATTCAGCATTGCATGATTGCATGTGGAGTTGAGTCTTGTCCTACTTCTAAAATCCCTCTGGAGCTGGGGTGGAAGGGAAGGTTGAGATGTGTCTTTTCCTCTGCTTTGTCTGGCTGTGGTCTTGTCCACTTCTAAGCAAGTGGGTCCTGTTTGCACTAAGCTCTTTCTTATCCCTCCGTTTAAAGTCATGCTGAGTACAGAGCCATGTGCTGATTGGTTAAGACCCACTGTCTTCAAGGACCAGGTGGTTTGATGTGTTCTTTCAGAATGATATGTAGGAGATCTAGCTTCAGTGACTTCTCTAAATGGTGTCTCAATCCTCTTAGACAAATCCCCAGGCGTAGAGGACAGCAGGTACAATACCCTGCAGTTTCTGGTGGAGAGATGTGGCGGGTGCATCTTCATCAGGCAAAGGGCACTCATACCCCAGGCCTTCCTTAGAAAAGACCGTGGGAAACGTGTTCATCCACTCTGGAAAAAAATTGAAATTAGATGATAGTCAGTAGTGTGATGCCTTGTCCGGATTTTCCTCTTCACCTCATTTGCTGAGTCTCTGCTATTTTAAAGTGCCTTCCTGAACATTAGGCCAAGGAAAGTAACTGAGGCTTGTGCCTGACCAAGAGGGTGCTGGCACTGTGAGAGAAGAATGCTATTTCCAGGCACTCTGCCAGGAGAGCCAAACAATGTGTTTCAATAAAAAATTGCAGTGGGGAACATAAACTTAGTCCTCAATGTGTTCACTGACTTGCATCCTACTCGAGGGCCTGCATTCGGTCATTGACTGCACTATTCTCAGCTATGTGACTTCTGTCTTGGATCTTTCTGGAAACCAGATGAAGTCTAACTTCAAAATAGACATCTGTTGTCCATGGAAAGTCAATTTCTCTGGATCATATATAAACAGAACGAGTTCACTGGAAACTCATGGAGAATTTGGGTCAGTAAGTCCATAATACAGGATGAAGCCTGAGTATCTGCATTTTCAAGTTTTATAGGTGACTTTTTTGCTGGATGTGTAAGAGTCTCTCTATATTGTAATTATTTTGTGATTGCATAATTTTTTGCATAAATTTCAGGGAAAATGAAGGGCTTTTTTTTTTTGCCACATAACTTTTCCCTTTTAAAATGGTTGGATAATTTAAGATCATGTGATATTTTGGTCCCCTCCTATGGCAATCTGTGTGTCTCTGTCTGTCTGTCTTTCTGTCTGTCTGTCCATGTGTCTGTGTTCCTCCTATTCACTTGATCTTTTGATTGGCCCATCCCAAGGAATGGAGATTATTCACAAAGATTTTTCTAGTCAATGCTAGAAGCAAAATCTCTGGCACCACCTAGATTCTCTCTGCAGTTCTGGCTTGTCTCAGAACTATCACCTGACCTTGGCAGGTTGGAGATGCTTTGTGGTTTTTGGAGGATAATATTGTTTCTTATAATGTATAGAGATAACATGAATAGGCTTCCATTTAACAGCAGGACCCTGTTGTGGGAGGGCCACCCTTTAGGCTGCAGTGTTGGCATTTTGCAGCTATGTCCTGGAAGGGGGATTCTTACCTAAAAGTTTTGCTTTCTGCCTCTCAATTGGGTGCTGGGTTGACTGCATCAGTGAGAGTGAGTTGGTTAATCCTTGGCTTAACTTGTTCTTTTTTGGCACAGCCAGGGGCATTTCTAAAGATAAAATCTGTCAACAGAGGCTAATTCCTGATCAAACAGGTGTGGATGAGTTGGAGGAGGGCACCACAGAAAGGATGTAGAGCGATGAGGGGTGTTTTCCCAGCAAATGAGTAGAATCATGGAGCTGTGAGATCTTTGTTGCTGGTCAAAATTTACATTTCCTCTTAAGTTTTAAACTTTAAATCGCTGGAGTCAAGAGTAAAAGAGAGAGGAACTGAAACCATATACTGAAGCACACTTTTCAAAGCTCTTAGGATGCATTTCAAGACAAAGGACTTCTTGAAAAACAGCTCCAATTTTTCTTTCTTTGATTCGTAATCCCCATGGCACTTGCAATTCTGTTTTCTCTTCCACTGCTCATTCCTTCTCCTCTTCCAGCCTGCCTGCAAGTCGCGTCCATTTGCTGCCCACATGTTCATCTTCTACTCACGTCCCCCTCTTGCTCCTCTAAATGTGGTCTGTGGACCAGCAGCCTTGGGCATCCCCTGGGAGCTTGTTAGAAATGCTGAATTGTGGGTGTCACCCCAGACCTACGGAGTCAGAATCCTTGTTCCGACAAGATGCCTGAGTGACTTAAGGCACATTTAAGTTCTCAAGGCTGAGAACTACTTCTTATGCTAAAAGGTTTCGTTGAAGGCCTCACATGGTGTTCCAAACACAGAATCTAATGGCCAGTTCTTTGACCACGCTGTCATTTGTCATAATGTTCTTCTTCAAAGGTTGTCTCTGTGACTTCTCTAGTGTAGCCTCGTCCAGGTCTCCTGTACGACATGCTGTGCAATTTTCTGGCTTCTTTTCCATTTAACACTCCTGAATACAGACGTTTCACACAGTTTATCTCCAGCCTCGCTTTCTCCTTGTCTAATTCTACTGTCCCAGCTAACTTCTGGACAGCTTTACATCAGCTGTCCCTGTGAAATCTCGAGAATACTCTGTCCACACCTGTTTATCTTTTCCTTTACTCCTCTTGCCATCCTCAATTTAGATAATGACACCCCATGAGGGAGGTGGGAGGTCTGCATCATCATGAATTTCTCCTTTCTCTCCTGATTAATCAGTCACTAGATTCTACCGCCATCACTGTCTTTGTGTTCTGATTTTTCTCATTTAATCAGGTTATTTTAACCTCTTTCTTGAACCACTGTAAGGAACAGATCTTTATAATTCTGGACACTGTCTGTTCCTACTTCTCCTGTCCTCTACTGTTAAGTATTTTTCTAGAGATTCTAATTATTCCTTTCCTCCGCTCCAAAGCATCCTTTGTTTCTCCACAGTCCTGGGAGTTAAGTCTGATTTCTTCAGAGCGGGCTTCAAGGCCCCACACCCTTCCTCTAAACACCATCTCCACTCATCTCTGTGAGGTCTCTATCCTTGGCATTTTCTTCTCTTTGGCATTCCCTTGCTGACTACGATGGCCTTCAGAATGTGGAGTGAAATTCTGATACAGAGAACTGCAGGATGAACAGTGAGCCAGCAATTGTCATGGATGAGTATGGGTTCATGGCAAATAGGTCAGGCCATATATGAGCTCCCCCCCTTCCACTTAGATAAGGAACTGTATTAAACACCAAGCATTCAGGAAGACATTTGATACCTGATTTGCTTCAAACAGCTCCACCAAAAGAGGCTTTAGCTAAATGGAACTATGTCACTTTGGAGGAATGTGTCTTGTGGTTCCCAACAGAACTTGGTTTGGTGCCTGATTTTTGGCAACAATTACTTGCCTGTAACTTAGGCGACAATACAGAATTTTATGAGATCTTTTTGCAAATGGGAAGAGGAGCAAGAGATGGAGGAGGAGGGGAAGAAGGGTGAAGTAAAAAAATTAAGATGTGTTATGTACGTGTACCAGCTTCCCATAAAGAATGTAATCATTCTGTACTACAAACACATAATAATAAAAATTAAAAATAAAACACACGGGTGCTGGGGATTTAGCTCAGCGGCATAAGCGCCTTCCTTGCAAGTAGGCAGTCGTGAGTTCGATCCCTGGTACCGATAAAAATGAGAAAGACAAAAAAAAAAATAAAAATAAAACACACACAAAAGAATCTTATAAGATCGATGTGTATCATACTTGTAGGTGGCAAAGTTGGGAAGAACAGCAGAATCAGATAACGCAATCATCTTGTCTTTTATCAGCTGGAATATATGGGCCAAATTAGAGATGAATTTTAGGAAGAGTTACACTTATGTTTGGACTCTCAAATCAACATTAAAGTATGAGAATAGAGGTGGTATGTGAGAAATACATTAATTTTTACCTGGTATTTTCAAATATCTGAACATATTTAAGGAGCTCATGAATTTTGTAGGTTCGTTGATACAACCTGGAAGACTTGGAAGAGGAGGGAAGCCATGCTTAGAATACTGTGTTCACTTCTGCATCCTGCGTGTTAAGTGGGAATTGGAATCTTTTTAGGGAAAGCGTGATGAGGGTCATTTGTCCAGGGTATGGTTGAGTGTGGGGGCTCTCTGGATTGCTTTTGATGTCCAGTTTTACTCAGTTGTAGTTTCCTTGGTGGAGGGGAGTCTCTGTCTTATTGGAGTTTTTCCAAAGGCGTTCAGCTCCATGCTTTCCTCATAGTGGATGATAACAAGTACTCTTGAATGAATGTTGTTAGCATCCTGTAAGCTGTGCCTCCGGGTCCAGAGCATACTTTCCTGGAGGGCCCAAACCACGTTATTTTTCTTTTTATGTCATCCCAGCATCTTTCTTGGGGTTGGATATTTAGTATGTGCTTTGTAAAGACAAGTTCACAAAACGAATGGAGAAATATGTTGAGCACCTCATACTTAAACCCTCCTTTTCCTTTTCCTATTAAATATAAACAGAAATCCTATGTCAAGGCCACTGGCCTAGTTTCTGGGGCTGTCTCTCCACTACTCACTTGTGTTGGTAAGAACACACGTATAGGATCTGACGACGAGGAAGTGGAATGGAAAGTGTCATGACTGCTGAAATTTAGGGTCAGACATCTGAATGCAGCAGCTGGGCTCGCCCAGCCTTTTGGTATTGGTTATGGTAATGAAATGCTTCAAAATGACACAATTAAGATACTTAATCATTTGCAAGTTTAAGTTCCTTTCAATTGGCCTGGAAGCAGCAGAAACTGCATAGTTTGCTTCCTGGGAGATTGTAGCCCAAGACCAATAACTCACTTGTGTCTGTACAGCTGTTATGTGCTATTCACTGGCAGGTGTGACTAATTCCACTGCTGACACCACCTCGAGGATGAATGTGGGCTTCTGAAGCAGCTTGTTCGTGAGTGTCTGTGAGAAAGCACTGTGGGAAGGGTGCTGGCTCCTCTTTGTTCTCGCTGGTGGGGCTGAGCCCACTGGAGAGCCTTGGATTAGTGTTGGGGCTGTTTCCCCAGGGCCTGTCTGTTCCCCACGGGGCCACTCCCAGCATATGCCCACAATTCTGATGCCCTTTTTTCTGTTCTCTCCCTGTACTGTCATAGCTTGCTGAACTGGGTAGGCATTTTCTGAAGGATCTGAAAGCACATTTATTTGAAAGTGACAAAGTGGTGGTGGTGAGAGGTCAAACAAGAAGACACAAGGCCATGTCTGGGGGTGCCACCGTGTCAGAAGAAAGCACTGGGTTTTTCCAGACAAGGGTCTGTCTAGAAAAGTGCAGAAAATATCCAACATCTACTGTTTAATCCTTAACGAGTTAAAAGTTGAAATGGCTTTTACAATTTAATTGTTTTAGCTTGTTCTTTTTTTTTTTTTTAAAGGAACATAGGAAAAAATCATGTTTCATTAATATGCCAGCTTGGATTATTTTTGCCTGTCAGTTTAGCAATCAACAACAATAAAACCTAGATATAAAATTTTCATACATTTACAGTAGTATAAAAGACATTAAGCAAAAAAGTCCTTTAAAACATTTCACATTTTCATTAGCAGGCGCTACATATCAAGCTATTATTTACCTAGCAAAAATGAGCTGGAAAGTGCTCAGAGCGGTGGAGTGCCTGTAGACAAATCACAAGATTGTTATTTTCACTTTCTGATTAGGCCAGCTGAACGGATTAGCTTTAGCACCAATCAGATCAAGGTGATGTGGACGTTACTCAGGATGACTTGGAGACTGTTGAGATGAGCTGCGGTCAGGGAAACCTCATTTGTGTAACTTTGCTGGATAGCTCATGTGGGTGGGGGCAGTTTTACTGAAGATCTGGCCAGTGCTGGTCTCCAGGCTGGTGGAGGAAGCAGTGTGGATACTTCACAGTGAGCAGAGAGAATCCACAAGGGAGTTCTGTTTTATTTTGGAAGCTACCCAGTGTATCAATGAGAGCTTCTTTTAGTGTGGCTATGTTCAGTTTAAAAAGTACTTCTGGGGACCACAGGTCTATTGGTTGGAAATCAGTGAGGAG
The DNA here is from genome assembly GCF_034190915.1 of Cavia porcellus. Lineage (NCBI taxonomy): Eukaryota > Metazoa > Chordata > Mammalia > Rodentia > Caviidae > Cavia > Cavia porcellus. The sequence goes on from NW_026947511.1 coordinate 33,016,781, forward strand.
ACCCAGGGATTAGGCTCTCAGTTTTGCTCATAATTAGATACATGACACTCAAGCAAGTTACTGAGTTGCGTTTCCTCACCTACAAAATGGGAAGAAGAGTCAAACCAGTCCTTCCTAGATTGTATGGGATTGTGAGCTTGAAATAATAGTTTTGAAAGAACCTCGATAAATTGCTGTCACTCTGCTGATACATATATATGATATTTCTATTAATATCTTTAATCGATGGTTTCCCTCCTATGAGGAGATCTGCTGGATCTGGGGAGGCAGTGGCGGACAGGTGAAAGGCACAGGCTTTTTAAATTTATGTCAGTGGTGGTAAACCCATGGTATGTGTGTTGTTTTTCTTTTCAGACAAAATGTGTTAATGACTACATTGTTTTTTCCAAACTAAACCCTCAGTATTCAGGTTTAACTGCAGCATTGGGTCTTTGCGATAAATAAGTGGGTTTTGGGGGTACACTTCGGGCACTTGTCTCTAAAAGGTTCGCCATCCCCGCATTGTATTATGAGGTTAGTATATTTGCTTTTTTCTTGGGTTGCTTTAAAAAGGGATAGACTTTCTTGAATTTATATTAATTAGATAATCATTGGAGTTGGGCAGGAAACAGAGAAACTAGCATAATTATTTCCTACACTAAGTAATGATATGAAAAATCATGACTTCAGTGTAAAATATCTGAACTATGTGAGCTATATCTAAGAGTGAGATTTTAAATTGTGCAGACCACAGATGAGTTTCAGAGGGCTCAGGACAGCCCGAAAGTGGACGTAAACTGTGGGCCTCTGACTTATCACGTAGGTTGAGGACTGCTGAATTCATCTCTGTTCTCTTGTTCCCAGGATGGTGTGATAATGGTGATGTTTAAAGAGTTTCTTTTGTCAAATTGCCATGCCTGGTGCCATTGTCCCTCATCTGTAAAACAGAGTCATATTTAATATTCTCTGAGAAGTCCCTTTTGGCTCTAAAATTCCATGATCATAAATGAAAGCATTTAATTCACTTTAGGAAGCTATTTCCACAGCTTCCCTCTCATCTGATAATGTTGGAATAATTTGGAAATGGTAGTTATAAGAAGCACTTTTCTTTGACATTTCAGCTAATCTGAAAGTAGCTATACAGTGGAGAGAGAGAGAGAGAGAGAAAGAGAGAGAGAGAGACAAATAGAGACAGAAACAGACACAGAGAGACATAGGCAGACAGGGAGAGAGAGAGACAGAGACAGAGACAGCAAGAGAGAGGGAGACAGAGACACAGAGAGACAGCAAGAGAGAGGGAGACAGACAGAGACAGAGATACATTTTATAGAGGTGTCTGGGAAAGTTTAAATATCTATACAAACTGACCATGGTTTGGGTAATTGCATGGTAAGTGTTCGGATTAGCTTGGAGAGTTGGGTGGTCTGTTTTCCTTTATAGTTTGGTTATTGAAGTAGTGAAACAGAGATATAATGAGCTAACATGCTTGGGTTTTATTAAAGGAGTCGAACTTATAGAGAGTATCAGATTAACATGCTTCCTTTTAAAAATTTCCAGTGTTATATTCTCTGGGGTTGTGTGCAGATGTGATCACGGTGCCATGTAGTCAGCATTGTGTCATGAGTTTTGAGACAGATGACAAGGGGGAGAAAACACTGTTTTGTGGTCTTCCTAGTCGGTATTTCTTTTTCCTTGTTGGGAAAGCTGTGACTTTTGACAAGGTGCCGCCCTTCCTCCACATCACCCAGCTCTAGATATTAAATATGAATCATTGTAAAATCAGTATTGGGATCCTATTCTCCTTGCCTGTGACTGGTTTAGACACGGACGCACGACACTGGCCCAGTGGGCAGAGGAGGATGTTAAGAGGCTTCAGGGAAAGGCTCCTTTGTTTTTAAGAAGAGGTGTATGGAAGATATGATTCCATTTTTACCTCTAGATTCTGCTGAGTCTGCGAGGAGCTTTTGGAATTCCAGTGAACTTTCCATTGTGAACTTTAAAAGGTGACACGGGGAGGGTGGAATATGGAAACACAGAAAGATCTTGGAAACATGCCCTGGTTCCTCTGTAATGGTTTCTGAGCCTCTTGATCCTATATGATTCAAATGATCCAATTGCCTTCATCCTCAGACATGGAACCTTTAAAGCTCATCACTGTTATTATTTATAATATTTGATGCTTATTCAGACTATACAACATGGAAATAACCTCTGTCATTACCCCTGTTCTCTTTTCTTGTTTTATTTTTCTTCACTCTTTATAGATTATATGTAACAAAGCACAAAGACCAGGCATTTTTTCCCTCTTTCTGGAGTCTCCAGATAATTGATCAGCATCAACCACACAGAGGCACATTCTCAATAGATGCTTGATGTAATGAGTATTTCACCAATGTAGCTGATTTACTGCTTCTTCTATTCATTGTTTCCTTCTGATGGTGTTCTCAGTTGCTAGAACTGAGAGAAAACACAATGTCCATTGTTTAAAGCTCTCTGTCCATGGACTTCTGTTATGGCAGCCCAAAGTGAGTTAATGCAGATTTCACTGTGTTCTGGAGTTTACTGATACCGGACAAAGATTGCTGTCAGTCTTTCTTTCGTTTGAATGAAAGGATTTGTTTGAGCTAAAGATTTTTCTCTACTTTTAGCTTTTTTTGGGTTACCATATAATGTATCAATGTGTGGATCTGTTTTATTTAAAATCCTTGAAGTTGGGTATGGTAGTGCATGTCTGTAATCCCAGCACTTGGGAGGCTGAGACAGGAGGAGGCAGTCTGAATTATACAGTGAAACCCTGTCTCAAAACAAACAAACAAAATCCTTGGAATTCAATGATCTTATTCAATTTGAAATTCATATTTATTTGTTTCCTAGTTTGGGAAAATGCTTAACTATTCTTTTTGTATTTGATTATTATATCTTCCCTTTTCTCTTTTCTTTTTTTGTAAAATTCCTATTAGATTTGATCATGAGTATTGTTCTGTCCTTTCCACATCTCTTGTGTTTCATACATCCAATCTTTTTATCTTTTCAAGTCCATTTCTGGGTAATTTTCTCAGATTGATCCTATGGTTCACAAATTCTGTTTTCAGATGTATCTATTATTCTATTTAGTCCAGCCATCAAATGTTAATGTAGAAGACCCATGGGGTTTTGTTTTTTGTTTTTTGACTTTTTGGCAGCCCCGCCCCACTGTATCTTCTTATGTCATGGTGATTCTTCTATCTTTTTAAACTCTTATTTCAGGTTTTAAATATTTTTCAATTCCTATGTTTGTGATTAGTTGAATTTCCTTCATAATGGTTTGGTTTTTTGTGTGGTTTATAATTTTTAAGCTATGAACTCATGTTCACCTCGAGTTGTCTCCTGGGGCCTGGATTGTGGGATCACCATTTTTGAAGAACGAGCATCATGAGTCTAATACCAGTTTTATGTTATTTCTCAGCTTGAATTTCAAGTACCATTTCTATATACTCATGAATAGGGTAGCTTGAAATTTTTGTTCCTTGCAAGATGCCTTTTTTCAGCTGATAGCGCTCAGAAGCACTACGCATCCTTATTGTTTTTCCAGTCTCATAAAGCTTTTCTTTAGTGTACGAGGCAGGAGAGACACCCAGATTTATGTAGGACTCACTCCCACTGTTCCCCGTTTTGTGTTGACCCAGAGAAACCCGTCCCATCACTCTGAAAACATTAAGCACCCAGATCCTAGGGTGAACAGCAGGTCTAATACTGCCACGGGCTCTTATGATACAGCCATTGACTTTAATCTTTTAAAATCTTACTTGGAAATCTCTCTCTTTTTTTGAAGCTCTGCTGCATATTAAAATTTTAGGAAAGGACTGCTTCATCTGGATTTCTCTGAGTGTTGTGCATAGGTTTATGTCAGTGTAGTCTGCTGTGTGGCTGGAATTGAATTCAAGTCTGAAATCTGTCACTGAAGGTATCCTCATGCAAAGCCCAGTGGAATTATTTTAGTTCTTACCTTCTGGAACCTCTAGCTAGTACATTTAGGGCTACAGAGCAGCCACTCATGTTTTAAACCTCTCTATTGTCTCAGTACCCACTTTCCTGCTTTACAGAGCACTGTCCTGGTCCTCTCCTGCCTGTCCTGGTTTGCTATTTGTCCCTCATTTGCACCTTGTGATCTTGTCCATTGTGGGATTTCATTTGTTAGGTGTCCTGAGGAATCGGCTCTGCATTAGCCAAGGTTTTTTTCCCCTTCCCTAGACATCTAGATTCAGGTATTGCACTCTCCTGGAGACACATTCCTGAGGTCCCACAGGCTTTTCACATTTAATATATCCAATGATTATCTCACCGCCATATTTCCTGTCTATTGCCAGCCTTCTTTTCTCCTGTTATTCCCTTTTCTCCGTTCCTACTCTCACACCACACAGAATCAGTCGCCAAGTTTTTCTGACTTTACATCCAATGAATTTTTGAATTTTTCTCTTCTCAAGCCCACTTGAGGCCCTCTAGTACAGTCTGTCTTTCGGTCTCAGCAGGTCTATAGCTGACACCTCCCTGCCTTTTCCCTGCCCAACTCCATTTCCCGAGTGGCAGATCTGACCCAGCTGTTCAGCTCAGCAGCCACAGGGACTGTCCTTCCTTTCTTTGGTAAAGTCGCACATCCAGTGCAATGCCTGAACCTGGATGTCCCCAGGGGTGGGGAAACCCTGGCTAAGGCAGAGCGGATTCCTCAGTGCACCCTAACACATGAACTCTTTGTGATCCGTTCTCTGCCTGTTCTTTTCTGTCCTCATCTGGAGCTTCCTGGAGCCCTGAGCTGCCACCCATGTCCCATGCCAAGCCTTACACTGCTTTCATGCATTCTCATGTGAGGTTCTGTCTACTGGAAGTGGCCTTTGTCTTTGCTTGACTGGCCAACTTCCCATCTTTTCTGGCAAATTTTATCTGTAGCCTTCTGTCACCATAATAAAATACCTGTGATAATTTATAAAGGGAAAAATGTTTATTTTCGCTCACGGTTTTGGAGATTCTGGATCAGTTCATCCCCTTAAGTTGGGCTTTTGGGGAGGCAGCACACCATGATGGGTGAGTGCAGTGGAGCAAAACTGCTCACATCACAAGCCAGGGAGCAAACAGGAAGACCAGGCTCCCATCATCCCCTTCCTGGGCGCATGCTCAGTGACCCAACTTCCGTCCACTAGGCTCCACCTCTTAAAGGACCCACTGCTTCCTAATAGAGTCACCTTGAGGACCAAGCCTTAGTGTATGGGTCTTTGTGGAACATTCTACATTTCACCCCCCTCAACCCTCTCAAAAGAAACTGGCTTCTATATTGCTTTCCTAGATTCCTGCTTCTTTTATGTGTCTATCATTCTAATCCTGTTGCCGTGCCTACTTCTGACAATATTGTGAGCACTTCCAGGGAAAGATTTATACTTTACACAGTTGTGTATCTTGAGCACACAGCCTGGAGCATGGAGTAATCACTAAATGTTTCCATGAATATGTCTAGGCATGGATGAATGAGTGAAAATGGGATTTTAATGGGGTTGGAGACATCCAGGATGGCTTCCTGGAGAAGGAGGCTTGTGGTGTCCTCATGAGGTGGGTGAAAGGTAAGTGGGACAAGAGAAAACTAAACTGCCAGTATTTCATGTCTCCTTTCTGGGTGCTTTACAAGTCGCTGACTGATTGCAGCAGCAGGTGACTAATGGCCAGCAGCGTTCTGACAGTCCCTGCTGACAGGCGGTAATGAGATTAGTGCCTTTTGATTCCATTATTAACAAGTGGGCAAAGAATCATTTGGACATGTCAGGAGCTAATGATAGGAATTAAGGGTTCCTCTAACTTTGGGGCAGCAGTTCAGGTACTTGATGCTTTGAAGGCTAATTGCAGGCATCTCTCCTTTTAAATATTTTAAAATAAACATTTTTGTGGATATAGAATATATATAAAAATTGTACCATCATAAGTGTTCAGCTTGATTAATGATCACAAAATGAGCCTATCAATGCAATCAGCATGAGACCAGGGTGTCGGCTGTTGCTGAAAGTCAGAGCCACAAGTACCCCATGTGCTTCTCCCAGTTACCACTTGTCCCCCTTCTTCCCACCGGTGGTAGCTGACCACTAGCTTAGCAGCAGGGATTAATTTGGCCACTTTTGAAACTTTATGTAAATTAAATTGAATGGTGTATTGCTTACCAGGTACTTTCTTCATCTGCTCCATACTGTGTCTGTCAGCCGCATGCATGTTGGGGTATCGATGGATCATGTGTTCCCATCACTATGTGTCATCGCACCGTATAAACACACCAACTTTTATAAAGCTGTTTGACTATTGACGGATGTTATTTCTGGTTTTTAGCTGCTATTCATATGGATGCTCTTGCCTATCTTTTGGTGGACACAGATATCCCTCTGCTGGGCACCAGGTAGGAAGGGAGCCAGTGGCTCACAGAATATGTGTGTGTTCACTGCTAGTAGACATCGACCACACATTTTCTAGAGTGGCTGTGCAATTTATACTTTCCAGCAAGAATGTGAAAATTCTAGTTGAACCACATGCTTCCCAGTAGTTATTATTTATAAAATTTTATTTTATTATGGTAAATGCATTTAACAGGAGCTCTATTCTCTTAATGAATTTTTAGGTGTAAATACCTTATCATTGTTGACTGGTACACTGTGGTACATCAGATCTCTAAAGAGTATTTATCTTGCTTAAAATGAAACTTTATCTCTCTTGGTTAGTAATTTCCCTTTTTTCCCTCTCACCTAGATCCTGGCAACCTCCATTCCACTGTTTGATTGTATCTATGATCTTCACTGTTTCAGATACATCACATAAGTGGAATATTGCAGTTTTTGTCTTTCTGTGGTTGGCTTATTTCACTTAGTGTACTTCAGGGTTCATTGATGTCACATAGCACAGAATTTCCTCCCCTTTTAAAAAGATCTGGTAGTAGTATTCCATCTTGTATGTATTCTCACATTTTCTTCATCTGTTTATCTGTTGCTGGACACTTGTTTCCACATCTTTGCTATTGTTGATAGTATTGCTATAAACATATTACCCCTTCAGAATGCTGATTTTAGTTCTTTTAGGTAAGTACCCAGAAGTTGAGTTGCAGGATCACATGGTAATTCTGGTTTTAATATTTTAAGGAACTTCTATATTATTTTTTTTGTAGTACCCACACAATATTGTATTTCCACTAACTTTTTTTTAGGGGACAAAATACCTAATACCTATGCATAAAGGAGGAAAGGTTTATTTTGGGTCACAGTTTGTAGAGGTCACATTCCATAGTTGGAAGGCTACAGGCAGGGCAGCATGGCAGAGGAGAAATGGTTCATGGCAGGGAAGACAGGAAGCTGCTTGACTTCCTTTTCCTTTCCCTTTTTATTCCACCCAGGGTGCAAGCCTATTGGTTGGTGCCATCCACACCCAGAGTGGGTCTTCCCTGTTTGGTAATTCCATCATTCACATGTAGAACCATAGTAAACTAATCAGTGGATGAATTCAGTGTTACACACTCATGATCCAGTGTCACACATTTGTGATCCAGTCACTCCTAAAAGCCCTATCAAGGAACAGATGAAGCTTTGGGGGCACATCAAGATAGAAGCCAGAACAGTATCTCATTTGTAGTTTCTCTACATTCTCACCAATACTCACCTTTTTCTTTTTCTTTTTTTTTAGTGATAGTCTTCCTGATAGATGTGAGGTAAATACCTGAAGGTTTTGATTTGCATTTCATTGATGATTAGATATGCTGAACATTTCTTATTGGTCATTTGTATATCTTCTTGGGGAAAAATTTAAATTGTTAGTCTATTTGATACCTAGATTATTAGAGTATTTTTTGCTCTATTGAATTGTGTGAGTTTTTTTTTGTACATATTTTGGAGGTTAGCCCCTTATCAGATATATGATTTGTGATTTTTTTCCCCATTTTATAGGTTATCTTTTCAGTTCTTTTTTCTTGTGCAGGAGCTTGTCAGTTTGATGTTGTTCTACTTGTTAATTTTTATTTTTGTTGCCTGTACTTTTGTTGTCACATGCATAAAATTATTGCCAAGAACAATATTAAGAAGTTCTTCTTTTATATTTTTTTCTGGAAGGTTTATAGTTCAGGTCTTATGTTCAAGTCTATTTTGAGTTAATTTTTGTGTATATTGTGAGGTAATGCAATATTTATTTTTCACCTATAATATTCATTTAGATTGCATCAGTGGAACTTGGGGTAGTATATACATATATAGGCTAAATGGAAATCTATATTCATAATAGATTTTGAAAGTGATTTGCAAAGTCTTTCACATTGTATTAAAGCATTCAGGCTTATGGATTGTGTGTGTGTGTGTGTGTGCATGTGTGTGTGTGTTATGGCCCCCACAGAGTATTTTAGAGTTTCCTTAAGACAAATAATATACCCAAAAATGCATTATTTAAATGAAATCTTTAAATGCATACATTTAGCAGCACTTTGATAATCCTTTAAAGCCATATTTCAAATACCTATTTTTAAAAAATATAAAATGAACAGATTAAGAATTATTTCTTAGGGTCTGTAATGGCTGTCAAAGTCCTCTGTGGTTCTGTGTAGGTTGCCCTGGATTTCTTGAGTCATAGAGGAATCTAGCATTGGTGACTCTGAATGGCAAAATTGGGACCCTGAGATGTTGTGACAGGCTGGAAGGTGGGTGGCTCCACTCTAACGTGAGAGGTTGCTGACCCTTGGATGGTAAAGTCAGGAGCATGAATGGTGGTTTTTGGGGTGTCCCTCCAGGCTTCTTTCATCAGGGCAATGGACAGAGCCAAGAACCCCTGAAGAAGCAAGATGTCGTGATGGTTGTTTCTGGCGTAACCCTGAAAATCCTGTCTCCAGGGCCTCTTTTGCAAAACTGAATAGTAGCAAAAGAGAAATGATAGTGGTCTCATCTTCTGTTTTCTTGGTGAAACTAGACCCTGTTTCCATTTGATCTTTTTTCTTTTGTTCACTGATCATCTCAAGGTAGCACCGCCTGCTGGAAACCCAGCAAGCTCTGAGACGAGGAAGACTGAGTGGGGTTAATGGGACTTGTGGGGCATCAGAGGTACAAGGGAGAGAGGGTAGTGCACGAGGTAGAACGGAGAGCTGGGGCTGCGAGGAGGGAGGTGAGCAAAACGTCACTAAAGAGAGGAGCTGGGATGCATACTACCGTGTCCTCCAGAAGGAGAAGGGTTGGCCAAAAAAAGGAAGCCGACGGACAGGGTTGGCGGTGGAGGTTTTAGAGGGGCAGGGTCGTCCTGTAGTCAAAAGTGCGCTGAGTTTTGCCATTGTATGTAATTTGATGACCGTCTGAGGCCACGTTTCCTTAACTCTGCTATGATCTTACTTGGCAGATGTGAGTTCCCTCCTAGTTAAGAACTTCTCTAGGGCACATGGGTTTTATCCAACTAGATTTTTGACTTTTAAAATATAACTCGTTGTGAGTGGAGGTTTATTATTTTTAAAATTAGTTTCAATTTTCACATCTGGGGTATTCTCATATGATTTGAAAATTAAGACACATGAAAGATTATTAAATATTTTTTCTCATTCTATTCTTTGTCTTTGCAATTTTCACAGAAACCCCAGAGGTAACCATTACTGATTTCTTTTATATTTTTTCACTTTCTAAGATGTTATATGTACAAGGGAAATTAAATATATAATTAAAAGTCAAAGTAGATATATAAATATAAAATAAATATTTAAATACATTAAAGCAATAAATATGTAAGTATGTAAGTGAAATTAAATATGTAATGTAATCAAGCAAAATTATGTGTTATTGTATGTAGAAACAGAATAATAACATCCTATTTTATGTTTAGCAGACATCTATATTTTCTTTTTCTGTTTATATAAATAGTGGCATTTAAAGAATATTATGTTATTCCTAACTTTTTCACATCATGAAAATACCTTTCCGTTTTTAGTACAGAGAGCAGTTTCTCATTATTTTTCATAGGTACATAGTGTTCCATTGTGTGCACACATCATAATTTGTTTATTTAACCCACATTGATGGGTACTATACTTGTTTTCTTCCTTTCACTGTAACAGAGCTGCACTGAATGATCTTAAACTGTCATTTTGGTTGTTTGCAAGTGTATCTGTGGGACAAATTCCCAGAAGTAGACTTATGGAGTCAAAGGACATATACATTTGTAATTTTGATACAGACTTGTACTGCCAAATTATACTCCTCAGGAGCTGAACTAATTCCTACTTGCATTAGCAATGTGGATGATACCTGTTTTCCAACTGTTGGGTTTGTGTCAATTGATAGGTTAATGAAAAGGGGTTCTCAGTGCTTTAATATGCATTTCCCTTATTGTGAATGAGGTTAAACATCCTACTGTATGTTTAATAGGATTTTGTATTTCCTTTTCTATGGACTACACAATTATGTCCTTTGCTTGTTTTTCTATAGGGTTTTTAAAAGTGATTATTTTAGGCTCTTTGAGTATGCACACATGTATACATGCATGTATATTTTTGTATATGTCTCATTTTTATGGGTGTGTGTGTACTCTATGTGTTCATAACCAATGCTTTTTTGGGACAAAAATCACAATTTTTCCCATGTATTTTGTTGGTCTTGTGATTTGTTTTTGATGGCTTTTTGCCTTCCTTTTTTACTTTATCATGTAAAATTTTGCTCTATATGAAGCTTATTTTTATGAAATTGAATTTATCATCTATTTTATGGCTTTTAGATTTTTCATTACACCAGAAGGGATTTCTTTGCTCCCTGTTTTTTTTCCCTAGCATTTTTATGGCTTCCTTTAAGAAGGGATTCTTATTTAAATTCTAATTTGAAATTTATTTTGGCATGTGACTTCATCTTGCCCTAGCTTGAAAGCGTGTGAAGGAGTCAGGCAGGGGATCAGGAGGAATGAAGGAAAGGAAATTACAGTGGAGGATTTGGAAAAGGAGTGAAGACAGGATTAGAGATCTGGAGGAGTGAAGGGGTGAGGATTTATAACATTTATCTTTGGAGGCTGAGTGTTATTTAATATGTGACATTTAATTGTGACATAAATATTTCTAGTACTTTAGATGTATCTAATCCTCACAATAAAATAGACCAAGAGTCATTTATTCTATAGTATTTTGGTTCTTAAACCATAATCTGATACAAATGGTTCACTGTGCTACAACTTCATAGAGCTGGGGAGGAACTTATGTGTTGTAGATGTATTGTTTTCAGCTCATTTCTTAAAAGTAACATTCAGGAACACGGTGTGAGACCTCAGACCTGTACCCAGAGGGGTATGAATGTGCCCCCTGGGCTGATGTGCCCCTTGTTAAACCTGGTGGCAGAGGAGGCTCTGAAGTCCAGGTTTTTAAAGTCCTTACTGAAGCTTTTTTCCTTAGATCATGGACAGCTTCCTTCATCTTTGAAGTTTAAGCAAACAGAACAAAAATTTGTAAGGCTTGAATCACCCTTACTGTAAAGAGCTGTCATTTATTCCTGTCAGTTTTTAAGAACATGAGAATGAAGATGTCCAGTCTTTTGAGAAGTCTCATAGTCCTTCCCATAATCCATACTGTTGATTTTATGCTCAGAAACCGCCATGTGAGTCTAACAGAGCTCTATGGTTTATGTTTGTAAGGATATTTTCTTTGGATCTGTGGAACGATTTCAAAGTAATTTATCAACTGTGTCTAAGGGCAGGCACCATTCTGGGTGCTGGGATATTGCTTTTGAATAAGGCAGAATTTCCACCTTCATAAAGCTAATCTTCTGGTAGAGGAGACAGATAAAAAGCATATTAGTAAGTTTATAAGTGTATGACCTCAGGTGAGGTAATGATCTGGAGTAAATCAGTGGGATAAGCAAATGGGGTGGCATTTAGATAGTGTGGCCAGCAGTGCCCCCCACCCCAAAGAAGTGGTTTATAAAGTGACTGGTGAACTCAGCAAGGAAATAAAAGCCACTCCAAGAAGAAGGAATGTGTGCATGACTTGAGCCCCTGAAGGGGCACAGAGCAGTGAGCCTTTTGGAAAGGCCTTTGGTTCTACAGCGGGAAGGAGCAGCCTGGGCAGGAACATGGCGGCCCTGATGGGTATTTGCTTTCCCAGAGCTGCCATGGTTCAGTAAGAGTTACCTTTCTGCTCTGCTTTTGTGATGCTTTTCTTTTGCTTCCTACTTATTCTCATTTGAGGTCAGTTATAGGGGGTCAAGCCTCATATGCTGCCTAAAGTTATAATAAAGTCTTCAAAGTCTCATTTCCTGTTCTGTTAGGGATGTTCAAAGTACAGGCTTTCCTCTTCCATGGAGGTGTGTGGGACCACAGGGCTGTCGGGGCCATCAGACAACTGAGGAAACGGTCTGCCTACTTTGATACGAATTCATCTTAATGGGTATGAAAAGAAGGAAAAAAAAAAAAAGCCCAGCACGAGCAAGTGAGCCAGTATGGGGCACTATGTGTCATCAGGAATCATGGTCTTCCTCTTGGAGGAGCCATGCTCCTGACACAGGGGCCCTCTCAGGCTCTGTCTGCCTCTCCCTGTTCCTCAGCTTCTATAAAATGGCTGTCAATCTACCTCAACTGAGGAAAATTGAGGATGGTTTTTCAGTGCTATTGCTGGCTTAGTTATGTCAAGCGATTTCTCCGAAGAGTAATAATAGGTGCTGTCTTCAGAAATAGTTTAGTTACAAATGCTGAGTTCTTAAAGTTTATTCACTTCCCTCCCGTCCATCCTTCAGTCTCCTCTCCTTTCCCTGGAATTGAGTTTCTTCCAGAGATTTCTTCACATAGGCGCTACATTTCATTTCTGCTTCACAATCTCCTCCTCCTCTCTCTGAACCATCATGCCAAAGCTTCTGTCAAGCACGCCAGGTCAGTTCTGCGGAACACATTGTCAGAACACTCAGTGATGTCATGAGGAAAATAGTCAACCTGGGGCCAGTGGTGTTAATGAGTCACCTCCCTTCCTCCGCCTGCCACAACGCTGGATAATTTATTTTTTAACCAATCTTTACCAACCAAATGTTAACACATATGCCTGATTGTTAACCTCCTCTGGGCACCAAACCTGTTTTTTCTTGAGTGCAATAAGTGATTATCCAACTCATGCTGCTCTGAGAAAGAGGTTTTGTTTTAATAAGCAGTTTGCAGTTTGGCACACAATGCTGAGGAAAGCAACATTATCTCCAGCAGTAAACTCTGCAGTCATTGCAAAGCTTGACAAGAAAATGATTGAGTCTGTTTGTTATACCTTTGTGGGGCTGCCACTGCTGCTGCTGATGGAAATGTTGCTGTTTATTCAGCAATGCAATAACACTTTCTGTAATTTATGGATGCACATTCCCCAGATTACTAAAGGTAATATTGTTGACTAAAGGAAAGTATACGAATGGATAGTTTCAGTTGTTGCTGTCCTTATAAAAGTGATTGACTGTTCACTTTGCACAGGAAAGAATTTGCACAGGCTTCATCCCCCTTAACAATTACAGATTTTCCTTCCTCTGACAGTTACAAATAACATAGCTTGTCCTAAGTGGTAAAAATTTACTGATTCCATGGAAGTTCAAGCCAGGGGCTGTGTGGATCTTCTCCTTCTTCTTTTCCGGCCACCTCTCCCATTTTTGCCTCCGGGGGGCGCCAAAGAAGTCATGCCTGGACCTTGAGAGGCCATTAGCCTGGCAAAATGGCACCCGATGAAGTGGCTGATGGTCTCAGGCTCATGGCTTTTCCTGTAAACAGAGCTAAGGTGATCATGGGGTGATCGTAAACCTTGTTTGGTGACTGAGGGTGTGAGCTTCTTCCATGATCTCAGGTGTAGGAAAATGCCTTTTGACCAGTTGCTCCATAGGAAGGATTGGTCTTTCTGTTGCCACAAATATAAATGAGATCCTTGGCAGGGGAAACGCAGCTCCTGCTTTCAAAGTCTTGCTTGGAGGACTGAAAATGTTGTCTCAGGACATCATGGACGCACCTGTTGATAAGCAGAGAGAAGCTTGGGGTGGGCGTGGGGTCATCCTGAACCCACTGGCCTAGCTATCAGGCACAGAAAAGTCTAGAGACCTAGCAGCACTCTTAGTGAATGTGAGCTGGGGCTTTCTCCTAGGCTCCATTTTTGGCTTGAAACCTGTTGGCCTCCGTGGACTGATAGCTACCAGTAGATGACATTAGGAGGCCCCAGGTTTAGCCTCTATTGAGATGAAGAAACAAGCATCTCAGTAAGAGCCTTCTTAATAGGAAAAAGAACTTCCCAGGCACTGAAGGCCAACATGTTTGAAAGCACTACTTTTTCTTCTTGCAAACAGGTAGTCATAACATGCACACATATACAAATATAAATAGAAAATATTCAAAAATCATTATGTGGTTTACAGCCAGCTTCTTACATATATATATATATATATATATATATATATATATATATTTTTTTTTTTTTTTTTTTTTAGCAAACTCTCAGTGAGCTGGTGTGAGACCTAACTGACCAGCACTTGATAATGCCTTTGATAGCCCTGGAAGTTTGTTACTGAGTGATTTGTTATTGAATTGGTCATAGGTGAGGCAGCATTTATTAAACCTTGGTGATTGATGTGGGGAAGACATTAGCTACCAAAAATATTATTTATCATTTTGTTGGCCCAAGCAGGTGCCAGAGGAAAAAGAAGGATTAACAGGGGAGCAATTGGATTTACTCTGAGTAGATATTGGCTGATCACGAAATTTAGCCGAGATACCTTGTTTCCTTTTCACCCATACCGCGCATATTCCTATATGTTCATCCTTTTGTTATATTGATAAAGAATAAAAAAGAAGTCCGGTTTAGTTACTAAATTATTCTCATCACTTTCGTTGATAGTTGCTTCTTCTCTTTTTCATTCTACAAAGATTATGAGTAATTGCGTTAGCTCTTGTCTTATCTTTGATTTTGTTACATGAAAATTTTGTTTGATTTTTGCTTTGTAGTGTGAAGTAATTTTGAAATTCAAAAGTGCTCGCGCAGTTTAAATGTAGTGTTATTTAGCAATGGCCTGTAGTCAAAACGCTTGTTCTTAGTCATACAGATAATTACACAATAATAGATTTGCTAATTGTTGTTCCCCTTTGGCAGCTGAAGTTCCCATGGCCCATGTCATTCTTGACATTAACCAAATTGAGAAGGTTAATAATAAGAATATTACAAGCTGGATCTCAATTCATATTATTTGGGTAATTGTAATCTCTGTTATGCTGTAGGGTTCAGCTGATGTTGACAGTGTACATTAGCACAAATGATGGCATCTTGTTCTATTTTCTGAATCTCCAATTAACTAGCTAATACTGACATTAGCTATATTTGGGCCAAAGTATTCTTTCTCTCTATACTTAATGCGGTCACATATTAGTGTGTATATTATGTGTATAGATTATTTTTCTCCCTCTGTAATCCATATACTCACAGTATTTATGAATGATAAATGATGTTAAGACAAAGCAAATTATGTGTTTCTAAATTGACACATAGTTTCCTAAGACATATTGAATAGTTTCATTAGGTGAGCTAATGAAGAAGTTGACGATAAAGAAATGTATTCAAAAATAGGATAGGGAAGAAATTCAGTCCAGCCGCAAAGATCTATATCTGATCTGCATATTTTAAACAGAAAGGTACCAACATTTTCTGAGGTTATTCCCTTCTGTTTTCCCTCTCCTTTCTTTATACTATATTGGAAGCTAGTATTTTATGGGTGAAAAATAATCGTAGACAGCCTATATATCTATATACACACCCACAGATTCACCCATACATGGATTGAAACTATTTGAAAATAATTGCATGGCTAGTGAATATATGGATACCTTTTCCTTGTCATTTTTTACTAAAGAACACAGTATAACGACCATTTACAGCTGGAGGCAGTGGTACATGCCCATAATCCCAGCACTCGGGAGCTGAGGCAGGAGGATCTCTGGGAGTTTGAGGCCAGCCTGAGTTACAGAGTGAGTTTAAGGCCAACCTGAACTATATAGTGAAACCCTGCATCAAAAAAGACCAAAAAACAAAAAATAACAATAACCATTTACACGGCATACTATATTGGGTATTATAAGTCATCTAGATATGATATAAGGGATATGTAGCTCATAAGCAAATATGATGCTGTTTTGTACAAAGAACATTTATGTGGGTCCCAGAGCCAATCCCTGTGGGTACCGAGAGACAAGTGTTCATCTGGAATCTGGGGAAGCATTGTTAATATTGATGATAGGATCATGCTATGATAATCTGCGTTTCTCTCCATAGCACCTATCACGTTAGTGCTTGTGTGTATTTGTGTGTACGTGTCGGTGTGCCTGTATCCCTATGAGTGAATAAATGGACAGATCCTCTTTCCTGTGAGCTACACTTTTCACAGGACTTTAACCTTCCTGCTCTCTGAGGTAGACATGGTTCTGGTCCCCACTTTACAGCTGCGGAAACCGAAGCAGAGGGTAAGCATAGCTCACCAGAGTTGACACAATTTTTAGGTGCAGAAGTCAGGATTTGAAACAAAAACCTCCAGTCCTGGTGCTTGTGCCCATCATGGGTAGTTCTGACTGCTTAAAAGGCAGGGGGTGACCTGCATGGTGTGTTCGGCCAGCTAGCTGGCCACTCACTTTGCTCTTCCCCTTGGTCTGAGGTCTCCTTCCTGGGAGTCTGTGTATAAGCATCGCCATTCAACCTGCACTTATCTCAAACGCTCAAAGGCGAAACCAAGTCCATTTTCCCACCTACGAGTCCCCTGGGAGTCTTTCCATGAACTGAAGTGATATGTGAAAAACTGTGCTGACCACCCACACCTTTGTCCACGTTAAGTGGAATTAGAAGGGCTTGACTAGCAGAGGTGAGCAGCCTGCGCCGTGCTGTTTAATGCTCATGTGCTTTCTTCCTTCCTCTCCTTTGAATCAGTCCTCTGTTCCTTATTTTGCTCGATTTCTTTTTTCCCATCAGTGTGCCACCTAGTTCTAAAAACCACACCTAAAAATCAAGTCTGAGCGCTCTGCTCCCAGTCGTTCCGAAAGGATGGAGAAATGTGGTGTGCCATTGATCTGATCCCAGCGGATGTCTGTGACACACTTCAATCATTTTCGTGAGGAAAGTAGAGGACGTGGGACTGTAGAACAGGAGGACTTTGGTTTGGGAGAAATCTTAGTGAAGTAATAGCCAGCGACATGGACCCCGATCCTTGGCCCGGTCAGTCTAAACACCTTGCCTGGCCCCAGGTGAGCCCGGAGGGTTCTGGGGAGACACAGTCCCTGCAATCTGGGATATTGTTTAAACACTGGAAAAAGCCTCCATCATTTACCCCTCCGGAGCACCGGAGAGAAAACCAGTGTGATAATCCTGGCGTAGCGGGTGGTGTGACTTTCCTATCAGTAGAAAACGAAATTGTGTGGATGTCCCCCCCCCTCCGCCGTTCTCTTTTTAATCTTTAAATAAGACGATTGGTAGCCTGTTGGCATGAAAATGGGCCCTGAATTTTTATTCAAAGTTATACAAGGATGATAGTTGGAATTTTTGGCAGGAGGCACGCCATTGCTTTTCAGAAAGTGCCGTCAAGGGAAGCTTTTTCTGAATTACCTGCTGGGCCTGGGCGCTTTTATGTTGTTGTTGTGACAGGTAGATTTATAAGGCTTGAAATTTGTACAAATCAGTTGTCATTCAGTGCGAGCTGTCAATGTGTCAAGCTGTCAGCCTGCTGCGAGGGGACGCCTGAGGGGGAGTACAAGGGGGCAACCATGGAGAAAGGAAATGAGTTCAAACAGACCTGAAATGGAGCTCCGTCTCTGGGTTTGCTGCCCCCGTAGAGCCGGCATTGATTTTTCTTGATGTTGAGCAACAGCAAACCTTAAATGACACGTTGTTAGCAATCTAAAGTTGCTGTTTATTGTCTTTTAAATGGCAGCAAATCATGCAGAAGAGAATACAGTGTGTATTTTTGAATTGTGCATGTTTAGCAGCATCCTGTTCATGTCACTTTTCTGGCCTGGCTGGTTTCAACCAAGGGACCTGCTGCTTCGCTGATGAGTCCAACTTTCTGTAGCATTTTGCAGACGCAGCGTGAAAGGAAGTTGTGTGCTCGTCTCTCCCTGGGCTATGGATCACTAATAAACACGGTATTAAAGGAGCAGAGAGTTGACACTACTGTTTAGCCTACAAAAGAGAACCGTGTCCCCAGCCTGGGTTTAGCTCCTTTTTAAGACGACACAAGACCTCAGCGGAGAGGACTTTCCTGGACAGTGCTGGACAATGCCGTCAATTTTCTGGGCAGTCCTAGCCCTGACATTCAACTGAGACAGCTCTCTCTACTTCTGAGCAATTATTTAAAGGGCAGTATTTTTTTTTTTTTTTTGTAACACATAAAAACCATCAGCAAAGCACAAGGTTATTACCCAAGACAATCTGATGATTCTCTTCCTCTTGTTTAAAAGCATCTTTTTTCCCCTGTCCTGTGACCAGCGTGCAGTGTGGTTCAGGCTGCTCTTGCTTGCCTTATGTGTGGCTCCCGGGGGCTTCAAATAGCCCTCCTTCCTTTGTCCTTCCCTCCCCATCTTTCTCACATATACCCGGTACACAGAGAAACTTGAACCTCTTGCTAAGAAGTCATCAGGGAAGAAAAAAGCTTATTTCTGAAAGATAAAATCATAGGCACAAAGGGCCGTGCTTTCTCAGTGTGTGGTATTCAGCAGACGGGCCTGGTTTTTATCCAGATGTGTAAGCCTTTCACCTCTGCCTAGAACGTCCTGGCTTTAATCAGTTGTGCAGTTTGGGCCTGTTTCACTCATCTCCGCTGTCCATCAGGTGGCATGGAAAAGAGGGGCTGGAAAGGGGCAGGGTGAAATAGGGCAGGCAGGCGAGAGGTGGCTGGGGATGGAAGCTGGGAAGGTGACACTTGAGGACCACTCAGCGGCGAGCGGTAAAAAAATTAATCAAAGATTTCCATCTAGCCATTACCGGCTGGCGTGCACGGCCTCTGTGCCTGTGGGCTGCAAAGTCTGCAAGAGTCTCCTGGCGCTACAGAGTTTGTCTTGTAAAAGTGCAGCTGTCCAAAACATGACAGCTACAGCATTAGCAGGGCCATTAAGAGGTGTAGAACATTTCCAGGGAAATGATTTGAAAAATGACAATGCTGGCTCCTGTGTGATATTAATTATACCCTGTACTCATGGCAAATAAGCTAAAATAGTTGGCAAGAAAGACAGAGTGAGGTGTCCTGGTTCTGACCGTCATTCTTATCAAATGCTTGCCAACCCGGTGGGCCTTTATGGTCGGCAGGTAATTGAGAGGTGAGAGGGACACGCTCGGGACCATCCGTCAGGGCCATGTGGACAGGGTGGTCCCTGGGCGGCTGTGGAATCCTGCAGTCTGGGCTGCAATGCGATGCCACCAAGGTCAGCAGGGTCAGCAGGGTCGTCTTCCACCGTGAGCAGGTGGGGCCGGGCTGCTGCCTGCTGGGATTTCCTGTGATGGTGGTGATGCTGTGCTTCTGTGTCTTAACAGGAGAGTCACGGGTAGCTGTTGAGCAGTGGGAACATGGCTTCTGCACTCGAGCAACTAAATTTTACATTTTATTTAGCCTTAATTAATTAAAATGTAAACAGCCCCCCATAGCTACCCTTGTGGGTAGCAGAGGGCCTTAGAAAGTGGTTTTCTGTGAGATGTTGAGTCTGGCGTAAGATGTGGCTGCAAATGGTGATCAGACTTCATGTTTTGTCCTGCAAAATACTGCTTGGCTTGCTCCAGCTCCTTCTCAGTTTGTTTTATTCTTTCTTTACCGGAAGCAAGGCTAAATTTGAACCTATTTTATAGAATGGGAAAACTGAGGCCAAGGAAGGGTAAATGGATCTCCTTTAAGAACAGAGGTACTAGATCTGCCAGTGTTAAAACCAGTGCTTCTTCCCTAGAGACTGCTTCCTTTCTAAGGACTCTGATGGGTGACTTCCTTCCAGGAGGTCTGGAGTCTGCAACCTGTCTGCAGCACCTTCTATCACAATGTTCCCAGTCTTAACATGCAACACCCTGAATGGGAAGGGGGAGAGGGTGCCTAAGTCTGAAACAGCTGAGGAGACACTCCTGCTTCCCGTTTGGACGGCTGTCAGTTCCGCTGGCCCTGGCCCCTGGGGAGCCCTCCCTTAAACCTGTCAGCCCTACACGTCTGAATTGTGCTTTTGACCTGTGGATCAGATACATCATCCTTCTCCCCTCCGATCCTGTCGCTGAATTACCCTATATAAACAAGCCTTTGTTGCTCCTGACTGTGAGCGATGTGCTGCTGGCTCTTGTTGAAGAAAATAGACCTGGGTAGGGAGAGGTTATGAGCAGGTCAAAGTGCCGGCAGAAAAGACTTCTGGGGCTCGTGTTGGCAGATTTGGGGTGTGTATGGGGTACGGGACCAGTTGCTTGGTGATCTGCTGTCAGTGTGTGTTTGCCACATATGTGGCCACCTAGTTGTTGTGGTTGGAACCCACTTGGGAGACTTCTTGAAAAAAAAAAAAAAAATATATATATATATATATATAGAAGAAAACCTTCTCTAAGGTCAGCCAGGACCTTTTGTAGAACTGTTCGAACATGGCCGGGCTGTTATCTGCTAATCCTCCAAGTGTGCTGAACGTGAGAAATAGCATTCGGTGTTAAACCACCAAGTACTGAGAAAATGTCTTGAAATTATAGTGTTTGGTAAATTAGAGATTGCTTGTATTTCTCCCCTTCCAGAGCTGAGGCCAGGCCGCTTTCTCTCTTTCCTTGTTTACCTTGAAAACATACTTTACTGCCTGTGGTGTCTCTGTTAACCTCCCCGAACCCTTGTGATTTCATTCATGTGATTTGTTATTGAATGACCTTTTGAGGATTTTACAAAACATGACCTTTTCTTGTCAAACATTCAAGGGTTTGTAAAGTGAAGCTGTCACGGGGACTCTGCATGTTTGCTAATTATAACTAATATGTTTCCCCACATCCTTGGAAATGCAAATCACTTATTTGTTCCATGAATGGCTGCTTTTTCTTGCCTGTTGGTTTGAGATGCCTCTGAGCTGCTCAAAGGGACAGCTTTGGCCTGGGAATTCTGACTCCTCTTCTTAAAGTTAGGGCACAGGAATGTGATTTTGTTGTAAGTTAATTTGACCTCTTAGGGATGACAATGGAAGATGCAGGGGTGAATGAAAGGGTTCAGGACAATCCAGTTCTCCATAAAGCAGTGGGGATAATAGGCCTTCTCCAAATGTTCCCTGCAGTTTTAAGACCTCCCCCAGGGGAAAGAGTTCTTTGTTTGTTGGAGGAAACAAAGACACACATAAGGGAATTTTTGTATGCAACAGTAGAATTACAAGGAAAGAAACATTAGGGGCCTGTTTCCATTCCATAATTTGGGAATTAAAAACATAGTAACAACAGATAACTGACATCTGTCCAGTGCCTACTCTGTGCTAGGCAATGTGTTCAGTGCTTCCCAAGGTCATCACATTTAGTCATCTCAGCGTTAGTGAGGCATTATTACTGTTACAGGTGCCAGTTTACCAATGTTGGGGTTGAGCTTCAGATTAAGTAACTTGCTCAGGATCTCTTGACATAGTTAAGATTTGACTCAAGTTGTTCAGACTGCAGTCGCTTAGGGCAGTGCAAATGGTCTACTGGACTTCCAAATGTTATCCTCTCTCTCTGTGAAAAAATGCTCTGTGCAGTTTCTTTTCTCTTTTAGAGTGCGATCTTCTGTGATTGATAATTACCCAATTGAACTATTGTCAGCTTTCCTGAATCTTGGTGTCAGGAACCCAGTGCTAGATCAAATCATATGCCTTGAGTTTGCTAATGAAGAGGAGTTGAGTAGGGTTTGAGACACTTTAAAAAACATGTCCAGTTGAGTTTCTTATTAAGAGGAGAAACTAATCCCCACACATTTCTAATGACGCACAGTTACTGTCACTAATGATTTGAGGTTTGGGGAGAAGGGATTTCTCAAGTGACTAAGAAATGGCTGCTTGTCTCTAAGTTCTGCTTGTTAAAAGGGAAGGGATGGGTAGCATATGGACTGAATAAACTTCAAATTTTTTGGGCTTGGAGAAATTCCTTTTGAATTGTGTGTAAAGTGCTTGAAGATATTGTTTTGTTTTGGTTCCCTTCCACTCAAGGTAGGGCCATGTCTCAGAGAGGTCGGCCAGCCATAAAGGAACTGTGGGTTGGAGTCTCTCCCCGGGGTCTAATATGAAGTCTCCTTTATAACATTCGAATATTTGGCCCTGCTCCGTCGTTGATCCCTTTAGTCATTTGGAAAACTCTATTTATCTAGGTAGGGGGATTACTGGGCTTTTCCAGCTTTTAAGCATAACCCCTAGGAGATGTCTTTCAAATGACTTTCATGTGTTTTTCTTCCTCACTCAGTTGATAGACATAGATGCACAGAGTAATTTGTGTCTGAAACAATGGAAATTTTTGAAATGTTGGCTCATATTGTTTGGGAAGGGTCATTACAACTTCTATATATTAAAAAAAGTTCAGATTCAGGATAGAAAAATATATTTCACTTCTTTTATGAGTCTGTTCCCAAGAGCCAAGCAATTTGTTGTAAAAGAACATAGGAAATATTGAGAATGAGAAAAGTTGCTCATTCTATAAAGCCCTGTCCCTCTTCATACCTCTTTTTTCCCACTACAGCTTTTGATCGCTTCATAAATGATCCTCAGTGTGAGAGAAGCTGTCCACCCTGCTATTTCAAATGTATTGAAGGTGTTTATGATGGATAGTTAGGTTTCAACTTTACAGTAGCCCAGCTTTCTACTAAAAAGGACCCTTATATCTTAGTGCTTAATAGCAATTGCTTATATATTTCGGGATCTTACTGTGCTAGATATAGTGAGCCTGACCTTTAAGGTTTTTTTTTTTTTTAAAGTCACTACTTCATAAAGTAGATTTCAGGGGAAGAAGGGAAATCGTGAAAATTTCATCTTTGGAGCTTCTCTTTTAAATTGAGTCACGGTTAAAGTCTATTTCATGATTAAAAATGTACTTTTAAAAGTAATTCTGTCAACTACAGGCACTGGTGATACCCAGGGCTACCCTGACAAATTGCAAGTAATACCCAGCCAAAACCTGCACCTTTTTGTTAGGAATCTGGGTGTTTAAAAATCCCCCTAGATATTATTGAATCAATTCTCTATTCTATAAAGCACTTTTAGGAGAATAGAGGTGAGGGGATATTATGAAATTCATAAGAAAGATAAAGCACCAAAACTTTAGAAAGAGATGGAATAATTGTTTTACATTAGTGATTCCTCATATTTTAGAGTGAGATTTTTGAACCTCCGATGAAAGCGATGGCCATTTGTCTTAGAAAAATCACATTAACATAAAAATTTACATTTACTTTCAGAGATTCATGGATCTGTCTCAGCTTTGTCCTTGACAATCCCAGGTTAATTCTCTTTTATTAAGAGTTCTCTCCTTTGGACTTAAAGAATAATACCTGACCAAGGAAGCAATTTAGGCATTGACTTGTGTTCAAGTTTTTTAAAAAACTGAAGCATAATTGTGGCTTTTTAAAATAATAAAATAATTGTCTCTGCTACATGGATACAGTGCCACTAGGGACTGAATTGGTAAGGACAGCCAAAAATCTTGTTACTTATCAGCTGAGCTATTAGAATTTTAGTTCTGAATTTTTGAGTTTTGAAAGAGCACAATGGAATAGGAGAAAAACAATGAATTTAGAGCTAGAGAACTTGGCCCTTTCCTTCACAGTGCAATGAGGAGCAAGTTGTTTGGCCTGTCTGGTACCCAGGTTTATATTATTTGGATTATAATCCCTCCTATGTGCTTTTAGTATTAAAATTCAATCAGTTAACCTTTTTTTTTGGTTTGCTATTTGTGTTTTATAAGATCAAACTCACTGCCTAGAAAAATGAGATCAAGACAAATTTTGATTCTTAGGAAAGGTTCATATTTAATTTGGGGATTTCAAAACATCAAGAAGAAGTAGTACAGATTTTATATTACAGCAGAAATGCTTAGTTTCTTTGGGGTGAAATACAGTGAAAGATATGAAATCCTGGGAATATTAGTGTGGGGCCAGTCACATTGAGACACAGAAATTTAATTTATTTGCTGTGTTCATGTGTATCATTAGTATCTCTGCCCCCTCGCAGCTATTCTTTACCACTGTCTCCCTAGTTAGAGTTCTCCACTATTACCCTGAAGTTTGTTCTTGAAGTGAGTTCTTGGGAACTAAGAAAAGGCATGATAGTTACAAAAGTTGGTGATACTTAACAGAAGAGGAGAAATTCATGGAAACAGCTGGCTTACTATCAGCCTGGATCTCTGCCGTTAGGAGTAACAAATATAAACTGAGTATGCTGTACAGATTATGTGACCAAGGCTATGTAGCCAAGTTCCAGACCTGGTGGAAAGCCTCCTGTTCTATATCTGTTTCTCTGAGCTGGGATATGAGTATTGTCACTAAGAATCCCGTTTTCCCAGTGGTGGTCCTGCCGTTGGTTGGGTTTCTGGGAGCCCCTGATAGCTGGTGTTTGATGGAGAAGATGGCCCGTTCCATGCTGTAGCCTGATCAAGAGACAGTCGGTTGTCCATCCAGATGGGTTCCAGGGTTTTCCATGTTGGCCTCAAGCAGAGAACAGCATCCAGAAAGTGTGTGCAACGTGAGATGATTTGTTTAAAACATGTCCTTCCCCAAAAGTGAGAGGACAGGAAGGAAGAAGTTAAGTAAATTGAGGGGATACTGGTAGAACGCTTTGATCAGATCGGAAGTGACAGCCAGGACCCTTGTCCAAAGACATCCTTTTGAGGGTACGTTGTAGCCCCTTCTGCTGGGCTATTATGAGTGACTGGAGTAAAAATATGATCAGCATTTTAGAGCTGAAGAGACAGTTACAGAAATTAGGTTGCTCTCTAGTGACACAGGAGGAAGGGAAGCTTCTCTGGTTTGCATATCCAGGTGCTTTGGCACGATGTGACCAGCTGAAGGAGTAAGATGGTTCAGGCTGTGGTAGAAACTAAGTGGTCTCATTCTACTGTCACTTTGTGTTTTAGTCAGCCTTTTGTTGCTGTGACAAAATACTTGAGAATAACAATTTAAAGGTGAAAGGTTTTATATTGGTTCATGGTTTCCGAGGTTGTATTCTGAGGTCAGCTGGTTCCATTCATTGCTTTAGTGAGGCTGTAGTGAGGCAGAAACTGGAAGCAAAGAGAAAGGGAAACAGAAAGACAGGGGCTGCAGGCCAGACCTCATCTCCAAGGTCACGTATTAATGATCCACACTCTTCGACTAAGCCCCGCCCCTGTTTCCATGACTTCCGGGTGCCATCACATTATGATCTTGTGGATGGATGAATCCGTTGGTGGAATCAGAGCAGTTGTGATCCAGTTACCTTCCCAAAGCCCATCAGCACTCAGCCATTCATTTTTTTCCAGGTGATGTAACCCTTTGTACTTTTCTGTATTTAATTTTTTTTACAGTAAGGATCTCCCCTTTTCTTTTTTTGGTACCATTAATTGAACTCAGGACCTTGTACTCGCCAGGCAGGCACTGTGCCACTGAGCCATATCCCTAGCCTGGGACCCTGCCTTTTAGATTCATGTATTTTTCTTTTTTAAAATTAATTTTGTTGGAACAGTTTCACTACCCCTAATGATCACATTCATCATAAGGAATTTGTACCTATACAGAGTATATCTTGATTCTTCTTTTTTCTTCCCCATTCCTTTCCTTTTCTGTCAATCCTTCTTTCCTTCATTATTTGCAAAAGATTTGTTTCCATTTTTTCCTTCTATTCTCTTTTTTCTTTTTCTTTCTTCTTCCCCCACCTTGCTCCCCTTCCCATTGGAACATTTTTTTTTCCTTCTGTCATTTATTTAGGTCCTTATTTATAATTTCAGTTTCTCACATAAGAAAAACAAGGCAATATTTAAACGTGTGCCTGATTTATTTCACTCACAAGGTACGTCTGTTTACCTAGAAATGTCTCAAGTTCACCCTTCCTTATGGCAGAGTAATACTCCATCATATATAAAAACCACACCTTCTTTATCCATTCATCCATTATTGGGCATTTGGGCTGTTTCCAAGATTTAGCTGTAATGAATTGCGGCAGCCAATCATTCAACAGAATGAGTCTTTGGGCGGGAGTACTGGGTCCTGAATTGTAACCCCTTACCTTCTACAGAACCATTGTTTTCTGATGGTAAGCGTGAAAGAGCTGGTGACTTTCTCCATCAGAACAAATGCATCTGAGGCTGCAGGTGTCCACGCGGGCCGTGAGAAGCCTGAGGAGGTTAGATGTCAGCGTCCTTACCATGTGGCCTCGGTTCCTCTCCATTGATTCCCAAATGGAAGGAAAATGCCAGAGCTTCTGAAAAGTACCTTTGCAACAAAGGTGCAGTGGAAAGCTTAAAACCACTGCGAGGCAGGGAGACTGTTTTGAGAGCCAACGCTCTGTTTTTCTCTCTGTCTTCAGCTTCTAGTGAAATGCAGAATCCACTGTGGTCTGCCTCAGCTCCCTGGTCCCTCCTGAAGCCCTCAGTTTCTGCGGGACCTTTGGGGTACAAATGTTTTGGGGATCAAGAACATTTAGAGAAAGGATGATCTTTTGCCATGAAGACTGCATCTTCCAAAGCTCCTGCAGTCTTTTTATTTTCCATTCCTTTCTTCTCTCTGCTTTTTTGTTTACCTTTGGCTTGTGTGAGTCGATTGGCATTTCTCTTTGAACTGTGAAAATTCACTATTTGCCACAAGCAAGAGAGAGGGCAGAAAGCGGGTTACAAATAGATCTGAAGACATGTTTGTGTGTGTGCCTCTGTTTCTGCGGGCCAGGGACAGTGCTGCCATCCATTAAATGTTTATTGTAGCAGCAACCTCTGGTCATTCCGGTTAATGGAGGGAAGGCATGATACCATACTCCAAAATAGTACAAAATTTCAAGTTTTAAAAAAATATGTATTTGATTTGGCAGTAGATCCCAATAAAATCCTGTAAATTCAACCTAATTAGGAAGAGGGCCAGTTTGGATTAGTGAAGGCCAAATTATAATTTTTGGAAAATTGATTTCATAGCTTCCAAATTTGTATACTCATTTGAATTAGATATCAAAGTCTACAAAAGAAATTCTTAAGACATTTTAAAAGATTAGTTGAAAATACTTGGTATTATAGTGTAAACTTCTATAGAAATGGTTATTGCCAAAGTAGTTAAGAGATTTCAGAACAGTCGTCTTCTGAGTTTAAACTATCTTCTATCAGGGTAGCCTATCACATTATGGACAAAGCCTTTCTTGATATGATAAGAAAGTAAACACCTGTTAACATTTCTCCAAGTTTCCAGTCTGTTATATATGAACAAGACTGACCCGCATAATATTTGTTCCTCAGCAGATTTGTTGTGTTAATTATGTATGGTTAAAGCTAGTACAGATGGAAAGTCATTTTGTGTAATATATTTCTTGGGATGCTCTTATATCAAACTATATTTTTCTTTTGATGTAGGTGATAATTTTGTACTAGAGGCTAGTTTAATGGAGACTGATTTAGCCCTGGTCCTTCTAGTTTGATTCTCTTGGGTCTCAAACTTTCTTTTTCTTCACATTTAATCTGTAAAAGAATGGCAGAACGTAGAGGTTGAGGTAGTTTTTCTCTTTTTAGGAGAAGTCTTTGCTTTGTTTAGGTTTTGTAGCAATCACAGTGGCCTTACTTCTCCTGGGAAAGCCGGTGATATGACTTCGTGGTTTTTGAGTCCTGCTCTAAAGACTGGTGGCCTCAGAACCACCCAGAGAACTTCAAAAATATGGCTCCTAAGGTTCCACTCTTGTAGATTCTAATTCAGTGGTTTTGATGAAGCCTAGAATTTTCTATTTTTATCCAGTTCTCTGTTTGCTTCTAGTGGAGCCCAGTGAGGAAGGGATTGGCTGGAATGGATAAAATCCCAACATCTCTATTTTAGCTTTTGAGCACAGTGCTCTCATGAACGTGGGAAGGCAGGTATCTCTCTGAGACACTGATTTTATTTCTGTTGTATACACGTATATACCTGGAAAATTAAGGCATGGAAGCAAGCAAGATGGATGAATGAAAGAAACTTGTGTCAAATGTGTATGTGCACACACACACATGCACATATACATGTTCATGCCCACACATAGCAATGACATAGCAATGAATGAAGGTGGAGGATGTTATTAACTGAAATAAGCCAGATGTACAAAGAATACTGCAAGATCTCAGTTATATGTGGAATCTGAAATAAACACATAGGTGCAGCGAATAAAATGGTGGCTCCCGGGGCTAGGGCTGGAGTGGGGCATTTCGAGATGCTTTGTAGGATGATTAAGTTCTGGAGCCCTAATGTACATTATGGTGACTATAGTTAACACTGTATTGTAATCTTGAAATTTTCTGAAAGAGTAGATCTTGTGTGGTCACCACACATGCAAAACTAGGGCGTGCACTGGCCTGACTCTCGTGATTGGCTCATGGATGTATATGCACATTAAAACCTCATGTTGTAGGACTTACATATTTATAATTTTTATTTAAAAACCCAGAACCCAGATAGACATACAGATTTGTCTTCCATCTGTTCATAGCAGATCAAGAATTGTTTAACTGGGAAATGGGCGAGTGTGGGTCAGTCACTGTGAAGTGGAAGTGACATTCCTGTGTCAGATCATGTTTGTATTAGCTCTGTTCACCATTCTTCCAGAGAATTCCTTTCTGTTCCTGTTTCTGCTTGACTCGCCTGTCTCAGGCCAAGGGCCACAGTCCATGCCTTGGTTAGTAAAGACCTCTGACCAGCAGCTGTTTGTCTGTTGCAGGGACCCTTCATTGTGCTGTCTGGTCATTTGCATGTACATACGCACTTCTGAGAGCCACCTCACCTTTATTTCCTCATTAGCACTAATTTGTCCATGGGCTATATTTTATCTCACACACCTAGCAGGGCACTGTCTACCCTTGAGATAATTAGCATCTAGGACTTTTCTGGCAGCCAGTCAGCCCTCTCCAGGTTAGAAGATGGTGTTAGAACCAGGGAATCAAGCCTAACATATTAGCAGGAAGTTTCCCCCCAAAACTCATAGATTTCAGTTGCCAGAGGTAGTTCATTATTTATTCCACAAAACAGACTGATGAAGAGGACATGAGAAGAAGTAATGTCATTTACAAACAAATCTGTGCCACAAACCCAAAATCAGTGATGTTCAGGAGCCCTAGCGGGGCTTGGTGAAGAGGCAAGACCACTTCAGTAGTCATCTGTGCCGAGAATGTCACCAGCAGGCAAGAATGGGACACTCGTGGTGAGTAGATGGCGAGGCTGTTAGGTTTGATTGGCTGGAGCCACTGTTGACCTCTGGGAGTTGGCCCACACCTCACACAGCCAGATCTCAGACCACAGTAGGGTCATTTGGGTTGAGAGGGTGGAATATTCTACTAGTGTCAAATCCTCCTAACTTCACCAAAACTCACCTGGATCGCACCTTGGGATTAGCAAATGTATATAATGTTTTAAAAGAAGTACAGCTTTATCATGTTCTTAAAAAATTATCATAAAACTTGCCCTTTTAACTATGTGAAATTGTATGATTCAATAGTACTTAGTATATTAACAGTGTTGCAGAGCTGTTGCCACTACCTAGTTCCAGCTTTGTCCAGTCCAGCTTTTCTACTTTTAACTGTAGAAAATTCTTTTTAAATAAGTGAAGTCATTCTATGCAGAAGCAGACCTTATTATTATAGGTATAGATACTGTCATACATGCGTATACCACATTCACAATACTCATACAGTCCCACGTTCACACTCAAAGCATATACCCACACCCATACCATGGATGTACACACCACACTCACAACACACACACATATTCACATGTCCACCAATGCAACACAGATACGTATACCACATGCACACACCAGACATCACATACACACACCCATACCACGTATGTAATCTTACATACACATCCCTTACATCATACACATGTCACATACACAAATGTGTACCATAAACCAGCTGTGTATACATATACCATATATATCACACACTATGTATGTTTATACACTAAATGACCCCCTATATACACACACTCCTCACATACACAAGCATAAATACTCATATAGAAAAGCATGCAAAGTATATTATATCATTGTCGTAGTCTGAAATGATCTGTCCCCCTCCATGGGTGAGGAGACTGTAACCAGGGACTTTATGGAACTGGCCTGTATATATTTGACTATCTGAGGCAGGACCAATTTCCTAGTTCTGACACAGTATTTTTTTTCAAGTCTTTATAATGGCCAGCAAGTGATCCATAAAATGTATTATTGAATTAAAACCTTTAAGAATCATTTCTTTCATACTGATTGGAGGAAAACTGAAAACATTTCCACTAAAATCAGGAATGACACAAGGTTGTCCACTCTCACCACTCTTATTCAGTATTGGAGAATTTAGTGAGAGCAATCAGACAGCTGAAAGAAGCAGAAGAAGCCAAGGATGTTAACTTATCCTTGCTTGCAAATGATATGTCTATATCAGTTACCATGTAAGCCTAAGGAGTCCACCAAAAGTCTTTTAGAACCAATAAAAAAATTAAGCAAAGTAGCAAGATACAAAATCTATATAAAAAATAAACAGCTTTCCTATATGGCAATAATGAATTCACTGAGAAAGACAACAGGAGGATAATTTCAATTCAAATAGCCTCAGAAAACCTAAACCCAACCCAACCCTTAAAAACTTAAGAATAACTGTAGCCAAGGAGATGAAAGACCTCTATAAGGAAAATTACAAAACATTAAAGAAGAAACTAGAAGGTTGAAAGACCATCCACGTTCATGGATTGAGACAATTTAATTATTTTTAAAATGGTCTTACTACTGAAAGTGATGTACAGATTCAATGGAGACCCTGCTAAAATACTAGTGACATTCTTACAGAACTAGAAAAAAAATTGTGAAATTCATACAGAAGCACAAAAGACATTGAATAGACAAAGAAATTCTAAGCAAGAGGAAAAGTGCAGGAGATATCCCAACTTCTGATTTCAAAATATACTGTAGAGCCATTGTAACAGAACTAGCATGGTTCTGGTATAAAAATAGACTCACGGACCAATGGAATAAGTCCAATAAAACCAAACATCTACAATCACCTGATTGTCAAAAAAAGAACTAAAAATATGTTGGACAAAGATTTTCTTTTCCACAAATGGTGCTGGGGAAACTGAAATTCCACCTGTAGAAGATTGGAACTAGATCCTTATGTTCCACCATTTTGATCAGCTCAAAATGGATCGAAGGCCTTAATATAAGACCCTAAACTTTGAAACTACTAGTAAAAAACAAAGGGGAAACACTCAAGAAACACTCACTGTATATCAGTGAAGTGTCCCAGGGTCTCAGGAAATAATAGCAAGAGTTGACAAACAATATTGTATCAAATCAAAAAGCTTCTGCCCAGCCGAAGGAAGGAACAAGGTGAACAGATAGCACACACAATGGGAAGAAAATCTTTGCCACTTATTCTCTGATAGGTGATTAATATCCAGAACATTGCATATAAAAAGGTAAAAGAAGTAATAACAAAATACTAAGTAACCCAATTAATAAATGGGCTAATATACAAGAATTACAAATAGCCAACAAATATATGAAAAATGTTCAACATCTTTACCTATCAGGAAAATGCAAAACAGAACTACACTGAGAGTCTGTCTCTTACAAGTCAGTTTTTTTACGAGTTGGCCTCGTACTGATGGGGACTTGAAGTGAGAAGGAGTGAATGATTCTGTGGTGGGAGTTGGACTTGGGCAGAAGTGGCCTCTACTGTCCCATAGTTCAGCTGGGGGAGCTGGGCAGGGAGGCAGCGGGTAGGGGCAGGGCAGAGGGAGCAGGGTGAGGACCCCTGGGAGAAACCCTGGCTCCTTCCCATTCTGGGAGGCAAAAGCTGGGTGCCATGAGGAGCAGGTTGGACAGGTCATTTGCAGCAGGCTGCTCGGTGTGCACCCTCATCCACTCTGAGCTGCAGGCCGATCTGGGCTTGTGCAAAGCCTCTGGGAGCAGAATCTCTATACCAGGGTCCACAGCAATGTGCAGCTGGCGGTGGTTGATTCTGGTTCCTTTCCCTAACTTTCCTCTCCCCGACTTTTCTACTTAGCAGGAAAATCTAGTAATTTAGAATTTGCCGTTTTAAGCACATGGTTCTATGACATTAAATACAGTCCCATTGCTGTGTAACCACTACGATCTATCTCAGAATCTTCTTTTCTTCCCAAACTAAAACTTTGCGCCTATTAAATAACTCACCATTCTCCATCCCCTCAGCCCCTGGAAACCTCGTTCTCCTTTCTGTCATTATGATGTGACACCTACGCTAGTTACCCCTTGTGGATGGAATCATACAGTATCTGTCATTTTGTGACCAGCTTACTCTAGTTTTCTTAAGGTGACTTTATCAGCAGGCAGCCCATATAGTCCATCTGAGAATATTAGAAAAGTCACCTCCTTTCTCAGGGTGGGTACAGTTCCTGGCCAAACCTGAGCTTGGGGACCAGGGGATGGGCTAGCTTTCAGTCCTCACTTGTCGCTTTGACCAGATGCCATTGGCTAGGGGACAACCTGAAGCGGAAGCACTGTAAGAGCTGGTTCTATTTATCGACCCTCAGGGAGCTCCCCTTGCCCTGGGTCCCCTGACTTGGTGTCTTCTCTATTTGTATCCTTCAGTCCCCTTGTCCTATCTCTTTGTTCCTTCTACTGTCTTAGGTTTAAATCGGTTGATTCTTCACAGCGTGGGGTTTTCTGGGATGAGAGGCTCTTGCAGGCCACTGGAGAAGGGGATGGGCCTCTAGGCACACACAAGTCCCATTCAGCAGCATGTGGTGTGGGCTAAGTGAGAGTGTCTGTGTCCTGTCATGGTGTGTCCTATGACGTACTCAGGGGTTAGCAGCTACCAGGAGGACATGCAGGAAAACAAGTGTTAAGTTTTACTTACACGATGCCTTTGGAAACTACTTGAAATACTTAGCAAACTGAACCTGCAGCTTGACTGAGCATGCCCTGCACCATGCTGGTCCTTTCACCTGATCTCTTTGTGTAAACCAGTGGCTGACCTGAGAGCGATCTAGGCGATAATGAATATTCTTGTAAATCTCTCTAGTTGAGGGACTCTAAAAATGTGGCCAGGGTCCAAGAAGTGCCTATTTCCTCTTGATTCTGCTATAATCCTTGAATGATCTTTTATAAGACATTAAACTTTAATTGATGCCATTTTCCTAAGCAGATTTTAAAAGCAGTGATGGCAGTAATTGAACTGATTAAGATGACTTTTAATTGTTTATTGTGTGTAATGTGAAAAGAGGTTTTTATCCAAAATGTTGATTATTTTCATTCTGATTTCCCAAGAGTTTGCATATATATGCATGTATGTATGTATAATACACATATAGGGTGGAATCACGTGGAAAAGAACGGATAAGAACAGCTTTTCATCCCCTCTCACTGTGAAATTATTACAGAAAATATTGATGCAGAACAAGGAAAATGCTGTATAAAATAACATATAAAATGAACAAAACTGGGAAAATTGTCAGTGGAGGCTTTATTTTTTAGAATATTAACTTTGATGGGGGAAAAACCCAAAAAACAAAAACAAAAACACAAAAATGACGGCTGGGACGTGCTTATGACAAAGCCTCAGCGTAGGCTTTTAACTTTGCTTTTGCTTTGTATTGGTTTGCAGGGTGAGGAGCGTTACTCAAAAATGTGCTATTGGCCTCCGTCTCTTTCCCCTTCTCTGCCATCGGGGCAGGGCTGTCTTCACTCAAGCCGGCATGTTCCACAGTGGGGAAAACTACAGACTTCAAAGCTGGCCAAGTGTTCTGTTGTGGTGGTCGGCCGTGGCTCAGGATTGCAGTGTGTGTGTGTGTGTGTGTGTGTGTGTGTGTGTGTGTGGGTGTGTGTGTGTGTGTGTGTGTGTGTGTGAGAGAGAGAGAGAGAGAGAGAGAGAGACAGAGAGAGAGAGAGAGGAGAGAGGGCTCTCTGGTTTTCTTCTTCCCCTCTTCTATGCCCACCACCCCCAAGTTTGGTCATTAGTTTTGCTGCCTTTGGAGTTTTTAAAAGTTGGGTTATTTCTCTGCTATAAAAATAACACATCCATCAGACTTGCAGTTAGCAACTGGCCAAGAAGAGAGAGATTTGAGGGCAGTGCTGGGGGGCAGGGTTGGGAGCCACGTAATGGATAGAGAATACAGATTTTCATATATGTATTGACCGGTGTCCTAAGGAACAGAGTGGCTAGGGGGGAACAGTGTTGTGTGCACTCATTAAATTTAAAATATTTATGGGTCAGACTATCTCTCTAAATCTCTCTCCTCTTCATCCACACACCACCTTCTCCTTTTTCATCCCTACCCCTGATCCAGCTGTCCCATTTTCCGGGTGAAGAAGAAAAAGAGGATTCTCTGGCACCTTTAAGTGTGATTGCTCAGGCTATGGTGTTTGCAGAGTTCTTCAGGTCTCTCCTTGTTTTTCATAAAAGCAGGGTTTCTTATGCAAAATGGGTCACTTGAAAGCACCAAACAATTTCTCCAGTGTGCAACAGCCAGGGCTCCTTGCCGGGGAGATGTTAGCAAGCCACTGACATATGGATGTGATCTCTGTTACTTTGACCAGATTTGGTTTCTACAGAGTGCGTGAGAAGGGAAGATAAATTTTGTCCTAGTAATACTATAGCGACTCATAAATAAATGGTTACCCTTTGGTGCTTGCAGTTTTCATTAAAGCCGCCTGAGCTTTGTTATTGACACCATAGGTTGCCTATTCAGGGAAATGCAGTAAAATTTATCAGTGTGCTTTCTACACCTAATAAATCATCCAAACAGGGAACCATATGGCAGATAAGACCTTGAAAATGTGGCTTCAGCATGTGAGGAGTCAAGTTGCTGAAATCTTGAATGATTACAGCCTGCACATTTTCCCCTGGAATATCTTAGAGTTATTTTACATGCCATTTTCTTGTTCACCCTATCACCTCTTTGTCTCTCTCCTCTCTCTTCTCTCACTCCTCCTCTCACTCCTATGAACACCATCCTTCCCTGGCTGTTCTTTCTTAGTCTTTGTTTGTCTTCTGGGTGGGGGTCTAGCTGTGATTTCAGCTTTAAAAGAAGCGTCCGGAGCAGATAAGACGATTTTATAATGCCTTGCTGGTAGGAGGAAGAGGGGCAGGGAGGAGCAGAGACTGACGGGAAGGGATGATGTATGTGGCGGCTGTGTCCCTGCTCTCCTCCAGCCCATTGTCATTAATCACGGCCATTAGTTTTTCTCAGAGCTGCCTTGTCTGCAGAGCGCCTCAGAAAAGCCATTGTTTTTTTCATGCCATAGACTGGGGATGAAAAGGAAGAAAGAAACCCTAGCACTCTTTTCTCCTTTCTCATTGTGCTTCCTTCTTCCTTTCTGGTCCTCTCCCTACTCCCCTTACCCTGCTCCAACTTCTTTTTCTCTCTCTAGAAGAGGAAGGGAGAAACAAACCCCAAACTCCCATTGCCTCCCCAGTCCCGCGTTGTACACACTTAGCTGATGACACAACATGGATTCACCAGTAGGATGGACTCACTGTGTAATAGCTGTGCTGGTCATAATGCATTGTCTAATATGCAAGGTCACTTTGTGGGCATTTGTGTTGTCTTTATGTTCTTTCTCTTTTGGAATCATGAACTCTATAACCTGAGGATATCAGCAAGATGGGAGGCATGTCCATATGGAGCATCTGCATACAGCAGCTAGGGAAAAGGAGCTGGCTGTGACTCAGGCAGAGCAAAGGTGTTTACTGAGCCTTACAGTTGTCTTGGGGGTGCCCCCATTCCTAGGAAGAGCTCTCAGGAGTAACTGCAACCTGGGATCTCTTGATACTATCTTGTTAGCTTGGTTGGGTCTTGGGCGTTGGCAAGGGTAGTGACCAACATTCTTTCTCCTCTCCTCTGCTAATTAAAGACTTGGGTTTGAGGAAAGAGACCCCAAAAAGTGTAATGATTTTCTAACTCTCAGTCACACAATTGAAGCATATTTATGATGTGTGAGTGCTAGGTACTAATGTCTTTGAAAATATGCCTAGTGTTTTGTAGAATATGAAACCAAATCTCAAATAAAGAGCATAGAGGTATTAGGTATAGTTTTATGAAATTTTCTGAGAGAATAGAAAATTACTGATGTAAGGGGAAGTATCAGAATTTATAAAAAGTCTAAAGCAGCTGCATATAAAGATAAACACCCTTGTTTACATTCAGACGTAAACAATGTTGTTTTAAATAAGATCCCTACATATTACCTGGTAGAGAACTTAGAAGTACTTATTTTAGTTGATTATCATGATACAGGAAATAGTGTTAATTAGCAAGAACTCAGGAGAACGTAAGGGCTGCATAACCTTGGTCAAATTACCTTCCCACTCAGAATGTCAGGTTGTTCCGTCAAATGAGATTGATGGTCCTAAGATTGTTTCCCAAACTATCAGGTCATAGGTGGCACAGGAAATGACTATAGGTGGGTACATAGAGTGGCCACAGATTGGGGAAGAAAGTGACTGGAACCTTGGCCTTGAGTTGAATACTGTACCAGGTTAGTGAAGTTACCTCTGGGGATGTGTACATGCACTGTGATCCTGAGCGATCCCAGGTAAGATGCTGTCTCTTGGATGAGAAAGCACAGTGGGAAGAGAAGCTTGAGGAGCCCAGTGCAGCCACTTAAGGACACATAGGGAAGGCTGCCAAGATTCCCCTAGTTACGTCCTCTAAGTGGTAGAGTGAACCTCTATCCTCTAGCTAATGGCTGGTTGGGGAGACCTGGTAGCAACCTGTGTCTCCTTCTTATTGGGATAATTTGGTCAATTTAGTATGTTTGCCTTTTTTTTGTGTTGGATGGTGGCATTGAATCAGCACTGTAATGCAATTTATATGCTCCCGGTATGTCTTCTGTAATGCCCATTTTCTCCTTAAAATCATTCCACGGCTCCTGCTGACTTACAGAAGCAAATCAGTCTCTTTACATCGGCATTCTCAGCTTCCTTCAGTCTTTCCTGCTTGCTGCTCCTCCGTCTACACAGTCTGCTCCAGCCAAACCAGTTGGATCGCTTCATTCTTGTCCACTTTGCATGACCCCGGTCCATTGCCCTAAATTGCCTCATGGATTCCCTTCTCTCTCACTCAGACACAATTCTTGGAGCCAAACACCATTTGCTTTCTCCATAAAGGCCAGCACCATAGTCCATCTGCATCTGCACCTCTGGCTGCTTTGAAAAAGATGGTACCAGGATGGAGCAGGTGACAGAAGAGTTGGTGGTACCAAAGACCAAGTCTTGTCTTGGGCCTCCTCCCTGCTGGGCCTCCGTGCCAGCCCCGGAGACCTGTCTCCTTGGAGCATCTTCTGAGATGATGGATGCAGCAGAGCTTTGTGAATAGCAACAGGTTGTACCCATGTAAGGAATATTCTTGGGAATTAACCATGGACTGACTCAGGAGTGCTCTTGTGTTACTGTCTTCTAATTCAGTACACCTGCTATATTGTTGCTTAACATTCCCACATCTGTCCTGACACTAAACTGGCGTTTTCTTCCCTTTATAACTAACAACTTATAAAGATGCTGTTCAGTATGAAATAACATTGTAAAAAAGACAGAAAAGGGACTCAAAGTTTTGAGTTTAATTCCCAATGCAACAACAACAACAACAAGGTCGAAAAATTGGTCTCCAAGATCCATTTTCTTTAGTTCTGTTTTTTTCTCCTCCCTACCATAAATGCCTACCTTTACGTTGTCATTGTACCTGAATCCTATTGTCCTGTTTACTTAGAGCAGGTACCTTTGTGTATAGGTTTGAGATGCACAGAAGGAGGCCTTGTGAGGTTATTAGTGACCCCCATGGCTGTGGTTTGTAGTGCACACAAGCTGTGTTGCTGACTTTGTAGTATGCACTGCTGGTTTGGGTCAGTGTCAAGAGTTGCAGTTCATTGCTGTATTAGGGGCTGCGTGATTTAGAGTGAAGATGAAGACATAAAGGGCCAAAGACTTTTCTGTTCCTGTGTTGAGACAAAAATAGTCACAGTGTTCCTTTCCTATCTTTTATTTCTACCTAATTTTCTCCAAATTTTTCTTCAGCATCACAGTCTATCTCTTCTCAAAGTGACCCTGGGAACTGGCCCATTATCAGGCAGCCACTGTCTCTGAGGTACCAGCAGGGAGGTGTCACCCTTGTGACATGAGTCACTGAGCTGTGTCTCAGTGTCTTCTATAAATGAAGCAGCATGTGTTCAAGGACCTATCCCGGGCCTTCAGTATTTTTTTTATTCAGCTGTTTACTTCAGCTATTTTCTTCAGCTGTTTACTAGAAAATGAACATACTGAACAAAAGATATAAAATACAGGCATATCTGTGTATTTATCTCCCAGATTAATAATATCAGCTTGGATAAGCTGATAAGCATATGTAGGTGGCTCTCTAGCTGAGAAGTTTGCTGATTGTTCTGTGTGGGTTTGGGTTGAGGTCAGAGCGGGCAGGCTGGTTCACTTTTCTCTGTCTATCTACCTGGCTATGGTTGCGAAGAAGTGATTCTTGGGTCTGACGCCCAGTCTCACTTGTGTTGTTCACTTCAAATGCATTTTCCCGTCATTCCACCTTTGGGTTGGTTTTCCAGACCTGGTTCAAAGCTCATGTTGTCTGCAGTCCCTTCCCTCAGTCCTAGTTTAATGACTATTAGTTATTGGGGTAGTGATTGCTGGATGGGTGTTTCATTTGGCAGTTAATCCTTAGGGCTGTTATCTCTCTTTAGATGCAAGTTTGAGTTATAACTGAAATCTATGGTTAATTCTTTTCTTTTTTTTTATCGGTAGTAGGGCTCAAACTCACGACCGTGCGCTTGCAAGGCAGGCGCTTATGCCGCTGAGCTAAATCCCCAGCCCTGGTTATTCCTTTTCACACATATGTGTTCCTGCCTTACACTGCCTTCTCCACAGAATCTAGTGCAGCATTCAGCACAGGGTAGGTGCTCAGAACCTTTCTGTTGGGCTGGAAGGAACACATTGCCTTCCTCCATCCTGTACTTCTGGGAAGGTGTCCCCCTTCCATTCCTGGACAAGCTGTTCTGCCACTCTCTGTTGGCTTGTGCCTTGGCAGTTGGGCACCTTCCAAGGAAGCTACCTTCTCCTGGTGATGGAAGCAGGTCTGTGTTGCCCCCAGAGGGAACACTGAGTGACCACCAGAGTGGACCGAGGCAAAAGCTCCTCTGAGGTCCTGGAGTGCAGTGGTCTCTCCAGGCTCGTGGAAAGGGAAGGGCTGCCTCTGATCAGGAAGAAAGGGAATGAGGAATCTGAAGATAGCATGGGCTGCTGTCCTTTTGTGTGGATGGAGAGGCCTTTGGCTGGCACTGCCTGCTGATTTCTACCTCACAGCACCTTCAAGAGCATCAGTCAAATAGTGGCTTGATAATGCTTGCAGCTGCCCAGCACTGAAGGAGAGAGAGAGTGACGGGGAGAGAAAGAGAGAGAGAGAAAGAGAGAGAGAGAGAGAGAGAGAGAGAGAGAGAGAGAGAGAGAGAGATTTTAAGGGGATTTACTTTAAGGATAAAGGTATAGGAAGAGAGGAAGTGTGTAAGGAGTTTTTTTTATGAGCTTGAGGAAATAAGAATAAATTCAGACATGAACAAAGATGAGAAAGATAGATGAGAAATTAGTGTTATTTGAAAGTGAATTAAGAGCAAAAAATATATCTATATAGGAGAGGTAAAAGGCCAAGATGGAGTCGCTGCTCACACTCCAAACACCGTGCCGAGGTCTGGTGATCTTTGCCATCGCCCACCAACCCCACTGTTGGAGCACCACTGGGCCATTGTGCCTGCAGCGGTGTCTACAATTTTTACTTTCTGCAAAGTCATATGTTTTTAGCTGTGATTGCAGTCACTACCAAGTGGCTCACCTTGTCTTGAGTAATGAGAATAAACAACTGGTCACTGCACTGACCAGTGAAACTAATAAAGATATATAGTGCCGGGCTGGCTTAGGGACTCACAGACACATTCTTAAACTCTATGTGACATTCACACCAAAGGAACATGATTCCAAACTCACTCACTGCTTACCCATTCTGAGAAAGAACAAACTATTTGACTGATGGTTTGCTAAATTTAATATGCTTAGCAAGTAAAATTATTGCCTACTCTAATGCTGTGTAATTATTAAGATACACTGCTTTTAAAAATACCAAGTGAATAATATTGATTTAGTGAACTGCTATTTAGAAAAATGCCAGCAAAGGAGGAATATTTTATTTTAGCTGCCTTAGAGCTGTAATGGGTCTGGGCTGAGATATGCATGTGGAAATAAATTATGTACAAGGTAAACTATTTTGTTATACAGTACCCATAATATTAATTAAGCCGTAATTTTACCAACAATGCTTTAATTTAACAAATAAACAGGAATCATCTGTACCATTCTTTCAAATATATAACTTGGGGACCATAATAAAACATGCAGAAGCACCTGCAGTTAATTGTAAAGCAAACAGTGAGACTCGCAACTTTAAAGGGTAATTGTAATTTATAATTTATTTATTTGACTTATGCTGGGTATAATTACTGTTATAATGCGTTATTATTTTCAGTCCGGCATTAGGTCTATCTGATTCCAATTTAGCACAGGCAGCCTGGTGGAGCTTTCTGCTTGGTCCCCTTGAAAATACGCTGTGTTCCTCTCCTCTCCCTGAATGGGAGCTTGTAAAATAAAGGGGAATGGATGATGGACCACTGTCAAAGGCCATCCTTGTTCAAGGGCTTAGGAATGTTTCTTTTTCTATTAAGGCCAAGAATTTTTCCTGACCTCTCAGTCCTTTAGAGAGCAGTATTTGGAGTGACTGGCGAGCTCCGTACACAGCCCGTGCAGCCACCGAGTGGGCCAGGCTGATGCTTCCATAGAGAAGGGAGTCAGGAGAGGAGAGGGGCAGTTACCCTGGCTCAGCTTCTCCTTAAATTCCTGCCTGAGAGTTGCTAGTGTTTATTATTGTGGTGCTTTTGGGCTTTGTTGCTGTTATTTTCAAGAGCAGCCTGGAAGGAACAGCACGAGAAGGAAAAATACCACTGTGGAAGAAAAGAAGCAATTATAGCAGGCCGTTTGTTTGTGGCTAGCAGAATGCTGAAATGGCAGATTTGCAAATTTGTAAGAGAGGGAAGCTTAGTGTTCATCTTTATCAGCCAAAGTGGTTTCTTGTTAGCTGAGCAGCAAGCTAGAAAGCGACCGATTTTGACAACATAATTTACATCTTTGTATAAAACTATTGCTGGCAGCCGAACTAATTTGTGCTGGATTAGGTTGTTTGTCTCTGCTGCTGACTAACCATGCAATCTATCAGAGGCCGTTTTCAAATATCACTTTTCAACTGTGCCCTTGAGAGGGGGAATTGATCGGGAATATACAGAGCAAAATTACTCCAATAACTTTATAGAAGAAACAATTACGGAATCATACAGATGTGAATAATTCTGAAAAGGAGAAACAAATATAATGAATTTAGCCTTGTTCCTATCTTTCGCATGTGCATGAAATTTACAAATAGTACAGTAACATATTATTGGCTCTGTTTCCTCTCTTTTTGTGAATCTTGTTCAATGATGGAATGAGGAGAAAGATGAGGAGAGCTTTTGGTGGAAAAATTCTTGGAGACCACATTTGAGGATTTTAGATGCAGGTGATGTGAATATCACTTATGAGGTGCTGGAGATAACAGTTAATATGCACATATCCCTTAGAATAAGTCTTTTTATCCAGCATTTAAAGCAATATACTGTGACATAGAAAAAGAGACGTCAATCAGGTAAATATATTTGTGCTACCAACATGGGTGATAAACATATATTTTATCATGTATTTTCTATATTAATAATTTTACCATAGAGAAGAGGAATGAAGTTTCTCTTCTGCTTTTAAGTAATATTTAGACATTTCTTCCTGTCCCCAAAGGAGACATGGGATGATAGACTAATACAAAAGAGAACACATGGGGTGGTGGCATTCACAACTGGTGTCCAAGCTCTAGCTGTTTATAAGATGCCTGAGATTAGCCAGCAAACAAACAAACAAACAAAAAACCATTAAGCACCTATTATTTTAAAGCAGTGGGCACATTTTTCATCACTTTCCTCTGATAAATTTTCACTTGTGCATCCTGCTCCAGGTAATTAATTGCTTTCAGTTCAGAGGAGTAATAATGCAATAAATTATGCCACTATTTCTAGTCACAGGATCACATGGCAGCTTCCTAACCAAGGCTACAGTAATAACAATCCAGAGAACTCACGGGCCACAAAAAAGCCCTATTATTATACACTGAAAAGAGTTGAAAGACCGAGTCCTCAAAATTGCTTTCAAGTGATGCCATTCAGGGGAACTTGCACAGTCATAGGTTTGGGCAGGATAGTCCTGTGGTAGGGTGACCTCGCTGCACTCAGCCTTGGGAGCTGTGTGGCACCGGCTCCTCAGCAGGGATAGAGGCCATTGGCACCATGGGAAAGCTTGGGAAGGAAGGACTTTACGAGTTGCCAAGATGCTACTGGTGTGGCCAGTGCTTACCACATATGGTACAGGCATTGTTTTGATCCTTACCACACTACCATGAGACTGGACTGACAGACTCTTATTTTAGAGGTGGGGAAACTGAGGCACACTTCCAATGACTTGTCCAGCTGACTGAGGAAACAGGATTCAAATCCAGGCACACAATTCTGGGGTCCACATTCTCTCATACCATGCTGTGCTCAGGCTGCATGGTAGAGGTTAGGGCTGGGCTGGGCTGGAAGACGTTGGGGAGGCACCTCCTAATTTTTAAAAGTGATTTGTACCTTCATGGGTTTCTCACCCAGGTGAAGGTTCCACTTGGCTCGTATTCTGGAAACTTCTCTTGCTCTCACCTGTAAATCTCTTGCAAGAGCATGTTTATTTCTGTCTCTAGGAATTAAAAACTAACACAAGTATCTGCTCATTCTCACTGGGAGTGGAGCAAGACTTCAGTAGTTATTCTTATCGTATCGTATTTTTATTTATCCTTTTCCTTCTTAATTTCCAACTTTAAGAAATGCCTCAAAAAAAGTCTCTTGGAGAAAGGACTTTCAAGATACCTTTATCTAATTATCTCAAAGTGACTTTCGAGTTTTCATGAGTAACTTAATGTGGGGAGATGTCCTGTCCTTACTGCCCGCTCCCTGCCCATGCACAGGTATGCCTCACCCTCGCTTTGATCAGGACTATCGGGTGCCCACCTTTGATAAGCTGAAGCCTTTCTTGCTGAATTTATTCTTTTGTTGTTTCAAGGCGGGGGGTGTGGCAAGAAATGCTCTCTGACCAAGAAATGGTTGCTGCAGATCAAGCAGAAGTGAAGCCACAAAGGAGACTATGAACTGGGCGGGAGAGAGCTCAGGGTTTGACTTGAGGCCGGGGGTCTTACACAGCGTTAGGAAGGGAGGTCCCCTAGGAGGCTGCAAGTTTAGGATATTTAATGACATATTCTTAAACCACCACTAGCAGGTTGTAATGCGCACAGGAAGGCAGAGGCAGAGAGCACTCTACTGCCAGCAGCAAAACAGCCAGGCAAAACATACAGTTGCTTAAGTGATGGCAAAGTTGTCCCACTTTCTGTGTGGCCTGATGGTCCCCGGGCTGTGTGTGGACCAATGGGAGCCAGACAAAAAGGCCCACTCTTCTGTGGTGGTGACAACAGTTCCCTTGCTGAGTGGACCTCTTGCTTGTTAGTCCAGCCATTAGTTAGGGTTTGGCTCTAATTTATTGCCACTGAGGCTACTTCTTGAGCAAAAGGTGATAGTTTCCTGATAACCAATGCTTCATTTACCAGTGTCAACTGCTAAGCCCTTCCTGGAAGCAGGGTTATACCTGTCAGGCCATAATCTTGAAAGACTCTCAGGGTTTGCCTCAATAGATGGTCGGTGTAATCCTTGCAAGTAGCCTCTCCCGTTGTCCCATAACATGACCTAGTGGGTTGAGCTTGTATTTTGTTTTCTATGTCTTTTACCTGCCAATGAGGTCATGTATGCATCCTCAGAAGCAGTTACTGGCATGAGTC
The DNA here is from genome assembly GCF_034190915.1 of Cavia porcellus. Classification (NCBI taxonomy): domain Eukaryota; kingdom Metazoa; phylum Chordata; class Mammalia; order Rodentia; family Caviidae; genus Cavia; species Cavia porcellus. The sequence goes on from NW_026947511.1 coordinate 33,060,862, forward strand.
TTCATACACACAAATGTTATTTCCATATGATTTGTGAGCCAGAGCTTGCATTCCTGAGAGAGAGGGAGAGGAGGGTAGGATAGTTTCCTCAGAACCTTTCTCCCCTTCAACAGTCTTCTCTGTCCTTTTCTATATTCTCCAGAGACTTGAAGATGAGTTTGTGTAAAAGATCAAAGGTCTTTGAAAAAGCAGGTGTATAGCGTTTTTGCTTCCTGTTTGAGGAAAGTCAGTGGTAGGAGTTTGGGCCAGACAGGTGGGATTGATGAATCTGCTTGCTCCTGTACAACCTGTGTAGACTCCAAGCTCATTGCAGAAGGCAGAAGGCTCTTCTTACTGCTGTGAGAAACACTCAACAAAAAGCCTATGGTGAGGGGGAGGCCAGGTCAGTTTGCCTGTACGTTGGGGTAAAGCCTTTGTAAATACTTATTTTTTTAAGTGACAAAGATAATGTCTTTGCAAGTACTTGTTTGCTTCTCGATCTCTCCTATTGGATTTTTTTCATGGAGAAGGTAGAGCTGTCTCGAGCACTGTGTGTCTTGCCTGGCCATTTGGCTCCCAATAAATATTCTTCAGTGGAACGATAGTCTTTGTGATATTTTGGAAAATACACCAAAGCACAAAGAAGACAATAAAGTATCACCCACTACCAAGCTACCTGAGGTACCTGCTGCTACTTCCGTATACATCCTTCCAGCCGTTTTATTTTCTGTGCATTTACCAACTACCACCTGCTCACAGTAACAGCAACGTTCCCACTCCGAGAATAGCATCGTAGCTCATACCGTTTGAACTTCTTAGCAATTATTGTTTCTCAATTTGTACATTTTCACGGCAAATGGCGACGTAACATGCCGCATGCGGGTTTGTGACTTGAGCTGTATGTTATAATGAATGTTTAGAAGCTGAGTCTGGGTGGGGGGCAGGAGGGGAGAGCATAATAAGATTGCATTCTCTCCCTTTTATATTGTTCTGTTTGGGTCACAGCAGAACAATTGCACTGCGTTTTCAGTGGGTCTGTGTACTATTCATTTTCTGGCTCTGAGCCTGATTGCAAAGAGGATCAGATGTGCTCCAGGTGAAGCTGGGAATATGATTTGAAGAAGAAGAAGAAAAAAAAAGAGCTCAGTATTGCCCAGACTAATATAGAAGCAGTTCAACCCTTTTCATAAAAATACCTAAGCCTAACTCTGGTGGCTAGAAGCTCCATAGCCTCTGTAGATCACTCGTGCTCCCTGCTGTGAGCCACAGCTATGGCCCACAGCCTTTGAGTCTCTTGCTGTTCCATTCACTGGGCCTTGCACTTGATGGGATCTAGCACCCCTGAGCATCTTCCTGGCAGAACTTTTGCCTCCTCTCCATGGTGCTGAGAGTGGGCTTGCTGATTGGCTTCCAGAAATCCAGCAGAGTACTCGGAAAGTGCTGGCTTTGGTGCTTGGAAAGTCATTCATTCCTTCCTGCTACCTCTTGGCATTGCTGCCTGAGCAACCCAAGAAAGCAAACCACTGCCTGGTTGCCCAGTAGCCATAGAACCCGGGACCCATTAAATACCCCTGGGAGCTTTGTAGTGTCACCCATTCTGCTGATTTTCCAGATGAGAAACTCAAATTTTAGTATCAAGCCCTTCGCCTCGTTTCTTGCCCTTTTTGGACCCAGAACCAGAGGGCTCTGTGCCTCACTGAGGCTGTCCCTGTGATTGCCTTGGATAGAGAGACCTGGTCTCACCTGAAGGAGGCCTGGGAGGCAGAGGTGACTTGCTGTGTGAAACACTGGTGGAACCATCTGAGTTGCTTAGGGAGAAATGTTTGTGAAACCAAGCTTGGAAGTTTCCTATTTACATAAATGATGACTTGTAGGTTTTCTTTTCTCATCTTTTTCTCTTTTTTTTTCCTTCTTTCTCTTTCTCCTCTTCCCTTTTTTCAACTTAACAAAGAGCCCTCAACTTTATAATTTCAGAACTCATTCTGTTCTTTTTTAATTTTAAAGATAATAAAACTCAACAAAACAAAAATAGAATAAAGCTAATCAAAACAAAGCAGTGAAATTAGTACAGAACTTCGAAGCAGGATAATAGGAGATCAACAATGGCTACCACAGTATATCTTGCTATCTTTACTATAGTTGTCCATCCCATCAGACACAGCATAATCAAGCCAAAGAGAAACCCAGAATAAAACCAATCAACTGAACACTGAATAAAGCACACCGATACATTGGAAAAATCAAAGCACTGAGAACAATATTGGATTTCAAGAACAAGACAGAAGGAAATCCCCCATATTGGCTATATTGCATACCGTCATCCTCCCAGTAGATGCTCAGACTGCTGGCCGCAGGCCTGCAAAATCAACCAAACCATACAAGCATTCAGTTGCTTTTTGTACCTCAGGTGCCATCAACTCAGCCTGGCCTCTGAACTCTCTTCCTGGGCCCTCTGTGGCTTGTGCAACTTCTTGGAAGAACTACATGGTGTCTTCTTGCTGGGCTCCTCCCAGACCCAGAATGCTTGCTGCTGATTCAGGGAGCCACTATCTGGCTTCTGTCTTCCTGGACCCCCATGGCTTGCACCCATGTCATTGTTCTTTTTAACAGGATCCCCTAGAACCACTCTGCTGAGCCCTGCATTTCACATTATTATCTCATTGTCTATCCTGAGTGTTATAGCCTTACTGCGACTTCCTAACTAATCAGCTATTTCAACTTTCATTCCATAAGCTTTATGTCTGAGTGTAATTAAATGAGCATTAAGTTCTTTTTTTTTTTTTTTACTAGCAAAGCCTGAAAGTTCTGATATTACAGTAATAAGTGTGAAGTGAATTTTGAATGGCATTTATATCTGTTCATGGGCTCTAAATGTTTGATTTGCATAACTAGTTAAAATGATATCAGAGCAGCATATTGATTTAATTCCATCTCAGAAAACTGTTAATTAATAATGATAATAAATGTGTCAGTCCTTTATTATCTGCTTTGAATTGGTGATGATAGCTATATTAATACCACTTCAGTAATAGACCTCTGCTGGCTATTGTTGGCAAAGCTTTCGAGGCCGGAATCACCTGCAATCAGAATTTAAAAAATTTATTACAGATCGATTTTAGGAAGCACAGCCATTCCATCATATATGTAATCTTATCAACACCAACCTTTTAATTTAGCACTTTATTTAAATAAGTCATTGTGATCAGAAACTTCAGGAAAGTTTTAAAGAAAGGCATCTTTTCATTTTTATGTGTCAAGCTAAAAGTTGCCGGCTAGAAGCCCCAGGCCAGGGTTAGTGCCTGTTTGTGAGGTCAGCATATCTATGGCCCTTCCTGCTGAGCCGCCTCTATCTGGCTGTCCTTACTAAGGCAGAATTGTCAGTGCTCAGGGGCCTGTGTATGTGGGGGAGGCTGTGGAGGAGCATCTTTACTCCTAACTTTTTCTGGGACTTCCATAGCTTCAGAAGCTGGTTTTATCTCTCTGATGCTTTGGGGTAATGCAAACACCTCTTCATTGGGTTTCTGCAGAGTAAAGATAGTGTGGATGACTCTCCTGCATTTCCCCAGACTGAGAGCCCATCTATAGGGTCAGGCCTCTTCAGGGTATCAGAGTCTCAAGAAGAAATGGTTCACCAGGCTACAGAGGTTTGATCTGTGTCACATCCAACAGCCATGATGGTGGGTGAATGGGCTCTGGAAATGTCCTATTCCATCTTTGAGCCTTAGTTTCTTTGTCTGTAAAATGGGTGACTATTAGATTAAATGAAATTTCATGAACACATTCCCATAGATTCCCACAGTAGTCAGCACTCAGAGTCTCTTACTGACTGCTAGTAAGGCTATGACAATACATTGAATCATCTGTTGCTCACCCATAGGCTGCAAAAAGATGTGGGCAGCCATCCTTAGAATCAGCTGAGTTGAATCTATGACAGGGAGCCTGAAGAAATTGCTGCTTTTTGCACTAAGAATTTGCTGCTAGGCCTGAGTGCATGCTGATACAATCTGTTTACTTGGGACCTGCTTCCCTCCCAACCCCTTGTTTCGTCATATCCATATTGCCATAAGATCTTCTTCCTTCTTCTGTCCCAGAACTGAGCTTGAATTTGCTTTTACCTTTTGCTTTTCCTGCTGACCCCTTAGGGAATGAATTTCTAGCCACAACACACTGTCTCATTAGCTCTAAGCTAATTGCATCTTACAGAGCTTGTAGACGTGCCTAAGACCTCCTCAAGTCATGTATCCCTCCCTTGTCACATGTAGTTTCGTTCAAGTAGCTTGTGGATTTCGGCACAGTCTTGAGAAAGAACCTCTGGGCACCCATCCCTTCCAGTTTCTGCTTGTGACTCTCTTTTTTATATTCAGGTTTCACTACACGGTGACCGTGAGTGGTACCAACTCCTCCTCCCCAGCATGTCTCCAGAAGTGGAGTGCTTTGGCGTTAGGGTCGGTTCCCTACACCTCCCTACGGACTATCCTGTCGCCAGTTCTTTCCCTCTCTCCTTTTCTCTTCATTCCAACCTCTCTTCCTATTTTGAGATGGAATCTTGCTTAGTTGTCTAGGCTGACCTTGAACTCATAGGCTCAACTGATCCTCCTGACTCAGCCTCCCAAGAAGCTGGGATTACAGGCAAGTACCACCACACTTGGCTAGTCCTTGCCATTGCTTGTTGGAGCAAACACCCCACACCCTTTGTTTGAGCCTGTGATAGATTAGTGCAGCGTGGAAGGAATGCTGGCTTTCCAAACTCCTGTGGGTGTGTCTCCAGCTGAATGTTCCTTGCCTGACTTTGATTTCTTTCTTGGCTCGTGGGGATATAATTCGCCTTGACATCGCTGGCCATCAGCGCTACAGTGAAGTGGGCCTTCTTTGACTCGAAGTGACAGCCCTTGGCCCCTGTGACATTGTTTCCATAGATTTGCAATGAAACAGTTTTATATTTTGCAAAATAGAGTGATCTCCTGTGACTGGCATTGATGTGGTTTTCGCCATGGTCTTCTGGAGGGTGAAGCTGTTTCCACTGAGCCACCCGGAATAGACCCTCCCTCTTCTGGCGTCTGGACACATGGCTGTCTGGCTGCTGGAGGTGGATTCTGTTGGTTTGAGTGGCTTTGTATCCAGTGCTGGGTGCCACAATGTGCTCTCTGTTTAGGGTCCCTTCTTCCATTATTCTGTTGGTCCCTAGAGACTTAAGACCTCTGTTGTCCATCTGGTAACCTTGACAATTCTGCTCATCCACATCAGAGTAGTGGTCAGTCTCCTGGAAAACAGCTCACTTTCCCTGGCAGGTTAGTTACTGGAGGGTCTTTCACCTTTTGAGACAGTTTGAGATATAGTGAGAGGCACCTCTTAAAACTTTCTCAAAGATGTGGAGTCTTTGGAGATGATTATTAGCAGGATGCCATGGGCTGTCCATTGGTGGTCCTTGGCCTTCTGAGAGGCTTAAAGCACAATCTGGTTGTTCTCAGCATTTTCTAAAAATACTTTGGAGGCAGACAAGTAAGGATGTTTAATCATTCCATCTAAAAAGAAAACAGTCTAATTTTTTTTTGTTTTCTTTTATGTTTTTCCCTAGAAAGCTCTAGTTTTTGGACTTTGAAACTTACCATCATATACCACCCAAGTCAGAGTACCAGGTATGGCTTTACTAATAAGTGTGTAGACTTGTTAGAAAGTGCCACACTTAAAGAGGTATTTTAAACCTGCACCTTTTTTACGCTCACTGGAGTTACGCAGATTAAGTATCTGCTTTACACAGTGCTTGAGATGAAGTGTTTTGAAGCATGGATTAATTTTTCAGATTTTGGAATGCTATTTGTATACAATGTGCATACCTTGGGCACAGAACCAAGGCCTAATCTGAATTCATTTATGTTTTATATGCTCCTTCTACACATAGCCCTGTAGTAATTTTATAGTGTAATTTTAGTGTACTTGTGTCTGGACTGTGACCAATCATGTAAGTTCAAGTGTGGAGTTTTCCATTTTTGTCATTGTGTCAGTACTAAAACTTTTGGATCTGGACTGTTTTAATTTTGGATTAGAGATGCTCAATCTGTGTGTTCGTGTTTTGGGGAGAGATTAAAGAAGTTATTAGTGGTTTTTGTTTTTATAATTATTACGTTTTTTGGAGAGGGAACCAGAGTGACTTAAAATCAAGTGTAGAGAGAACTTCTGTCTTTTCCAAACAGAGCTGGGGAAGGAGGTCTCTAAAATACTGTTTTGCCAGAATCTCTCTCCCTGGTGTCAGGCAGCCATCTTCATCTCAAGATGTCTGTCTGGGGCCTGGGCTTTGCCTGTCACCAACTCTGTGATGAGCCTGCTCTCTAGAGCTCCCAGGAAGCTTTGCGGGGCTCCTCCCTGTGGGCGGGGTGGGGTCCCTGGAGAGTTGCTTCCTGGTAGAAGATGACTTGAGTGCCAACAGGAGATGGGGTGTCCTGCTTCCTTGGAGTCCTCCCCTAAGGCAGAGAGATTATTTACATATTCCAAAAAAAAAAAAAAAGAAAAATTCAGACAAAACGTCTCATGGTGCAGGCTTTGCTTTTCATGCTTCTCTGGGTACATTCTTTTCAGTTCTCTCTCTCTGGTGGCCACAAACCCTGTGGCCCAACTTTTTAGATGGGGAGGGGCATTTGCAGTTTAGAGCCTGCAGTCAGAAGCCTGGGAATCGCTGCGGTGTGTGTCGGTGGAGGTGGGAGCTCTGGAGTGTCAAAGCTATTACTGCGAAGAGGCCGAGTGTAAACATCCTTTTGGATGGTCCGAGTGTACTTTTCTCACTCCTACCCCACTCTCTGTGTGGGTTTGTCTTCTCCAGCCCAGCTGTTTGTGATATTTCACTGTCAAATGCATAATTAACTATTTTGTAAGCCAAGTTTGGGGATGCTTTTAGATTCATGCGTTGAATGGCTTTTCTAGTTTCATCTTTTTAATTTAATGTCCTCCCAGTTCCTGCCCCCAAGAAAAACCTGTTTCCAGAAAATTTGTCATTCTAACATCTTTCCAAAGAGTAAATTGTATCAAAGTGGATTTGGGAAACTCTCAAAGTGGATTTGGGAATACAGATGTGAACTGTGGCGTGGAATGGCTTTGGAATTCAAAACTGGTTGTGTAGACTGAGCTGATGATGGAGCCAGTTGTGAATAATTTTTTTTGAAACAGATGATGTCAGTGACAGTTTTATTACTGGGATTTTACCAGACTAGAATAAATTGCTAGCCCAGAATAAATGGGTGAGAAAGCAAGTCATCATCAAGTACTGAGTCAAAAAATGAAACTGAGGAGTTAAAAAAGGAAATACATGTTTACATTTTTTCATTGAAAGCACAAACTATAGTGAGTTCTCTCACAGTGTGTTAAGTATTCTATTTTATTTTTCTTTTCCAAAAGTGGGAAATTTAGGAATATAAATAATCACATAGGGTCAAAGGAGAAAATCAAACTTTCTTAGTAGATTAAAAATTCATTTTTGGGAAAATAGTTCCAGTAAGCTAGTCTTAGACATTTAACATGGTACAGAATCTTTACCTTAAGTCAAATGCAAACATACTCTTTAGGGGCCCAGTGGTAGAGAAAGGCAGGGTTTCCTTTATGATTTAAATCCTGTGCTTCTTGCATTCTGGAAGATGGTTCCTGGAGATTGTTAGTGGCTGACTGACTGCTAGGCATTCTATATTTTGGTCCATGCTATGTTTAAAATTTTTACAAAATTAGTTGCATTTAATGAGTCAGTGGTTTTTGTTTGTTTGTTCGTTTTAAAATCTGTGTCTCTGTCCTCTCTTGAAATCTGGTAAATTAAATCTGTACTCCTGAGTTTAAGGCTGGAGCAGAGGGGCTGTTGTCACCTGTAGACACAGAGTGTCACTCTTCAGACCATCTGTCCTCACTGGGCTCAGTTCAGCTGCCTGTATTGCCTGTCTGACCCAGTGAGCTTTCGAGTTTGCAATCACTAGTTTAGTTAATGCAGAAAGATAAGACGTAGAAAACAGAGGTGTAAGTAATGAAAAGGGGGAGTTAAAATGCCATTATTTTTGAGTGAAGTAATTGCTAATCTGGAAAACATAACTGAATCAACTTAACTGTATTACATCAATTAGAGTTATATAAGGTAGTTTGAAAATTATAGAGAAATCCATATGGCAAAATGAGGATGGGGAGGAGAGCAGTGATCTTAATTCCAATGAAGCATAACAACACATGCCTATAAGTTAATTTAGGCAGAAATAAAGCCAGGCAGGATGGTACATGCCTGTAATCCCTGCTCCTTGGTGGTGGGGGGCTCACACAGCAGGAGAATCACAAATTAGATGACAGTGTGAGTGAGCAGTTTAGTGAGGCTCTGTCTTTTTTTTTTTTTTTGGTACTGGGGATTGAACTCATGACCTCATGTTTGCCAAGCAGGCAAGTGCCACTGAGCCAAACTCCCAGCCCATGAGACTCTGTCTAAAATACAATTTTAAAGAAGAGCTGTGGATGTGTCTCAGTGGTACAGCACTAATCTAGTATAGTGAGGCCCCAAGTTTGATCCTCAGCACTGCAAAGCAGCACAGTGACAACAAACCTGTAACCGATGATTGGAAAGGGTAAAAGAAATGAATAAATGATAAAAAAGGACTCTATTTCCAAACAGTGTACGTTTATCTGGTTGGAGACTCATGTAAAGGTAGTCTTTTTAGCTCTGAAGAGTTCATGAGCGTCCTTACCACGCCTTTTAGAGAAATGTGAGATGTTTTTAGCTTGCTTTGTTCTGGATGCCTAAGGAATCTGGACCAGTTTGGGGTGGTTCCCAGGAAAAGGGAAGAGACCCAGGCTCTGATGACCTTTGCACAGCTCTTTGTTTTGAGTTAGCAAACTCAGTAATTGATAAATGACAGGCTGGATCGCTGTTGTCTGTAAAGAGCTCTTTGCCAACAGTTATTGTTATTTAACTTTCTCAGGGACCAGCTTCAGGCCAGAGGCACTGGGGCCCTGGGAATCGTGCCTGAGAGTCTGAGAGGCCATGTGGACGGTGGCCTTGTCCCTCTTCTTGTCTGTTTAATAACTTCGGAGGAATTGAGGCCATCGGTTGCTGGGTAGTTTCTGTCTTCAGAATTTTTCAGACTCCATCTGCATCCTCCCTGTCCCCTCCCCTGGAAAGAATTCAAGGTTCTGGACTTAAAAATAGGTCTGAGGTGTCCTTAATTAAGGCACCTATAAGGAAAAGATAGAGACTGGGCCCAAAGTGGGATGATTCTGGTTCTCTAATTATATGAATTGATTGTAGAATTGGGAAAAAACATGCGTTTGACTGGAAGGGTCAAATGAATTGGCTGTTCCTGACTTTTCCAAAGATGCTCCGAGCTGCTTTGTTGATCAAAATATTTGTGCAGAAACTCCTACCCCTGCATATTTCAAGCTCGCACTTTTTTCCTTCCTGTTTTCCTTAACGTTTGGCCTACACTGAATTTTCTGAGAAGCCCGTGGGCTGTGGCTGTGGGTTTGTGCTACGCTCTGTTTCCTCCTTTGAGAAATGTTGTCCGAAGTCTCAAGGATGAAAGCTGGTGGGAAAGTATCTATACTTAAGGTTCACACAATTGTCCACATAGATATTGTCTGACTTAAGAAATCTCAGCTTCATAAGACTGACAATTTTGTGTATCTGAATCCCAAAAAGTTTCAATATAAGAAAGCTATTTTACTGATTGATCCTATGTAAAAAGTTAAGCAATTCAATGAGAATTTCTTGCCTCTGTGTACTTATGTTCTCTGTAGGCTTAGGAAAATGTTGAAGGAAATATAGCAGTTTTTTGTTATTTGTGGGAGGCTGTTTCTGTGAGCTGTACACCTAAACTTTGAATTTAACCCTGGGTTCAAATCTTGCTTCAGTCACTTAGGAACGGTGTGATGATCTGACCTTGAGCAAATTAGCCACTTTAAGCCTGATTTCCTTCATAAAAGAGTAGCACGGGTTAAGTTAGGTAATGTAGAAAGTGTTCAACACAGTACTGTGGTGTATAAGCTCACAATGAAATATTAGCCACTTATCATCTGGCTGTAGGATTTTAGGTGATTCTAATTGCCTTTATTTTTATTTTTTATGGCAAGTACTAGTTATAAAATGAGAACTAAATTATAAAATAAAAATTATAAATAAAGTAAATAAAATTATAAAGTAAAATTTGCTCTGATAAAAATTCTGTGTAACTTTCTAAATGGACACAGTGGTATTTTGAATTGATTGTGTGCTAAGAATTTAGCACATAATGTAGCAGTCCAACCCCCTTTCATTCCACTTAAGGTTCAGCAGTGCATTGGTTCTACCCCAAGAAGACTCTACCCAGGGCCTGGAGATCCCCTCTTCTTCCTCTGATGCCAGAACCAACAGGGTTTTCTTTTCTTTTCATAAACATGTTCCCAAGAGCCCCATAACACATGTACAATCTAAAAGAAACAAACATAGAAAACAACCAAGCAAAAACAGTTAAATGGAGAGGAAATAGGTACTGAGTGTTTATGGTATGCTCCATTTTTAGAATTCCTTGTGTCTAAAATACTTTAACAAGATTATGAGTCACTACAACTCATTCACTTTTTACAGGTGGGAATTATTATGCCTCCTGTATTGGAGGAAACAGTTTTGAATGGAGCAGTTTGAGTTTCTATAGAAAGAAATGGATAGAGTGGAGATTTGAACTCAGTTCTCTCTGACTCCCAAGCTTGCAAAGATCATTGGCAGGCATAATAGCTTCTCTTTGGTCTTCTGGTGTTGGAGCCAAAACTCTGACTGCTTTGGACTACCTTTGTGAGGGGTTGTGAAGAGTTGATAGTCTACTTCTGTTCTGATTGGCCCTTGCTTGTGACTTATCTCCTGGTGCCCATGGCCATTGGCTCCACACCTCAATATCAAGATCCAAGATGCTCAAACCCATTATATAAAATGTATTTGCATGTCACATATACAATCCTCCCATATACTTGAAATCTTCTCTTAAGTATAAGTAGTTATTATACTGCATTGTTTAGGGAAGAATGAGAAAAAAAAAGTGTCCATGTCCAGTGTGGACACAATTAAAAAATATTTTTAATCCATTGTTGGTTACGTGGAAAGATGTGGAACCTGACTGGTTGGGGCAGGTTGGCGTGTTGCATGAAGGCAGGTGTGTGCTGTATTTGGAAGCTATGAAGACAATGTCAGTAGGAATAAGGAGACAGAGTGGGAGGAGGGTGACAGGACAGGGGGAGGCCTGGGACCTCACCTGCTTCAAGAGGCCAACCTGCTAATGGCTGTTGTCTGGGATGCCACGCGCAGCCAATGCTAATAGCCCTGTCATTTTCTTGGGAAGCTGCACCAGGACCCTGAGCTCCAGATGCCTCAGCCTTTCTCGGAAAATACTGGGAAGGCAAACTTTGAACAGCTCTGTTCTTGAGCTTTCAGAGAACACTGGCTTTTTAGGTTTACTTTACATTGAGCAAGGCAGTGTCTGTCATACGCTGATTTCTCCCTCCCCTCTGGTCTCAGCTGTCTTCCTAATAGGCAGCTGCCTGGAGTGGAGTGTGGCATTGTTAACCAGGAGGGGTGACCGTCCTGTCAGCCCATCTGGCTGGAACCTGGACGCTGGAGGCGCCTGACAGCAACCCCATTTGCATCGTGGGTGGAAAGCATCCGAATCTTCTCTCATTAAGAGGACAGCTACCCCCAAACACCAGAAATCCTGACAACCAACCAGTGACCCTCAAGTAACTTTCTTTAATCTCGTTCCTCATGTCAACAGCAGCACGTGGTAGTTTTCAAATCTCTCTCTCTCTCTCTCTCTCTCTTTTTCCCAACCTTTAAAACTTTTCCCAAGTAAGATTTTTTCCTACAAAGCTCTAACAGAGAAACAGATCAAAGAGAAGCTGCTTTGGTATAAAAAGGAAAAAGAAAAAAAAAAAAAAAAAAAGAATGAATGGGAAGCCTGAAGCCATCTGCTTGCCCCAAGGGTGCCTCCTTGTAATCCTCAGGTTCCCAGGCACACAGTTTGAGAACTGCCCTGCGTGACCAAAGGCAGTTTCAGTGTTATAGGGTTTGCTTTCTTGGTTTGACTTGTGGTTTGACAGAGTGACTTTTGGAGTTTATTCCCCTGGATCACTTCTCAAATAGCCTTTAGAGTAGCAGGCAAAGGGGTAAGAATATCTCAGAAATTAAACCACATTCCATTGTACGACAATTTGTAAAAATTGTGTTTCAAATGGCTTTGGGGAAGGAGATGTGATCTGGGTCATACTCTGATGACTGCTTGGAAAATTTGTTACTTTTTTCCTTATGTCTCTATCTCCATTTCTCCTTCTCTCACTCTTCTTCCCCCACCCTATCCTTGATTTGATGAAACTGTTTGTGATGTCCAGCGTATATTTTTCTGCTACGGTGATGTTGTACTTCAGCAATTTATAACTATGATCAATGTTGTGACCTTAGGGAAATTGCTTATATAATTATAGAAAGTTTACAGTCATAAGACAAGAAATGGGGAAAATATATCACTGTAAAATATAAATATGTTTAAATTACATTTAGGATTTGGAATAGTTCCTTGCTTGTGTTTTACAGAGTAATCTGTGATTTAAATCAGGTTTAGTTGTGTTTTTTCCCCCCTAAATTGGGTATTATAAATCAAGAGTAGATGCAGGATATAGCACACAAGAGGATTTCTTATACATTTTAATGTTGCATAAGTAAGAAATACCAGTAGTTCAGCAGTAAAATTGCAAATGTAAGCAAAAGTGAAGATTTTTCCAAATTTAACTAGGTTGCATTTGTTTAGTAAACTCCAGCAATAATTTACTGTTTTATTACATTTGCCTTTGAGACCTGGGCTGACTTTTTTGTTTCCTTTCTTAAGAAAAGGGAAGTACTTTACTATAATTACTTGGAGCTAGAGAAAAACATCAGAGTACTGTTTTACTTTTCCACCTGTGACATACGATCTTAAAGAAGGAGGAGAGGGGAGAGGAAGTTTATTAGGATTATGTGCACTTGTGAATGTGTTGCTCACACAATCACAGTGTTTAGGTCGGTTAGGGTCTCTGCTTTCTGTGGTGCAACTGAGTATTTTTATGCAAAAAGAAAAAAAAAAACCACAGTAGGCCCAGTTTTTCAAGTGGAGACACACATGGGGGTTAGGGTGGAGATGAGACGGAATGCTTGCTCATAACAATTTGGCTGGGAATTGTCCCAGGGCTTCCTCCAAACTCTTGGGGTTTCTGGAAAACAGGTAGGTTTCATTCAAGATCAATTTCTGTTGAGGCCAGACAGGTGAATTTCTACATATGAAGAGATGTCAAGGGCTCCAGCATCAACACTGGCATTGGCAGGAAGCTGGGCAGAGAAGGAGATGCTCTCATTCTGCCATGTGCCTTGGCGCGATGTGCTCTGGTCGCAGCTGATTGTCCCCCCCACACTCCTCCTTCTGCTTCATGCTTCAGATGGTGAACATGGACCCCAGCTTGGTTTAACTGTGGTTTGAGAGAAGTGAACTCTGGGATTGGGTTGGATGATGTTGATTAATAGGAGTGAGAGGGTGAGAGACTCCAGGGCCAAGCAGTAGGTCCATCTTGGTGGCATCTGATGTTGATTGGCTTTGTCCTGCGCGGCTGCGCTCGGAGAGCGGACATTAAGATTAAGTGATGCTGTCGTGTTGAGGAGCACGGCACTGCATCATTCTGGGAAGAGACAGCTGGGGTGGTTAATCCTTCATCACCAAGGGAGCTCTGCCAGCAGAAAGATATACAGCCAAAGATAACCCTCCATAACTTGTGCTAAAGATCAGAAAACTTTGAATTCACATCCATCTGCTTAGTCTGGGTGAAGATGAAAGATAGGCAGAATAAGAAATAAAAAACTCCGGAGGGATTAATCTTAGGCATGGTACGTAGCCCGCAGAGTGAGCAGGCGGGAGAGAAACTTTTACAGCGTGTTTAAAAGGGAATTAAATGCACCCGGATTCATAGCAGCATGGTAAAGCAAATTTAAACAGTATACACTTTGATTTTTCTGGCACATGGCCATCATTTCACCCCAAAATGTCTTTCCCCCCATTAGATCTGTGGGTATTTGTCTTTTTAAGGAGCTACTTTTAATTTAGGACTCAGGGACAAAGTGTGCAGATAGGCACACTAGAAACACTAATCAGTAGAAAGCACAGCATTTTATCTTCTCTCCCTTCGCTATTTTTGCAGGATATTCCCCAAGTCTGACCGTGTGTCTGTCCATCTATGGCTGAGTGTGGGTGTGAAACGCTCTCGCTGTGAAATGTTTCCGAACAGCTGCAATGATTTTATGTATCACGTGTAACGGAATTATGCATTGTTGTCATTCCAAACTGATGTGTGTGGGGGAGATAAATCAGGGAGGGAAATAAATTAGAGGCCCCTCTCACATCTGCAGCTCTGACTCCACAGCAGTCAGGCCGGAGGAAGCCTGGTGCGAGGTGAGAATGGCCTGGAGAAGGGAGCTACGTGTTCTGTCTTCAGGTGACTTTCTGAGGTCAAAGGGAAGCTTTGGGGATTTTTTTGGTGGTTGTTTTTGTTCATTTTTACCCATAATATTGCAGTCCTTTTTCTTTTGCCAGTGCAGTGTATGAGAATCCGAGGGGAGGGTCTCCACGCGGGGCCTGGGCCATTTGCATTGGGATGTGGAGGCGGAAGGGTCTTCTGCCTGCTGTGCATCCCTTGGACAGTCCTGCTTTCCAACCACTGTCACAGGGCCCAGGTTTAAGGGGACGGTAGCGGCACCTACCATCAGTAAGCTAAATGTGAAGGATAGGCTATGGAGAGCTCACCTTCCTACCAAGTGCTGTGAATTTGAACTCTGTGTCATTTTATCTCCCTGACTGTGTTACAAAGGAAAAACCTCAGACTGAAAGAGGTGAGACCACTTGCTGAGGGCAGGAGACAGGACTGTTGTACTCTTGGGAGGTTTAGAGAGAGGATAACTAATGAAGTTTCGTATTTTTGGTTGGATGGTAAGAGGAGAAGATACCCTGAGGATGATGTGGATGGTGAGTTTGCTTCTAAGATTGTTCAGGATGGTTTTGATTTTGAGGATGCAAATAATAATAATGTGAGTATGTAATGTATGTGCATACATTATTAAAATGTATAGTTTTTGTTTTCAATAAAGACACTTCATTAAACAAATGACTCAGTGTGATTTAATTTTTATGACTTAGAACACTTCATTTAAATAAATCTACAAAAAAGAGAAGCATCTTTTGTCAGACTCTAAAGTTTAATTTTGTAGCTGGAAAAAGTTATGATAAATTTGAGGAGGAGGTATATTCCTTTAATAATTCTTCATGTAGCAAGCATGGAGTACATGAGAACAATCCCAAAAAACAGTATCAACCCCTTACTTTGGGTTCTTTTGGCTGAGAAAGGGCGAAGAAACTGAAATTCTTAGCAGATTCAGAAGATGGTGGACCTGAAAGTTTACCACAGCAGGAGGGGAGATCCCACAGGAGGATGGTGCACTGCAGTGTAACTGCCTTCGTGTCTCAAATCCTCTCTCCTAGGGCTGGACATTTCCCTCCTGGAGCCATGCTGGGTATCCGGATTTGAGGTACTGGCCTGAATGTGCAGGGGGCCAGGTCATGAGATTGTTGATACTCTCCTAGCTTGAAGGAAAATGGAATTTGTGGGCAGTATGATATAAGGGCTTCCATTTGGGGCAGTGATTGCTTTTCAGAGAATTTTATACTTGGGAACAAATCATAGGGCCAGTGAATGTCAGTTACTACTGGTGATATATATATATATATATATATATATATATATTTTTTTTTTTTTTTTTTTTTTTTCCCCCCTCCTGTGTATGCCCAGATACCCAGCTATTGCTCTTCCAGGTGAATGTAGGTTTTTTCTTGGCTGGTCCTTTTAGAGATTTGACTAGTCTCAAAGGCAGTGGAAACTCTTTTGCTCCCCTCAGCACCTGATGAGTTTGGCCATGTTTTTCTCCATTGCTGCTTACCTGCTGATCTAGTAAGTTGGTGACCATGACACAGGTAAATTGCTTTATGCAAGAGTCACAGCAGAAGGCTGATAAAAGAGGAAAAGCAGTAGCCCTAGAATCCTCAGAGCTGGGCTCTGGTTCTCACTTGGTTTTCCTATTCCAGGCCTTTGAGTGTTCATGTGATCTCTTGCTGTGTTATCTCAAAATTTAGGGACTTGAAACAATCATTTTACATGCTTCTGGATTCTGTAGATGAGGAGTTCAGACAGGACTCAGTGGGTTGGGCTGATTCTGTTCCACAGTCCTGGAGCGTGGGCTACCAAGACTTAAAAGCTGGTAGTGATTTGATGCTGGGGGCCGGGATCATCTGCAAGTGGGTTTGCACACATGCCTGGCATCTGGGCTGAGATAACCCGAAGACTTTGTCTCATGGAGCCCTAGCCACATGGCCTATCCCTGTGGCTTGACTTCTTCATAATACAGCTACCTCAGGGTAGGAGAGCTTTTCCATGACAACGCAGGGCTCCAAGTGTGAGTACTTCAAGAAAGAGATGGAAACCACATGACTTTTATGACCTAACCTCAGATATCACCCAGTAGCATACTCTTGTCCAGATTCAAAGGCAGGAGCATCATTCTTTTTCAGGCCAGGACCTAGCAAGGGCGTGTTAGAAGGACATATTGCTGGGAGATGGATCACTGCCATATTTGAAACATATGCCATGTCCATCCAGCTCTCTTTCCTGTGAAATAAAGAAGAATGACTTGGGATTGAAGTTAACTGATACGACCTTTTGCAACATAAAAATTATGTAATTCTTTAAAATTAAAATCCATTTTTCTTTAAAAATGGTAATTTGTAGAGTGATGATATGCTTTGTTAGAGTTTACTTTCAGATTTCTTTAGAAAAGCACCCTGGAACAATGAAAAAAACTAATCTCCCATAGAAGCATGAATGCATTGATATGGCCAATACAAGTCCTGTTTTGTCCCTGAAGTTATCTCAGCAGAATTTTATGTTGACGTGATTTCTTTGGGCTCTAGCCTTATTTCTTGTGGCCTTGAGTAACTGGGAGCCATGATTGTCATGAATGTTAATTTGGCCATCATTTAAACGTTTGACATCCAGGATTCAGGACTAGGATGTAAGTTAGGGATCTAGGAAGTGATTTGCCTTTGATATAGGACTCAAGAACACCTGTGGTTTGTCTTCTTATCTTGAGATATGGATATTATGATGGAATGCATGGTGACCCTTGTGGAGAAACTGGGAAAACCCTTTTCCTTGCTGGGGAGCAGGTGAAATCATCACTGTTGGCAGTTCACGGATAAGATACCAGACATGAGGGTTGGAGGGGGATGGCTGTGAGACAGTGCCCCCAAGAAACATTGCAATTAAGGAGGGAAGGGGTTAATGCTCTGACTAATGTTTCCGTTTACAGGCACTAGCCCTTCTCTTTGTTCTGTTTTATCATATACATTCATCACGTTCAACCTGGCAACCCAACCAAATAGCTATTTAAGTTGTAAAAATGAATCATAGCACAATTTCATGAACTGTGTGGTATAACCGAATCAAATAACATTATCCAAGGGGCATTTGCCAGCCCGGTGTACCTGGTTCTGGACTTCCTTGGAATAAACAAATAAATAAACAGGCTTCATTAAATACAATACAGTAGAGTGGCTGAGCCCGTGGAGTTGTGGTTTCAGGGAAGAATGCATTCAGATGTAACACACTGGACCGTGGTGCCTTTGTAAGCCCGCTCATCCCTGAACAGCTTGCAAATCATGTTGGTCATCTCCTGTCCTCTGCATGCAGCAGACCAAGTCTCTATTTATTAAGTACCTGACTGAGGAGATCTAGAAAGGATACAGAGCTCATGAATGAGGTCTATGAAGACAGACCCCGTCAATTCTGCAGAATTCCTAGGGCTTGCATACTTGAATCAACACAAAGTCTCTACCTCAAGACCACTCTTGGGAACAGCGTCTACTCTCAAGTCATAGGTCTTTCTTGGTGCTTTGTGTGTGTTATTTTATTCTTCATGATAGATCGATAAGTCATTTTATCCTCTTTGTTAGAGATGAGGAAGCGAGGGCCTCAGAGAGGCCCAATAGGTTACTCAAGGCCATCCAGCTCATAAATATCAGAGTGGAGAATAGAGAGGACAGCTGGCATGGGAGGTCATCATGAGCTGTGCAGGTTGGCTCTCTGTGGCGATGGTGCTGCAGGTAGACCTGATGCTGTGTGTCAGGAGAGAGCCCCCAGGTTAGGGGACTAACAGGAGCAGAGCAGACTCTGCTGGAAACCCAGGCCTGGGTGGGAGCTGGACTCCTGCGTGGACGTGGAGAGGTCTGTATGCCCCTTGTATCTTCTGGCAGGAGGTCCGAAGGGCTGGGCAGAGCTGAGAGAGAGCTGAGGCCAGCTAAAGAAATGGTCCTGGGTGGGATCCATTCCTTGCAAGAGCCTCCACGTGGCCTTCCTTCTCAGGACCGCCAGCGATGTGTGGCCATCTCTTCCTTCTCTCCTGTCTTTCCCCTTTTCCATTCATCATTTCCCCCGTTTTCTTTTGTCTTCTCCCTTCATCTTTGTCCTCTTTCCATTCTTCCCCTTTGTTCCCCCTTTCCTCTTTCGTCCCTCTCCTTCACTGCCCTGTTTTTCCTGGCTCTTTCTCCTCTACTCCTAACCATCTTGCAGTCCACCCCCACCTCCACCTTCGCCCCTCCCCCTGCTTTTCCTATGGAATATATAAATATATATGTTTTTAAATCTGTTTTTCTGTTGGTTGTGTCAGCATATTTTAGACTGCTGGGCTTTGCATGTTTTGCAGCTGGCTTTGATGCAGTTGTCAGACGGTGATGGATGACTATCATCATTTAAAGTGTAAAAGAAAATGTCTTGGCACGGAGAGACATGATCAACAGCCGTCTGCCAGCCTGGATAGGCGCGACCACCATTTTCCTCTCCCCTCTTCCGCCTCCTTCCCTGCTTGCACTGCCCTTGCCAGAATCTACAAAAGTCATCGCGAGCTGTGCAGCACCGGGCTCTTGCCTTCTATAATATCACTTTGGTAGTTGTCAGATCATATGAAACGTCAAAATTCATGTGGCCTACACGAAGAGATATATTTAGTACAGCTGCTGCATACCTACACGCTACCCCTGACACTGACATATTAGTTATGCTGTCTTTTGCAATCTGATATCTTTAAATTTGCCACCTTGTTAAGTTTTGATTAATGTGATTCCATTTCACTAAAGTAATTGGCTTGGCCTGTTGTAAAAAATAATCAGCCCCCTCTACGGAACAAATGCTAGAACATGCTAATGAGGGAGTGGGTTCGTTACATTGATGGCGTGGACTGACAGTTATTAATGATTGTTATGATAAACAGACGAGTGCGAATTGGGATGAGTTGGGCAAAAGTGACAGTTTAAAAATAACGTATATTGGAAAGTACTAACGAAGTAATATACTGTTAGGAAAACAATCATGCAAGTTGTCAAGGAAAGAAGTGTAATTATACAGCCGCATGGGCTGCTTAGGAGGACAGGGACCTGCCTGATAATGGACACATTTTTTTGTTGGCAAGAGGGAAATATGTTATGGCAGAAAGAGGTGCAGATTGATAAATTAATTGGTCCTCTCACAGCTCAGAGAGCAAACTTGGCCGGCAGTCACCATGCAGATTAGGGAGATGGCGTTTGCCCAGTGCTGCTTTTCCCCAGGACCTCCCTGGTCCTGGCTGCCAAGACTTTTCTGAGACCTCACTCATCTCCTCTCTTCACTCTTTCTCTGCGGCTGGGCTGCAACAAGTCAGTTGGAATGCATCATGGGCAGCCGTGTCTATTTTGTTTAAAGGCCCCAAGATGCAAATGCTCTTTTGTTGCTAAAGTCGCTGGCTGTGTTGGAGGTAATTATGGGGAGTTTCCAGCTCCATGAAGGAGACCAGGAAGACCCATGCAGGCTGGGGACTCTGCAGGAGGGAGGTGCCAACTCAGACCTCATGCCAGCAAGTTGCTGTTGGCTGTTTGAATAACCAGGCAAGACAGAAGTGGTGTGGGAGTGCATGCCTGTGTGTTGTCTGCAAGAACAGGCTGGGAGGACTGAGGGAAGTGTGTGAGGGAAAGAAACTCTGCCCTGGAAGCAACCACAGAAGGAGCAGGGTGGTTCATGCTGCCCCACTGGGCTTTGCTGACTTGGTTGGTGAAGAAGGAAGGCAGGTACAGAGGTGGGGAGAACTTCGGGTGATCCCATACAAGCACGGGTTCTAGATTCATCTTTGGGGAGGACTCTTGATTGCATGAAACTAGCAGTCAATCTGAGGTAGCTTAATCAGAATTGGAGGATTTATAAAAACCGTGAGATATCTTATGGAACCAAGAGCACAGATAAAGCTGGGCCTTGAGTAGGAACCAGAGTTGGAGAGACAGAAGTGGCCAGTGTCTGTTGATCTCTCTGTCTCTGTCTCTATCTCTCTTTCTGCCCTTCTCTCTCTCTACTCTCTCTGCTTCCCAAATTCTTTTGCCTTCCATTGCCCCCACCGTTTAACCATTAGAACCAAGAAAGTGAAGGTGTAGTCCTGGGGCTCACAGATGGCATTTGTTAGAAGTTGGGGTGTTGAAAGGGATGCTTTCTCTTCTTGCTTCAAATGTTAATCTGCCCAGGCTGGCTCAGCTATTGTGGTTTAGGGAGGGGGTAAGGAGCTGGCTGACGCTGAGACTGTGATACCTTGTTGTTCTCATAACAGACCTTTCAGGGCATGTATTAACTCTGTCTTCACAGTCACTGTGCTGGGCAGGTACGGTTCTCTTTGTTTCTCAGGTGGAGAGAGACATTTGAGAACTTACCCTGGGTTATGATAAGGGCCAGAGCCAGGTCTGAATAAAGGCTATTTCTGAGACTTGGCACTTGATCATGCCGCCTCTTGCTGGGTTGCCCTGTATAGTACCTATCTCTTCCCAGTTCAGGCTGGTCCAGGAAGTGGAGTTATCTGCTTGAGAATCAAAGGAACAAATCAAAGAAAACCCAAGGAAAATATTTCTGCCTGTGTCCTATTTGTTCTCTTTAAGTAGCAACTGTGCAGGGGGCTCTTATAAGAAATTTATAATTCACATTCAGATTTTCTGCTGCTCCACATATGCAAATCTGTGACCACGTGGGCCCCGGTCCTGGTCTGTGTGGGGATGTGAGCAGAAATACAGTCTCATTATCTGGCCATCAAGCCGTACAAAGGCTCTGGAGCCTCCCTGTGCAAAACATCTAGAGCAATCTCGAAATCAAAGGAGGCTGCCAATTACCTCACAGCAAACCTGACAATTAAGAGAGAAAGAAGTTTCACTTTTCTAAGTTGGAAACAGAAAGCGTTTGCTGTGGGGAAGGAGCAGGTAACTAAGATTTACTGAATGCCTGACATGTGTTTGGGGAGATACCAGGGACTCCCTGGGGCTCTGTCTTGGTTGAGTGGTGGAGACATCGCCCTTTCTACAGCCAGAGGAACTGATGTCCTGTCTGGTTGGAAGCTGGGTCCTCCAGAGGAGCTGGCTGCAGGAGTGATTGTTGGTTTCTTCTGGAAGAAGGCTGTGGTCCTGTGTAACCCATGTTATTTAAGACGTATTTTAAAGTGTGCTGTTCTATGGCACTTTGCAACCATCACTGCCATTCCTGTCCAGAGCTGTTCTCATTTTGCACAACTGAAACTGCACCCATTAAACCAACTCCCCATTCCTTCCTCCCGTGGCTTCTCCTACTGCCATTCTACCTGAGTGTGACTGCTCTGAGTGCCGCTGAGCTCCTCATCTGGGTGAGGCAAGCTTCATCCGTGTTGTAACACGTCAGGATTTCTTTCCTTTTGTAAAGCTGAATAACGCTCTACTGTGTCAATACCACATAGCTTTCCCACTCATCTGGCTCTGGTCACTTGGTTCTTCTGTCCTTTGGCTGATGTAGACATTGCTGTTCTTGCTTGCCAAATCATTTGACCACGTAGCCAAGAGGTTATTTCTGGGCTTTCCATTTCATTGTTAGCTCATTTCTATCTCTCCCTTAACTTTACAGCTTTTCTCTTTTTCCTCTATGAAGTTGGGAAATAGTAGAGTTTAAGAGGCTGGCATTTTGGGCAGGCACTTGGAACTTGCTTTCTATTCCTGGTTGTGATTCTAGAAAAATCACAATATCTTTCTCCCCAGTATTTGGAGAAAACTAGGTGCTAATACTGATAATTTAATAGGCAATAAAACCCCCTCCTCAAAAACCCTCCAAACGGAATGCTTTTATAGCTCTTTTTTTTTCAGTATTTATTTATTTATTTTGAGAGATGGTCTCACACTGTAGTGTGGTCTGGCCTTGAATTCACTATGTAGTCCAGGCCGGCCTTGAAATCACAGGCATCTTCTTGTCTCAGCCTCCAAAGTGCTGGGGTTATAGGCATTTTTCACCGCCCTCGGTTCTTTTAGCTCTTCAAAAGAAAAGGAAGGAGCACCTTCTTTTACTGGCAGGCTCAGATTCCTGGTGGGTGTGAGGGGCACCATGTTCCTGACCCTCAGATGACCCTTTTCCCTGCATTTCCATGACTAAGCTGAGGGTCATCCTGGAGGTGAGGATGGGGTCACAGGATGAGCTCCCATGGTGGGTAAACAGGGCCAGAGAGGAGTGTCTTCAGCATTAGGGACACGCTCCCCAGCTTCAAAGGGAAGCCCACTGTGTCTGCAGGGCGGGAGAGCCTCTGTGGCTGTCATGCTGTTGTGAAACAGAAAAACTAGTCACTCAGTGGCAAAAATTCTTTCTACCATTTTCCACTGATCTTTCCTGTCCCTTAGTCTACTGATTTCTCCCCTCCTGGCTGTGCAAAGTCCCAGGTCTGGCCTTATGGATAATTTCACAGTGGGTTTCCGTTCTCCCCAAAGTGTTGCTGTATGGCAAGAGTCAGGACATAACTGTAAGCACCAACTCTGTCTCCATCGGTACCAAACCAGGTCCACCTGATTTGCCAATGAGCTGGGAGGAAAATCCATGAGCCTCCAAACCTGGCCTCAGGAACAAACCCAGCTCTGTGCTACAAAGTCTGGGAAGAAAATGAGTGTGAGTGTCACTTACTCCTGAGGTCTGCACAGCTTGTCATACACCCCTGGAGACTCTCCCACTGAAGGATTTCTTCCTGTCTTATCAGAGTGCTGTCGGAAGTTTGTAGATAGGAAGTCTTGTCATCCTTCACAGTAAACTCATTATTTCATTCATTCGTTAGATGCTCAAGTAAAACTGTTAATTCCTTCCAGGACTGATGGGGACTAGAAAGGATGTTGGCTTAGACATGAGTAGGAAGAGAATTTGCAAGCCACATCAGAAGATGGGACATGGGGAATTTATCCTTTCAAGTTGTCCATCAGTGGAGAGCCCTGTTGCTGTAACAGCACCTTCCTGTGGCCCAGCAGGAAGCAGAGGACCCAGCTAGTCCTGGTTGACCTTCCATGTAAAGACACCTTTGTTGGCTTTTGTGGTAGAAGATGGTGAGTTGGAAGATCGTGTTTTGCATTGTGTAGGGTTTTGATGGAAGATATGGTGTGTGCCCCCAGAGCACTAAGGGTATTGATACACTTGACCCTTCTCCACCTCCATCACACAACATTGCTATGAAAATGCAATCAATCCAGTTTCTGACATCTTCCTTCCCCTCTCAAGGGCACCTACTGTATCGACATGACATTTTTTAATCTTGGCTTGTTTTCCAGGCCATGAATTTAATTTCTCAATTCTCCACCATTTGGCTTTTATGTTCTCAGAGTGGAATGTTGTCTAACAATAGTCACCGCCATCTTGTTAGTCGTGTCTGCTTTCCGGGGCATCCTAAAACCAGATAATTTGTAAAAATTAATTTCAGCCGTGTCACTCAGCCTCGTGCTATTAGCCACCAAGTTGTGACAAAGGAAGTCTGACATCCCTCGATAAGTAAAATCCAAGCATCGTTTTGCTGTGTTACAGTAGGCAGATTGGCACATCTCTGAATGGGTGGAGATGCTGATGCAAAATGCTCAGTCCTTAGTGACCTTTGGCAAATGCGTGGGGATGTGTAGCCACTTTAGGTTATCTTTATGTTTGCTGTGTGGATACTCAGCCTCTGCCAGGCCCAGACAGAAGCTGTCAGCGTAGATAAACTTAGCAGGGAATGAGCTCTCTCCTTTCTACATCACAGTGCTTTGAGAACTATTTTGTCTGATAACCTGCTTCATGTTTAAGTTGTCTGTGAAGAGTTCTGCAAAATGTTAAGCTTTTCCTCTTGAGTTCTGAGCCTCCCATACGCCGTTTTAATCTTTGGATGTAGGACTTGCCTTCTAGTTAAATGTGTAGTGAGCCACCCTCTTTGAAGATACTGCTGGTTAGGAGAATCTGTAGGAGATACCTTATGTGGCTCACTCTCCCTGTCTCTGTCTTTCTATCTCTGTTTCTGTGAGTATGTCTTGGTCTCTTTTTCTCTATCTCTGTCTCATTTTCTGTCTGTCTCTGACTCTCTGTGTCTGTCTGTCTGTCTGACCCTACTATTCACTCAGAAAGTACTCTCTGAAAATAGAATCTCCTTTAATCACTTCTTTCTGAATGACTGTCCTTTAATGAAATGTCATTCATATGTGAAGTTAGAATCTAGCAACCACTTGCAGAAAATTTGGGCACACAGTCCTGCCATTTGGAGTAAAACCCATATCCTCACTTCTCTCGTCTACAAAAATAGTAGTGGGAGTGGGGTTCTGAAGGCCTTCTTTGTGACTTTGGGAGAATTGCTTAACTTTGCTGGGCTCAGGTTTGCTCCTCTTAAAACAAGGTATGGCATTAGACGATTTCTCAGCCCCATTCTAGCTTTAATGGACTTCAGGCTCTCTAAGCCAAGAATAGAGCTGAAGCAGAGTATATTTTTGGAGAAGTAGCTGAACTGTTGGGCTTTTCTTCTTTCATTCTTATTGCAGGTAGATAAAAGACTTAGCTCTGTATTGAGCTGACACAAATTCAGAATTCATTAGTGTTCGGGCTTTCTTTTAAGCTTCAGACAGGATCGTGAAGGGAAAAGGCTGCCCTCGATTTCTTTGCCTTATTAGTTCTCATATACTGTACTTCAGAAACTGCTAATTGTCACTTGAGGTGATGAGTGAGGGTCTAGTTTCTTTAAGGAAAAGTCACATTTTTCAGTTCCTGTTCCCCTTGCTTACATAGAGGTCTGTTAAGGTCTGATAGAAGAGGAGCCTAAAATAAATTGAAATTAAAATTAATCAAATGTGCAGGTTTGCCAGAGAAGATGGGAGGGTGGGGCAGAGTTGTTGGGTAACCGTGTAAATAGGAGGCTGTGTACGAGCTCCTGTAATGATGAAAACAGCTCTGCAGATGCTCATAGTACATAGTTGGTTGCCTTTGCTTGAGTAGTGTCTGGGAGAGACGTACGCACACGTGGGAACATTTGTTTTGCTTACGGGGCTCTCCAGTCCTAATTTCAGTTTATTACAAGTGCTTTCCTTGATGATCAGTTAAGAGAGATTGCCTTTAGCTTTAGTTTATCGCACAGCGTATTTTATACTTGTGTATAAAGCGATGTACTCCTTGAAACTCAAGTCCAGTGACCTGGGTTTGTTTATCAGCTTCATGGAACATCAAGGTTAAAATGTGCACAGTTTTTTAAAAAATACATCGTAGCACTCCTTTCTGTATCTTTTGGTATCTGCCAGGCACACCTATACCTGTTCCTCCACAGCCCTACAACTCAACCTCCTTCAGGTCTACAGAGAAGCCTGTAGTTGTCCAGTATTTGCTTAGTAAAACCCCAGGCTGGCCTGCTGTAGGTGTGTGCTGCTACCGTTCTGGAAGCCACACCAGCAGTTAGTGCCCTTCCCTTTGTGAACTGTTTGGCTTTTTACCGTATTCTCTCTTTTCTTCCCTTCCCCTTTTCTTTTCTTTTTTTGTCTTTTTGAGACAGGGTCTCTCTATGCAGTTCAGGCTGGCCTTAAGCTCACTCTGACACCCAGGCTGGTCTCAAACTCACAAGCATCCTCCTGCCTCAGCCTCCCAAGTGCTGGGGTTACAAGCGTGAGCCACCACACCTGGCTTCCTTATCTTTATTCTTTAAAGATTTATTGGCATGAAGATTTGCCAGTTTGCCTATCTTGGGGTAAGTTTAGCACAAGAGGTAAAACCAAACCATGGGAAGTGCCTGTTGTGAACACCATGCCTCCTTGGAGTCATGTAGCTAAAGAAAGTTTGACAGAGTGAGGAATCTGAGGGTGTCTGATAGGAACTTTCAGGGAAATTAGTGAAAATTTCATATATTTGAAACAAGGCGAGAATAAAAAAATGTATTAGATGAGAGGACAGCGAGGACAGTAAAAGAAATCCATACTGCTTAGGAATTTGAAGTCCCAGGACCCCTCATTGAGTCATGTGACAGTTTTCTTGTTTTGGAGGCTAAATGGTGAAGTTAACTTTGCTCTAGTTCTTTTGAATTATTGCATATAAACCGAAATTTCTGAAATTATACTGGATTGCCAAACCTCTACCTCACAGAGGCAGTGAGAACTCTCTGAATCAGGGTTATAATTGTCACCACAAAAATAATTAATAAAACCAGGATTTGGCTAGAACCAGTTTTTCCTTTGAAAACCTAAGTATTTCAATGGGCTCATGTAACTGATAAATCTTTGTGTGTGTATATGTATGTTTGTGTGTGTGATTTTCAAGTCAAACAAACTAATACGCTAACTCTATACATTTCTTGTTATAACTAAAAGCACTTTGACAGTCTGAAATCAGGTGTATCAATCTGGAGAACAAACAGCCTGTTCATTTATCATCACCCATCTATAAGGTTTTTGGCATTTCTGAAATACATAGCACTTCCAAACAGTGACACTCAGAGTTGATAAGGTGCTTGCTGATGGCCACAATTGATAGAGATTGACCATCCCATTGCATCCCACTGAGACCACCAGTTGTCTTTGGAGGTACTTTGCTGGGCTAGATGGCTGTGCATCTGATCAGGCAGAGACTGTCTGTCCATCCCCTGGAGGTCCTCCAGAAGTGCTGGAATATGGATGAGTCCTTCAGTGTTATAGTGGGTTGAGTATCTGATGAGGATGTCATGATGCTGGAGCCAGCATATGGGCTTTTACCAGGAATAGGCTCTGTGGAAGGAGGAGCCTATGGGAATGGCCGCAGCTATTGTCAAAGGAGGGAAATGTCCATTGGTGCTCCCAGTAAGGAGAAGGCTGGAGCTGGGTTCCCAGCCTGCAAGATGTGGACCTTGCATGTCTCTGTACATAGGATGGTTCATGTATCGGCAAATGACATTTCCTAGTAGATGATTATGTCAGTTCTGTCCATGGGGTTTGGATATTTCGTTCAAAGATAACACGAGGCCCCTATTTCTACTTTCCCCTTTTCTACTGTCTCTTCCCAACCTGTCCCTTTCATGACACTGGTCATGAGCTCCCCTTCCATCTCTTGGCGTTTTAATCACCTTCCCCTGGTGCCTTATTTACCTCATTTCTCATATTCACTGTGAACTTCCTGAGGACACTGCATATGCCATGTTTTTAGGGTTGCTTTCTTCATTATAGCTCCATTCTACCTTGTTCCCAAGGTGTTTATTAAACAGTTATTTTATTCAAAGAAACTTCTAGCTGTTATTCAGTCTTTAGCCTGGGTGTAAATGTGGTGGCTTATGTTTTGTGTGGCATGATTAGCAGAGCAAAGAGAGGCTAAGAGCCCAGGTTCTGCAGGTGGACTACAGCTCAGCAGTGCTGCTTCCTGGCTCTGCAACCCTGAAAGAGTGGAACTACCACTGTGACCTTAGTTTCTCTGTCCGTACGGTGCAGGTAATGAAAGAACCTGCTACACGTGGTCCTATTATATGAGTTAGACATCGCTGCCGTGTTATTCTTGCTTTCTTGCCTGACTCTGGGGAAGGATAGGTAGCAGGTGACTTGGGTTAGAGAAATTGGGGATGTTTGTGAGGCTGCTGAGTGAGGGAATCTTTGCTTGGAGGCTAGAAGGTCCTTCCCCACCGCAAGACCAGCATGCGTATTTCCACATTGCAGGAGACACTGATGGTGCCTTTTACATCCAGGGACTCTTCTTTAGCTGCTGCTTTTGTGAGCAGGCATCTCCTTGGTTGACAGATTAGAGTTTTAATCCTAAATGATATTTCATGGCCTAAGATTTAAATTTATGCAGCACCATCCTGGATAATGTATTGAATTGCATTAAGCAGATTGTAGATTAACATGCAACTATAAAACAAATCGTCAATGCGTTGTTGACAACTCTAAGCGCAAGTTCATATATTTAACTACATTTGGGGAATATCGAAGTGTTTAAAGCGGCTTAACGGGTTGGTGTAAAATTAGGCATCATGTAGTGTTTTCATTTGTGGGCCAGCCTGAGAGACAATCAAGTCAGAGCTTAGGCTTGTGACGAGGCAGCCTTCACACCAGGGAGACCCTGGTACACAGAGACATTGGTAGCAGTAGGAGAATATCTTGTATTTATTTAACTTCTTAGCAGCTATTTAAAGCTTCAGGGCGTTTACAGTTTAGTTTCAGAGATCAAGTGACCAGTAAACTGCAAATGAAGGTGAAAAGTAGGAGACATGGTGTCCTTTAGCCATAAGCTGGGTGACACAGGCCGCCTGCTGTGAGAGCGTGTGGGTCAGGATGGTGACATTTGCAGTGGTCAGGAAGTTCTTAGACGTGGTGACAGTGGAGCAAGTCCCGGGGAGAGAATCACAGAGGAGAATGGCAGCACGTGTGGTGGGCACTCGGGTGGTAGCTCCCTGGACAGCCTGAGCAGGCAGGTGGACAAGGACAGGCCATAAAGAGACGAGGCATCCAGGCAGGTTCTGATCCTGGAACTGGGGAGCAAGCTGCCTGAGTTGCAAGTCCAACAGAACATCCCGAGAGATGGGGATGGGAGCCATGAGCATGGACCCTGTCACGTGGCATTTCCTTGGGGTTGGATGTTTTCGTATTCCAAAAATTGTTCCTAATTGCTTTGGAGCAAATTTTAAAAGAAGGATATGAATTCTCTGGAGAAACACTCTAGGTTATACTTGTGGAAAACATGGATGACTCCCGGTATAATCCAGAGGTGTATTTGAGGAAAGACAAACACTATTTTGCTTCCTGCTGGGTGAATGAGACCCTTGTTGGAGCTCTGGACTTGCTCACCAGAGTTCAAAGAAAATGTGAAAATAGAGGAGGCGGAGAAGACCGTTAAAAAAGTGATTCAAGGGGATGGTAAAAAGATCTTTGAAGGAAAAGTTTGTAAGACTGGTGTGTTCAGGCTCGGGAAGAGAAAAGCTAGAGGATAATTAAGTTACTATTTTCAAGTGTCCAAGAATTTTTAAACGTAGAGCTTTGTTTTTCATAGAATGTGCTATGGAGCCCAAATTCCATGGAACTTGGGGAGTCTGAGAAGAGGGGGGTTTAGCCAAGCCAGCCTGGGAAATGCTGTGCTGTATCCTCACGGATAACCCACAGAGCACAGTGGCATCTAAAAGGGGACTGAGAGTCTCTGTAGGGACGAACCTCATTGCACTGTCACTAGCCCGGTGTATTTTCAAACGTTTTTGTCTCAGGAAAATGTAGTCTTCTGATATTTTTTCGGAAATGGCTGATTTCAGAATTACTAAGGTACTTACTAGAATGATAGTGCGTTTGGGAACCAAACGTACCAGAATTTTTTTGGGCGGGGGATAGAGGAGTGCGCTCAGGGCTCTCTCCTTCCCTGGTGGTGGTGACAGAGGGAGACAATCAGACATCTGTTCTCAAGGACATTTGCCTGCCTAAGTGCAGAGGCCACTTCCTGGGCTGCTTCCCAGTCCTGGAGCACGTGACCAGAGTGACATGGGCTCAGGGTGGGAACCCAGGTTGTTGCCTTCGCTCATGGGACAGAACCCAGGGGCAGGAAGGGCATGTTGGCAGTTGGGGCTGGCTGAGGACAAACAGATCCTAGGCTGGCTTTTCTGCTGCGGTGGCCTGGGGAGGCAGGCAGATGGCATCCCGCTGACACCAAGGGCACATTTGCCCATGTCAGGAGTGGTGCAGTGGATGGATGTCAGCTCGTTGTGCTCTACCGGAAGCTCAGTGACTAGAATTCAGGAGAGGCCTTAAATTTATTGCTTCTGTTTTTTGCTTAAGACCTAACTTCCTTTCCTCCCTTTTATTTTCCCCTTCCTCTGTCTTTTTTGTTCTGTGTCTCTGTCCCTCCCTTTCTTTCCCTTCCTCCATTTCCCCCTCTGTCCTTCCAGAATAGAAGGAGAACAAGACAACTTCCTGCTCTGTCAGTGCCTATTATTTTCTCCTCTTTGCTATGTGAGAAGCATACTTTCCTGTTGATTTTCTTAAGTCATCTGTGACCTTCTCTTTTTCTTCCCCCGCGTTTAGGAATGCACGTGTCTGCATGTCTGTGTCTCTGTTTTTCCTCTCCTCTCTGCACGCAGACACACACACCAATCTTGAAGGGACAGGATGCACCTTTTGTGTTCCATTGATTGTAAAATATTGCACACATCTGTAATTATATTACTCTTAAAATAAAGCCTTCATCTACTCTTAACATCTTTTGATGTCCCTTCCCTGCTGACTCTATTTTTTCTTGTTCCCACTTTACATTAATGTGAAGAGACAGTTGAGTAAATGCACAATGAACTTCAAAACCTAGTAATTGTTTTTCAGAAAGAATGAAACTTGCGAATTAGATATAGATTGTAAAAGAACACCGGGGCTGATTAGTGTTTGAGAGGGGCGCTTGCCGGACGGCTCTGACACCTGCCTGCCAGGGCTCTCCAGAAATGCCACCGCTCATGCCTCTGTTCTGCCCATCACGGCCGGGGGGGAGAACCGGTGGGTGGGAGTTAAAAGGCTCCACAGCGAACCACCTTGTCAGGCTCGCCAATTCATGGGCCGCCTGACATAAAAGGCGGTGAGCAACAAAGATGAGTTGCATCCATTTTATAAGCAAACTCTAGTTATCTGTAAAAAATAAAATAAAATAATAAGAGTTTTTAAAAAGAGAGGATGAGAGAATTCATCATGGTTTAAAGAGATTTTTTAAAAAATATTTTAAGGTTGGGAAGATAATGAGATTTTTGAGACTTGCGGGGAGGAAGAGAATTCACAAGCCAAGTTTCGAGCTGCTGAAAAATTGCTTTTAGGGAAGGGGGAAAAAAACCTCTTTTCCATGCTAACCATCTGCTTGCATCTTGTTTACTGCTGAGAGTGCCCGTGTGTGCTTATTAATCATGCTTACACAAGTATCTTAATTACTCCCTATGTAGCTGCTCTGTCTTGAACTCAGAAGTTGACCTTTCTCTTTTTATTCCTTTAAATCATTAATCATACACAATCAACGCCAGTGGGGCAGAGCCACGGAGAAGGCTACCCAGATTCTCACACCTCACGCCAGTCCCCGGCAGACAGCAAACGCCAGAGTGACTGCTTTGCCAACAGCCAGGCGGATCTTAATTAATGGCTCTGCTGTGCTGAAACCCCAGGCTGGGGAGGCTGCGGTGCCCCCCTCATCCCACACCCTGGCACGTCCCTGGCTTCCTCACCACTGCCTTGGCTGAGGGACCGCATGGCGTGGGGTGCAAACAGTCTAAGGACCTCTGCTATGGTCCCCCAGACCGTGCACCTTGACTTTTGTAGAGTCCCTCAGAGGTCCAGTGACTTTCTGCAAGCAGATGCTGTTTCTTGCATGAACCAGAGTCTGTACTAGACCTGCGATTCTTGCATCTGTGGGTCCTGGTCACAGACAAAGTTCTGATTCAGGAGACTGCTGGGGCATGAGAAACTGCATCTCTAGCAACCTTTGCAGTGTGGCACTCCTTTTTTGGGCAAAATGAATTCACATGATGTCAAGATTGGCCTTTCCTGTGAAGGAAACAGTGAAGTCCAGAACTTTCAAACCATTTTCATTGAATTTTGTAACAAATTGCTTAAAACAGCGGAAAAAAGTTCTGCTCTGGGAAAAAAATCAAGTGCACAAACAATAATAATAATAATATTAATAAGGATGATGATGATGGTTAAGCTTTGGGTTTCATAAGAATGTGTTCACTTCCAATAAACCAGACAGGTCACAGGCTACGAAAATGACTATTTCCTCTAACCCTGTTCTTCCAACCTCCTAAGTAGGATGGGAAACATAGAGCTAAGCAACAGGGGAGGTAGCCAGCCATGGTTGTACATGCCTGTAATCCCAGTTCTTGGGAGGCTGCAACAGGAGGATCACCGCAAATTTTAGGCAGCCTGGGTTATAACAATAAGTTCGAGGCCAGCCTGACCTACCTAGCAAGATCCTGTCTCAAAAAAACAGCCCCTGCAAAGAAAGAAACGGGAGGCCAGATGTGGAGTGGGGCACACCTGCAATTTAGCCAAATAAAATATAAAAGCAGACAGAGAATGTAGCTCCACGTGAGGTTCTGTGTTCAATCCCCAGTACTGGGTATGCAGGTCGTAATGGGCAGAAGGCAGGGAAGAAAATGTTGACTGAGGATCTTTCTTTTTGGCCAGGTTGAATGTTCCACTTTGAAAGAGGAGGAATGTAGCTTTTCTGGAAAACTATATTTTCTCTCCATTGTCTTGATTTTGCTTTTTCAAGTGAAAACTGCAATGTGTAAAGTTCTATGGCAGTGATAACACTTTAGGCTTTTGGTTGGCACTCCTGGCAGTGGTGACCTAGGGATAACAAAACTGAAATGCGTTCTCCGTAGGGCTTAGGGTCTGCATCCTGCCCATCTAAGGGAAGCTGCAGGATCCTGTACTCGTGCTATGGCTTTTGTGGTTGGGAACCCTTTGCACAGGAACACAATACCAGCCCCTGCTGCTTCCCATTTCTCTCTGTCAGCTCAGGGGAAGGGTGGGAAAGGATTTTATTAAAAAACAGAGTCTCAAGTAAAAGCAACAAATCTGTATTCGTGAAAAATCACCTAATTAATTCAGATAAAAACTTTGTCATTCCCTATGCAATAAGAATACACGGTTAACCGGCTTTATTATTTACATTAAAAATTACTTGTTCGTGAAGTTAAAAAAAATCAATTACCCCAAATGAGGTGAATTAAGAAAATATTTCATCAATGTAACTTGCCTTTTCAACTGCTGACTTTTTGGAGTTTCTTGTTGATTTATGAAGTGAAAATTCTGTCTTGTCTTTGGTGAGGACGTCCTGTAGCTTGCCTGCATAGTTTTGGTGTTTGAGTATGCGCGTGTTTTTGGCAGCCTGGAAAATGTCCTGGCCTAAATGACAGAGGGACATAACTCACTTTCCGCTTGGTAACGCAATATAATTAATGTGGACTTCTGCACATGAAGCACTGGGGAAGGGGAGCCGGCGCCTTGCGTAACCATGGCCTCCTGCTAAACTCCTCGGACCACTGTGCCTTTTCTTGGAACTCACTGTGGATTTTGGGTCAAGCTGATTTAAGTGTGGAGAGCCAGGTTTGGCAAGGCCTTTGTTTATGCTTTTCTCTCCGAAGGCCATGCCTGTGACCCCCTCCAAGAAGTCAAGCTATTTTTAGGGGAAGGCTGAAGTGGTGTTTTCTGGGGAAAATCTGTGGCATTTTTCATAGAGAATTCTCAAGGCAGGAGTGGGCTGATGCCTCGTTGGTATCCTGTTTATCAACTTTGTCTTCTCCTGCCTGCGATGGGCCAGCACTGTCCTGGGTCCATTTAGTGGATCCCAGGGTTGCAGTGTTGGGAAGTTACCTATGAGCCTCCCTATAGGAAGTAAATAAAATTCACCTGTGTGGCAAAGAAGGCTCCCCTGGTTACCAGCATCTACTTGAATTGGTTCAAGGTGGGAACTTGGGACATCTGCAGCTTCTAAAGCTCTCCAGTGGTTGTGATGTTCCTCCCAGGACTGGAAACCACACTGCGAGGCCTGAGGCCTGTTTGCTCAGGTTGGTGCATTTCATACTGTAGCTGTTGCAGGTCTCTAACAATCAGGCCAGAACTGGGGAGACGCGGGGATGATGTAGGCAGGGTGTCTCCTTTAAGATGCCCATGAATGAAAGAGAAGAGAACATGTAGCAGTGATTGACTTCCTGGTGTGAGCTTGGCTCTTGGTGTCCTTGTCTGTCTCTTGGTCTGTGTGATCCGCAGGCAGCTCCATCTCTGACCTTCATTTGACCTGCACCCCCAATCACATGGTGTTATGGGTGTCCTAAAATATGTGGCTTCTATGGAGAGAGCTATTGGTGACACTCTGCATAGAACAATGTTCGACATTTGTCATAATTCTGGGGCTCCTCAAAATATACTCAAGTTCCCATGTGTCTATCAGAGAGACTAGGAGACGTGGTCTTTCTTACTTGTCTCTTTTCCTGATCTCTTTTCATTGGGCCCATTTTGTGGGTCCAATAGTCCATAAAGTATACTTTGGCTGGTGCCGTTTCTAACTTCTGGGCCTTGGTCCAGCCTCCATTCTTGGTATTGGAGCTCTTTTTATGCTTGGTCTAGACTGCTGACGCTTGTGTTATGTCTCTGGGCTGCCTGGCTCCCAGGCGTCTCCTCTTTTCCTACCCAATCTGGCTTTCTCCCACTGGAATCCAAAACTCTGAGCTACCTCACTCACACTGACAATGACAAATCTCAAGTGACAGAAACCTTTGTTTCCTTCCTTGCGTAGTTAGGTGGTGGCATCAAGTCTCCAAGCACAGTAAGTCAGATCCTTGTATTAGGTGATGGAAGAGTCGGATTCACTTCTGCAGGAATTTGTGTTGAGCACCAACTATATACTCAGTGGTGGGCTTGGTGCCAGGGGTACATAATTGGTTGGCGCGCTGGCTTTGGCTAGAGGAACTCATGCTCTAACAGAATACAATGAGTCTGGCCAGTGTCACACTCACTAAAAATCTACCTGAATATCTGGGAAAGGTATATTCAACTATAAATTCATAGCATGTCCACTGTGGACAGGACTTTTGAGGGAAATGTCATATTGGTACTGTTGAGAAGAAGCGAGAAAATGGAAAAGCCAGACAAATGTTTAGTAACTTACCCAAGGGTCACCCAGTCGCTACTTTTTGGACCTTAGATTTGCGCTCAGGTCTGGGATATATTAAAGAAGCCTCCGTAGAAGACTGATTTTTACACTGGAGCTTCACACAGGGGAAGGTTTTTATTGGACACCTAATGGAATAGTTTTCATGTCCCAGTGATTCTTCTAGAAGTTTCTGTTGTCAGTGGTGGACTTTTGGCCTGTTTGAATTTGAAAGACCTTTGAGATCTTGTTACAGATGAGGAAGCTGAAGCCCCCTAGAGCATGGTTTTCCCCAGTGGAAAATGGGCCAGGTAAGGCTGGAGCCCCATTGGTGGAGAGGACACACCCAGTGCCATGACTTTGATGCCATTGCCTTGGCAGGAGCTTTTGTTCTCATTCATTAATGTGTACCACCTAAAATAGATTGTTTTCCCAATTTGGAACCATTGCAAGGTTTTGTGGTTAAAGTGGAAAGAAGGTCCTTTTACGTTTTTCCTAAGAAATTGAATCAGATCTCAAATTTCTGAAAAATGCATTAAAATACATTTATGATGGACTTGCTTGGAACAAAGTGTGATGTGGAGTGATGAGAAAGTGTAATTTTTATTTATTCCACTTTCTGATGTCATAAAAAAGTTGTGAGAGTTAGGAATGGTCAGAAGAGAATCCTGGGCATCCTGACTGGTGCATCCTCTATGCTTCAGTGTGCCTCTTTTTCTTGAGACCTCTTGTAAATCTGTAAGTTGCTGGCCCTTGATGCCAATGCAGGCAATTGATGCCATAGGAATGCAAATGAGGTGTGTTCTGTATTACGCAATTGTTTCTTGTCCTGTGGATACCAGCTTTATTTCTATTTATAAGTTTATTTTAGCACTTCTGCTGGCTTGTGTAGGTGTGTTACTTTGAATTCTTCTCTGAACTGGTAACATCTTACTAATATGAATGATTTACTAATGAATAGATTTAGTAAAACCTTTTGTTTGTGTTCATTTTATAAGAGAGCCGTGAGTTTATTGTATTTGAAGGAAATATCCTTGGATAGTATAAATACTTCTTTTACTGTAGAAATATAAATGCTTGGAGGAATACGAGCGCATATACAATGCATCTATACTATATCATCTTTCTAAAATCTGGAGAAAATCAGAGATGTGACATTATATGTGCCCACAGGATTGCAGACAAGAGATTGTGGGCTTGTGGCAAATCAGTTTTTATACTATGGTTTTCTTCATGTCAGGTCAGCGACAATCTACCATATAGTTTGGGAAATGCAAAAGCCTAATACATAGGAAAGTGCCTTTTAATTTTGAATTTCTGGGCCAAGTGAGAAATTATAAGCTCTAAGGAAAAGGACAATTTGGTAAGAGTTCAGTGTTAGGGTAGATCGTTTTCCTTGTGAGATTAGTTAGTCCAACATGCTGACCTGCACATTAAGAATAAGCTGAGTAACACAGGCACCCGAGTTGCATAGCATACTGTACTCTGAGATAACGTGATTTTGAAAGCCAGATGGACCGAGGAGCATTTATTTTGTAAGCTGGTCCATGAGGACCTTAAAATCATAAAATTCTCGCATCTGTAGATTCCCAACCATATACTCATAGATCCCAGTCTGAAAAAAAAGAGTACTGGCTTAATCTATTAAAATAAGTACTTATTTAAATAACACCAGTTAGCTGCAATAAATTGGCTCTTCTTCTGAGTTGTGGTTAGGATGACGAGGAAGAGAGTGGCCTCTCTTTACATCTGCAGTGTTTTCTACTCAGGAGGCAAAAATATCTCCAGATGTATGTTTTCTTTGTTAAACTGTGTGCTGTAATAAAATCCAACTTCCATTAGAAATAAACACAATCAGATTAATGCAACATGTATTATCCTTCTCTGCTCCCTGTTCTTATTCTATATGTGGTGGTATTGATCCGTTTCTAATGTCTTAAAATCCCACTAAAAATAAATGTTTACAAATGACACTTTGAAGTGAATGTTTGTGGTGGAACAAATCATAGGTATGATCTGGTCTAACCTTAGACGTTTATGTACTTGCTTTCCTAGACAATGATACTTATTACTTGTGTCTATAATTAGCGTGTTATTTGTTTATTCCTTAAAGCAGAGTTTTTCTTGACTTTTGCCCTTAATGCCAGCCAACTATAGGATGATAGCTGTGAATTCAGAAGAGAGCCCGTCCTTAGTGCTTAAAAAGCTCACCACTGCCAACAGCATCCATTTCCTCCATCCCCTTTGTTCATTCCAAAATCAGAATCAAAGACTCAAAATTTCAGGGGTCCCTCTGAGAGCCCTGAAATCAGCTAGTGCCAGGAAGCCATGGTTCAAGAGCTTCTTGCAAATCTCCAGCTCATAGCCCTTTTGGTCTATGCTCTTCTGCCTGGATTACTGATGTTGTCTTTGCTCCTGTGATGCCTGGCTGGGGAGCTGGTTCCTTTGTTTTGTTTCTGTGTAAAGCTCCACTCTCTTCAGATAGACTGGGAGCTTGTTGTGGGCTGGTCCTGTGCCTCAGCTCTCTGTGAGTCCCAGAGAATCTTGGCAGATTTGGTCACTCACTGTGAGGTGACGGTGGCGGCTTCCTGGGATGCTCTCGATTCTCAGGGTGCCCTGGTGAAAGTGTCCTAACTGGTGATCAGGGCCTGATGTGAATGCAGGTGCAAGAAATGTACACAGGTGCTCTGTGTCCATCCGTCCTCACTGGCCAACAATCAGGAGATGTTTAGGAACCGTGTCAATGATTTACACAGGTTGAGTATCCCTTACCCGAAATGCTCAGGACTAAAATTGTTTCAGATTTCAGAGTTTTTTTTTTTTTTTTTTTATTTGGGAATATTTGCATACATTTTGCTAGCTAGGATTCCTCATCTAAAAATCCAAAATCCTAAACTGTGTGTGCTCAAAAAGTTCTGGGTTTAGGATTTTCATATCAGTGTTACTCAACCTATAGCACTGCTCTTAGGTTTATCTTTTAAATATAATACTCTGAAGCCAAGGTTTTCTTTTTTTTTTTTCTGTCTACTCACTTTTTTCACCTTTCATGGACATATCCCAATCACCCAGAGCAGTGGCTCACACACGGTTGGTGCTCAAATAAAAAATATAAACTTTTATTTTTATTTATTTACTTTTTGAGGGGTTACAGGAAATCAAACTCAGGACCTCACACTTGCCAGGAAGGAACTAAATCCCTGACCCCAAAATACAAAATTTTAATAAATTAGTTCTTGTTGGGAAGGTTTGAGTTGTGAGCTTTATAGACACCAATGAACCTTGCATTATCAATATTAGTGCATACGAACAAATTGCTGAGGTAGTTTCATGTGTGCTGGACATTGCAATGGTTGTGCTGCTGTGTGCCTACCTTATGGTGTGACCGTGTACAGTAGTACAGTGGTCAATCACAGCCCGGCATGTCCAGGAGAGCAAAAGCAGCAGTGATGTAGGGGGCCTGCCAGGAAGCTCAAAGCAATATACATTGTGTGTTTGTGTCAAAGGTATGTGAGACTCACTTTGTCAGATTTACAAATGACTCTGGAGCAGAACACATTCATCAGTCAGAGACTTACTATTTTAAATGTCATTTAAATTAAATATAACTTTTAACTAGTGATCTAGCAATATCTAGTTAGCAAACATTTTCTCTCAACTTTCTTAAGTATTCTAGCATAAAGTTTGTGATAATGAAGAATGTAGGAGCTCCTGAGAATAAAGTAATTAGAAATAATTTCCATTATACATACTTATTAAACAAATATGTATAATGCATTCATTGTGTGCTGGCCATTCTGCTTCCTGATCTCATGGAGTAGACTCAGTAGATTCCTGCTTTCTCACTGTATGGTTGGGAGCTTGTATGATTGGGTAAATGTCTCTTAAGGCACATAATCAGCACATAAGTATTGTGTGCTTGTTTTGCTGTAGTGAGTTGATATCTCTGAGCATTCTCCTCTCTGGCTGTTTTATCCCAGTATGCTGCAGACATAAATCATCTTCTACGAAGTCATCTACTTGCCTGGTCCTTTCCTCTATGCAATGGTGCCATTCCTATTTCCAGGGTCTGGGGATTTGCTCTGCAGTGCACCAGTGGTGGTGGGGCTCTGTACTTGGACATCAAAGGGATGGAACCATGTTTATCCATCGAGTAGGTCTTTTTTCCTGTGGTGTTCGTTGGCAGAAGTGGTTAAGGGAGTGAGGCTGTGAGCATCCTCCTGGGGAAGCCTGTCCTGACCCTTTCCCCTGAGCCTGTTACAGCCTATGAAGGCTGAAACCACCACACACTGCCTCCAAATGTCAGCATGTACACACCAAGCTTTGCTTTCTAAGTCACGTAGCGTTATGCCTATTATGTAAAGCCAAATTATTTTGTGAATTATCACAAACATTGATCTGCCCTTGACAGAACTTTGGAGTTTTGCAGCAAATCTGCAGGCTGATAGTGTTAGCAGAGTGTCAGTTCTCATTTGTAAGCTTCCCTCAGTCACCTGCAGTCTGCTCCGAGTCCTGCGTAACAAAAGCATTGCTATCTCTTAAACTTGGCTTTAACCTTCAGACACTAATAATTTATTATTTGATGCCATGCTTCAGTACTTTTTGGTGACAATTTGTCATCTTTAATGTTGGTAACTTGATTTTTGAAATATAAAGACATATAAATAGAAGAAAACAAAAATGATGGCTAAGTACTTTTATGGGTAGCAATCCAAATGTGTTCTTGATGCAATTCATCCAACATTTATCCGCATAAATTATGGTAGTTAAAGAAGAGGAGCAGATGAGAGGTACACTTAAGGACCTTTTTTATAGCAACATAAAATAGAGCCCAAATTACATTCATTACTTTTTAAAATATTGCACCTCTATTGTAGTTTTCATTCATTGGAAGCAAGTGTCTTGTTAGCTAATGAAACATCGTTGGAAGTTAAGTAGATTTGGTGTGAGAGTAGAATCAACATTTGCCTCTATAAAGTCTCATCAGTCCTGTCCTTACTTTGTCACTGACCGCTTATCTCAGATTATGATTAAAAATGACTTTTAGGAAGGCGGATGAAATCTCCTTCATGAGAAAAGGTGAGTAACTGGTAATTGTGTTTACTTTTTAAGCTCTAAAGTGACTTTGAGATGCGCAGAAGCCAGCAGAGCCAAAGCAAGACAAAGGGAAGAAACAGAGTCCTTGACTCCTTCCCCAATAGCATATTTTTCTTTTTGAAAAGTACCCTAAATTTAAAAGTAAGTAGAAAAACATGGTTAGCTTTCTTCTTGCTTCGTTTGGTGCATAACTGTCCCTTGTAGATTTTGTGGAGAAATCATGAGGCACGGAAGCAAGGTAAGGATCCAGTGTGGATGAGAAGAGAAGGCTGTTTGCAGGGCACTGGTGGTCTCTCTCCAGGTTGGCTGGTCATACTTGGAGGGAGGCACCCCTTTCCTTAAATGCTGGTTTTGCCAGCTTGAGTGCTCAGTTAGTTCTCTCTCCCTTTTGTGTAACCCGAGGCTTGTTTTTGTTTGTGAGGAGTAAAGTCAAGGTGAACAGGAAGAGGGAGGGAAGAGATAGGACTTGAATCAAGTGGTTTCCACAGGGAGATGTGACTGGCCTGTGACCAGGTGCAGCACAGATTTACCAGGCAGGATGGAGACTAGGCTCCTTTCCCTAGAGCAACCTCTGGGGACCGGGAACCCAGGAACCTCACACCTCTGTACCTCATGTCTCTCTACCTCTGCCTCCCTTCCCTTCAGACAGGTGCATCCCCTATCTAACCTCACATGCTCTCCCCTGTGCCACAGAGACTCCCACAGTTGGGACATTGTTCACAACACACAAAGGAGCAAATCCCCTGGGTCCTGCCTGAGTATGTTGTCTCCCCCTTACTGGGGCCACAGTTTTGGGAAAGAGGAAGATGAAGTTTTTCTATATCTGAGGTTGTAAGAGGAAATTCTCCAAGAAGGAAGCAAATAAATATTGTCATCATGCAATTCTTATTTAAAAAATTTTAAAATAATGGGAATCTTCAAGCATACAAGAAGCGAGAGAATTGTATGATAAAAGTCCATGTTCTCACCACTTTGCTTATGGATCTTTGGGCCCTTTAGCTTTTATGCTGACTCTACTGCTGCCACTGGCTTGGATGGACAGTGTCTATTGTTCCAGGAGCCTTAACCATGACCCAGGATGGTTCCCAGGGTTCCCATCCGGGCTCTTCTTCCTGAGCTCTCTTTGCCATCTCTGGGGCTGTACTTCAGGAAACCCACACACCACAAAGCCTGTATCCTCTCGTGTTTCCATCTCATTCTTGTTTTACAAAGATGCACACTTACACCCATTGCTTGTGCAAGTAAGGAGGTTTAAGAAATAAATCAGTTTGAAGCACTTTCCACCTTGATTTTTCCTCTAATATTTTGCTTTCCATAAGAAGGAACTTTTAACCTGCTCTATTCCTTTAAGGCCTTTGTGGACAGACCCGTTCATTCATATTAGGTGACCCCATTTTTCCTCAGGTTACACTGATGAAAACCTGCAAGAAACTGGGAAATTATTGCACGGCTAAGAAATAGATTTTACATGAGTGCATCCTAACTTCATTACCATGTTTTTCTTGTGTGGCCATGAGGGAAGAATGTTTTTGTTCTGTGAAGAGGTACCCATAGACAAGGCCAGGTAAAGGGGACCATCTTGGTCATTGAGAGATGGTGCTCTTGAGATTTTGCATGAAAGTGGCAATCATGATCCAAAGATTACTTTCTTTTTGTGTTTGCTTTGAAAAGCATGAAAGTTTCTCAGAACTTCCGAGTACCTTCCCTTTCTGTGGAAATATTAGCTGTGATGCTCAGCCTCTTCTTTTAATCCAGGAAGTTTACTTGGGGTTTTCCTTTCTACCACTGGTTCCTGATTGGTCCTGGTTTTGTTCAGGGACTACTTGAGAATCCAAAGTGTTTGCTTTTTTTTTCCCCTGTAAAGATTGTAATTGCTTCTAGGAAATTAAATGATGTTGTCATCTGAATGATTCAGGAAGAAAGCACAGCTCATTCCATCTGTGGCTTCATCCTAGCCTGTGTGTATGGTATTTGATGTGAGGCCAGCAGAGTTTCCTTAGCAAGATTGTTTTTCCTTTCCTTTTCTTTTTTTTCTTTGGAAAAAAAAAGAGGATGTGTGTTTGCTGAATTGTCAGTTTCATTCAAAGAGTATGTTTCATGGAGCCTCACAAGTGTGTTGTGGGATTTAGGGTAAAATCACTTGGAGGTGTGAAGTCTCATCCAAACTACCTGTCCATCCAGAATGTAGATGAAGTGGAAATCTGAAAATCGCTTGGTCTAGCTGGTAGGTGGCTGGTGGAATATGAGCACAAGGTGACCACAGGGTCACCTGAATTAATTCCTTCCTGGTTCAGATTAAGAAAACAGACCCGTATTTGGTTCTGCACATAAATCCAAATTGCTGAATGATTAGGCCTTTGTGCAGTGCTCAGGCAGAGCTGGGCCTGGACTGCGACTGAGTGAGACCCGGGCCCTGCCCTCTGGTGGCCCCTAGTCTTGGGGCAAAACACGGATATTAAGGCCGGTGTTCACCGAAGACACTTTGACTCTCAATTCTGTGTTCAAGAGTGACAAATGGCTGAGCAGAAATGTGAACCCAGCTTGCGAAAGGGTAACAAATTGGGTGTAGTATTTTTTCCCCTCCATTCTGTGACCTCTGTGTCTGGGAGTGTGATGCAGGGCTGGGACCTCAATTGGACAGATAGTCAATATTCTTTATTTTCATTTTTCACCCTTTGTACATCCTTCTTTACAACCTTCCATCTTTCATCTCCTGAACCATTCTGACTTCCTGTTTGTATCATTTCCCCACTTCTTTTCTGTTTTCTTCCCTTCCTAGTGTACTACCTGACACACAGTAGGACTGCAATGAATGTTTGGAGTAATGAATGAAAGGACAGCGTGTGGGAAAGGCAACAGAAAGACTCACAATTAGGAAAACCACAAGAAGCAGCACTCTGACATCTGCCCTGGCTTGTTTTCCAGCCTGTGGTCTTTGAGAACATATATGAGTAATATTTTAATGCTGGCATCAGTTTTTCTTTGGACAAGTATTGAAAAATATCCCTACTTGTGTGTGTGTGTGTGTGTGTGTGTGTGTGTGTGCATGAGTGTATATGTGTGCACCTAGTAATATAAGTTTTAAAGAAGATATTTTACCAGCCATTTATTTCATTTGATTAAGCCATTAGAAGAGATTAGAGGTGTCTTTAGTTCTTGGGAGATAAGTTTAACAGGGAGCAGATTTTAGAAACATCTGGGCAACATACAGAACACCTTTCTCTTCCCTTATCTTTAAATGCAGCTGTTTGTATTTTTTTATAACCGATAAGAGTGATAAGGTGGAAACGGCACGTTTGAAACCTCTAGTTTCTTATATCTCATGCAGGTTTGTTCTCGTGGCTTCCTTCAGATATAGAAATGTACGGAGAATCCGGTTTCATTTTTCTTTTTTTGCTCAGAGAATATTATCTCTATCTAAATAAGTGTCATCGCCCAGTGATTGAATGTTACAGTTTGGGTCTTCTGTCTTGAATAAAGCTATCCTTAAAGAGGCACCTAGCTTCAGATAATTGTTCCTTTCTATTCTCTTAGAAGCACTCGCAGTGTTGGGGTTACCACCCAAATGAGGCCACTTTCATGATAAGCGAGGTGAGTCTTGTGAGTCAGATTCCTTTGACTTCTTGCTTTTTCTTTTATTAACTCAGCCGAGCAGCTGGACTGTGGGGTGTTGGGATGTGTGGTCTAAAATCTGTGAGTGAAGATGTCCAGTTTAGAGCATGGGGTCACTGGGGCAGGGGTGGGGGAGAAATACTGTAACAGCTGAGACTGACACCTGCGTCATGCTTTGTACCATTTTGTTTTTAAGAGAATGACAAGAGAGTCTGGCAGGGCCTTTTTCTGTCCATCTAATGGTAAAGCATAAATCAGTGTTGGGTTAGTTGCCAGCCTGTGTACTGCTCACAGTTTCTGATCCTGGAAAATGCTGGTGGGGTCTTCCTTTCTTCCTGTTAAGTTTGGTAGTGTGGCATTCAGAGGGAGCTATGGAACTCATGTAGAGTTTATTATTTCTGGGCATGACTGACACAAATGAAAACCATGCATTTCGCTTAGAAGCCATCCAGACTTGATACTAGAAGTGGCTGAGTGTGAACAAGATCTCAATGATATTTACTAATTACT
The DNA here is from genome assembly GCF_034190915.1 of Cavia porcellus. Lineage (NCBI taxonomy): Eukaryota > Metazoa > Chordata > Mammalia > Rodentia > Caviidae > Cavia > Cavia porcellus. The sequence continues at coordinate 33,105,037 of NW_026947511.1, forward strand.
CTTCTAGGTTGTGAAACTTTTCCAGCAGCCCCCAAAGAACTTTATGAGATGTTTTTTTTCATAATCACCTCCTGAAAAGATAAGACCTTGGTCCTCAGCAGCCTGTGCTCAATGGAGATTCCTGTGTGTAAGCAATTGGCTTGACTCACATATGACTTTGGAAGATGGTAGATAACTTTGTGCAGAGGTCTTTGGGTTAGGATGTGTGTGTGTAGCCTTAAGGGCTAGAATATTTTTCTAGAGTTAATTTCACAGAGGTAGCATGGAGGGAATAATTGCAGAGGTCTTTTCCCTCCTAGATTTCATAACAGATGAACCACTCCTGTCATTAACTCCCTGAATGCATGAACAAGTTATGTCTCTTCCTAGGTTACCAAGGACTCATTGATGAAATGAGAAAGTGGTGCCCAGAACCTTTTCTGAATCTTATTTCTCCCTTAACTACAGCCCTCATAATGATAAAATTTTACAGTATAATCTAGCACATAATTGTAACGTGTGTGTGTGTGTGTGTGTGTGTGTGTGTGTATGTTTGTATTTGGCCTACTTACAACAATGCACTTTGATATATCCCATTGCATTTCAATTAAATCCATTGAAAAATGATGGTCACCACCCACTAGAATGACTTGGCAGTTAGAAAAGCCATCAAACCAGTAGAGTTTTACACTCTTGTTCTGAGTATCAGTTTCTCTGTGTGGGACAGCAGACCTGCTTTGTTTTGTGAGAGACTCTTTAGAATGAGGGTTATGTCCTTAGAGTCTGTTTGAACTCCGATCTAATCTGTGAGGTTCTGTGTTCCTTCTGTCCCCTGTGGTTTGGGACATTGATTCTAAGTGCATGGCCTGTCTACAGTAGCCCACCAAAGTCTCCCTACTGGATTGTAGAGACAAAAATGGAAGGCTTTGAAAATGTTCCCAGCATTCAGTGGTAGGGAATCTTCTGCAGTGTTCATTGGTGTTTAATGGTGTGGAAGGGTTTAGTGGTGTCTTTTACTTTCAGAAGGGATGGGAAGAGGACTGAAGCCCTTTGAGAACTTGCTTCCTTTCTGGGAAAAGGCTTTCCTTTCCTCCTTTGCCTCTGTGCTAAGCTGTGTTTCTGTCCCGAAACCGCACTGGCTCCTTGGTCTGGTCCCACAGGCTCCACTCAGCACTTGGCTTGGGAGGGGGCTTTCTTCTCAGAAAGTGATTTACTTAGCCTTTTGTACATTCCTCCTCTTCTGTGGCCAAAACCTAGGCTGTGTCTGAGCAGACCTAGCATGGGATGTCGCAGGACCGATTTCTTTCCCTAAATGACATTTGGATGAAATGATCCCTGTGAAGTTTTTTCCCTCCTAGTTCTAGTGTTTTTTGACATTGCCATCATCTCTAGTCCCATCCGAAAGTACAGTTCCCAGAGCACTAGCTTCCCCTGTGTGCTGTGTCTCTCTGTTTGCACCTGGCTGGATCACATTAGCCCCTTGTCGCTTCCTATTTCAAAGGTAATGTTTCTCATGGAGCTGCTCGTAGGCTTCCTGTTTCTTCCTAAGGGTGTCTTGTGTCCTTGACTCATGATGACATTGGCTTGTGAATGGCCATACCTCCGCTTGCCTTGGTTACCCACAGTAGCTTTTTTCCCCCAATGTCTTTTGAATTACTCCTTCCTTAGGTGAATTCTCCAAAAGAATGATTTTGTTTTTGTGGTTCTGTCATTATCATTTTACAACTGAAGAGTGACTTCAAAAATAGATGAATATATCTGCAAGCATGTGGGGGAAATGCGATTATTTACACTCAAGTGTGTCACCTTTGTCCCCACCTTGCTTCTGCGTGGGCATCTGTTCTTATCCCATAAAGCCGAAGCTGGGAGAATCTTCAAGTTTTTGTCCTCTTGTTGGTAACACTGGCTCTACCCTTACTAATATTTGAATATTTATTGCATTGGAACCACTAATAAAAATTCCATGCCATATTAACTTTTAATTTTCTCAGATTTATGAGGAGCCTCAAAAAAGCGTATGCTATCTCTGGAATGCACTGGAGAAAAGAAGTTGGCTTGTCACAGAATTTATTTATTTCCATGGGAATTGTGCCAGTACCCAATGCTACATGGAGTTTGATTTGTTGCAGAACATTTCTTTCCTCCCTAAACTGTGTATATTTGTTAATGACTTAATTTATAGACCAAGAAGAGGCTGAGATATTGTTGGTTTGGAGATATCCTACAGGAGTGACATCAGCCAGCTGTCAGAATGCCCAGCTGGCTTAGTTTTCTGAATCTGCAAGAGTTTTGAGAGAAAATTTTTTTTCAAATGAAGCTACAGATAACTCAGGTCAAAAGGTCTGAGATCCATAGAGATGACTATAAATTTAAAAATCAGGCTTCTTCATTTTTAATGGTTGGGCTTTTCTCTATCATTTCATTAGAAAAGTCGCAGTTCACAGAATCCCCACGGATACCGTCCTTTGCATGGAGTACACATGAGATGTGAGGATAACACTGCCAGCCTCTTTCAGTGAATGCCACACCAAACCAAACCAAACCAAACCACTCAGGCCCTCCAGGAAAACTCCACATTCACACTGATTGTTCCTATTTACTATTTTTGGTTTTGTGCTTCTCTGATATTGGAGAAGCAGCAGAAACATTGGAAAAACAGATATCACTGAATGATCAGCAGTGTGGATTTTGGTGTAGAGTCTTAAGTGGAGGCCCACAACCTACTGAGTTAAACTGTCCTTCTTCTAAACTAAAACTTGGACCACCCATCTCTGTTCCCAGAGAAGTCATTTTGTTGGTGATTTCCAGTTTACACATAATTATGCTAGTCAGATAAAAATATGAATGCAACATAAGGTTACTTTTGCCTCTCATATGTATGTAGTTTTACTTTGACTTCAGTGTCATGTAACTGGAAATTCTGTTTTTATATACAGTTTTTTGTTATTTTTTGGTACTGGGGATTGAATTCATGACCTTGTGTTTATCAATCAAGTTCTTTGAGCTGCTGAGCTAAATCCCCAGCTAAAATGAAGTTTTTGTGTCTTAAAACTAAACTGGGCCTGTCCCATGATTCCCGCTGTCCCAGCAGACCATCTTGTGAGACCCAGGAACTACAGCCAGCTGCACACGCAGGGTCGGGGTAGACCTAGGCCCCTCCCGCAACCCCGATGTCTGGGCAGACCACCTCGACAGACCACCTCGCAGGACCCAGGAACTCCTGCCAGCTGTGTGGGCATGTGGGGCCAGAACTGGGTTCTTCCATGGCCCTGCAGTCCTGGCCACCCACCTCAGGACCTAGGAACTGCAGCCCGTGACACGCGCCCCCGCAGTCCCACCACTGCCATCAGGGACCTCCTCCACCTCCTGGACCTCCTCCACCTCCTGGACCTAGTATTGTTGTTGATCTTCGGCTCCCACACCTCCCCCCAGAACCTTGGATTCTACTGGATTAACCATGCAGTACTGAGGAGAGGATCAAGAAAGAAAAAACATAACATGGCAAAGTAGAGCCATGCCTATCAATTATATCCATAGATATAAATGGTCTCAATTCACTTGTCAAAAGAAATAAATTGACAGAATGGATCAAGAAATAGGATCCCACAATACGCTGTATGCAAGAAACACAAGTGACCCAAAAGGAAACTCATAGATTTAAAGTCAAAGGATGGAAAACAGTATTCCATGAAACAGGAACCCAGAAAAAAGCAAGGGTAACTATTCTATTTGCAGGCAATGTGAACTTCAAACCTAAAATTATTAAAGGAGATAAAGAAGGTCACTACATACTCATTAGTAGAAAAATTCAAGAGGAAGAACTAACAATTATAAATATATTTTCACCAAATACAGGAGCACCCAACTATATAAGACAAATACTAATGGATATGAAAAACCAAATACACATGAACACAGTTATAACAAAGGACCTTAATACCCCTCTGTCACAAAGAGATAGACCAATTAGACAAAAAGTCAGCAAAGAACTAATAGAACTGAATCATATCTGTGAACAATTGGACTTAGTAGATATGTACAGAGTGTTCCACCCTACGACATCAGGATACACATTCTTCTCAGCTGCACATGGGACAGTCTCCAAAACAGACCATATATTATCCCATAAAGCATTCTTTTTTTTAAAGAGAAAAGTCAGAAAAGAAAAACAAAAAAGCAAAAGGCATAAACAACAGCAGACTCAAAACATTAACAGTACAGGTCTTCAAAACAGAATGAAAGAAATTTAACAATGGTTGTAATATTACATATTGTTCTCTTTTTTTTCAAATAAAGAAAAAAATTAAAGAAAATAGCAAAAGAAAATAAGGGTAGAATTAAAAAAATTATCATCATAGAATCACTAGTTGATACATTACACTCATTGTCGTCTTAAAAAATAGTTGCCAAAGTCACAAAATCAAAGCATAAATAGTGGTTAGACACTCAAACATTGACAGTGAAAATCCTTCTGTTCAATATTCCAATAGAAATTCAGTAATATGGTCATATATCTTACACACTATACATAACATCTTTAGAGCACTTTCTTTCCCTTTTGTTTTCATAGTATCTGTTATATTTTTTGGACCCCATTATTCCGTTAGTTTTTATTGTTTTTTACACTAGAGAGACAATGTGATATTTACTGATGTGAGTCTTGTTTATTTCACGAATGAGGATATTTTCAAGTTGCCTCCATTTACCTTTAAGGCCTCAAGATCATACTTTTTATAGCTGAGTAGTATTCCACTGTATAAAAATACCACTCTTTTTTCATCCACTCTGCAGTTGATGGGCATTTTGGTTGTTTCTAAGATTTAGTTATCACAAATTGTGCTGCTATGAACATGGGTGCACATACATCTCTGTGACATTATTTTTCAGTTTTTCTGGGCAAACACACAGGAGAGGAATAGTTGGGTTGAATGGAACTTCTAATTCTAGTTTTTTTGGGAATCTCCATACTGATTTCCATAGTGGCTGCACCAGTCTGCACTCCCACCAACAGTGGAGAAGTGTGCGTTTCCCCTGCATCCTCGCCAGCATTTGTTATCTTGATGTTATTTGTTATCTTGATGGCAGCCATTCTTTCTGGAGTGAGATGAAATCTCTCTCTCTCTTTTTTTTAAAATTTTATTTAAAAGGAAAAAGAGAAAAACACAAAACAAAACAAAGCGGTGTAAGGGTACATGTAATACAGAACTACAAAAAAAAAAAAACAGTAAGAAATCACCAGTTAATAGATTACATATTATCATCTTAGAAATAGTTGCTCAAATCACAGTATCAAAGAATACAAAGTGGACATTCAAACAGTGAGACTGCAAACAGTTGTGTTCAATGATCCAACCAAAAACATTAATATGGTCAGCTATTTAACACCCCTAAACACACTTGCTGTTGTATCCTTTAGAGCTCTTTTTTTCCCTGAGATGAAATCTCAATGCTGTTTTAATTTGCATTTCTTGAGTGACTAGTGATGGTGAACATTTCTTCATGTATTTATTTGCCATTTGTATGTCTTCATCTGAAAACTGTATGCTCATCTCCAATGCCCATTTTTGGAGAGGTCTTTGAATTTAGGGGCTTGATGTTTTTCAATTCTTTATATGTTCTGTATATAAGTTGTTCATCTGAGCGGTTGCTGACTATAATTCTTTCCCATTCTGTGGGTTTTCTTTTCACTCTGTTGGTGATTTCATTTGAAGTGCAAAAACTTTTTAGTAATATGAGATCCCAGTTGTTATTCTTTGAAGTATTTCCTGTGCAGGTTGCGTTTTATTCATGAATTCTCTCCCTACCCCTATGTCTCCATACTTTGTCCTCCAGTAGATTTAGTGTTTCTGTTTTAATATTTAGATCCTTGGTCCATTTTGACTTTAGTTTAGTGTATGATAATAGGCATGGATCTACTTTTAATCTTCAGCATGTGGCATGCAGATTTTTCCAACACCATTTATTAAAGAGGCTATCCTTCTTCCAGTAAACATGTTCAGCGTCTTTGTCAAATGTCAGGTGGCTGAGTGTCTTTATACTTCTGTTTGCACCTTCTAATCTGTTACATTGATCCTCAGGTCTATTTCTTTGCCAGTACCATGCTGATTTTATTACTATGGCTTTGTAGAATAGCTTCAAGTCAGGAATTGAGATGCCTCCTGCCTTGCCTTTGTTGCCCAGAATTGCCTTTGCTATTCTAGCTTTCTTCTGTTTCCAAATGAATTTTAGGAGTGTTTTCTCTAGATCTGTGAGGCATGTTAATGGTATTTTGGTTGGGACTGCATTGAATCTGTAAAACAGTTTTGGGAGTATGGTCATTTTCAGAATGTTGGTTCTTCCTAGCCAAGAGCAAGGAATAACCTTCCAAATCCTCCTCAATCTCCTTTATTAGTATAGCATAAATTCCTGCAAATAGGTGTTTTTCATTCTTAGTTAGGTTGATTCTTAAGTATTTCATTTATTAGATGCAATTGTGAAGGCAATATTTCTATAATTTCTCAGTGAGATGTGTGTGTGTGTGTGTGTGTGTGTGTGTGTGTGTGTGTGTGTACAGGAATGCTATTGATTTTTGAGCTTTGTATCCAGCTACAATGCTGAATTTGTTTATTTCTAGTACTCTTTTAATGGAGTTTTTTGGGTCTTCTATGTAGAGTGTCATGTCATCTGCAAATAGTGGTAATTTAACTTCTTTTTTTCTCTATTTTTATTACTTTTATTTCTTCCTTTTATCTGATTGCCCTGGCTAGTATTTCCAGAACTATATTGAATAGGAGTGGTGATAGTGGACGTCATTGTCTTGTTCGTGATCTTGGAGTGAAGGCTTTCAGTTTTTGCTCATTTATCATAATGTTGGCTGTTGGTTTGTCATAAATGGCCTTTATGAGATTGCGATACATAACATCTATCCTGAGTTTCTGTAGGGTTTTATCATAAACAGGTGTTGGACTTTATCAAAAGCCTTTTCTGCATCTATTGAGATGATGTGATTTTTATTTTTGGCTCTGTTGGTGTGGTGAATTATTTTATTGATTTATGTATGTTGAACCATCCCTGCATTCCTGAAATAAATCCCACTTGGTCAAGCTGTATTATCTTCTTGATGATTTGCTGCATTCTATTTGCCAGTATTTTATTGAGAATCTTTGCATCAATGTTCATTAGTGAGATTGGTCTATAGTTCTCCTTTTGGTTGGGTCTTTCTCTGGTTTTGGTATGAGAGTAATATTTACCTCCAGGAATGGTTTAGGGAGGACTGCTTTTCTTTCAATTTCATTAAAGAGTTTAAGGATTGTTTCCATCAAATCTTCTCTAAATTTCTTATAGAATTCAGCATGAGTCTATCAGGACCTGGGCCTTACTTTTTTGGTAAGTTTTTAATCATGTTTTCGATTTCAATAGCTGATATTGGGTTATTCAAAAGTTGTCACATCTTCTTGATTGAGCTTTAGTAGTTCATATGTTTCTAGAAATCTGTCCATTTCCTCTGTGTTTTCCACTCTGAGTAGAGATTTTCAAAGTAGGTGTTCATGATCTCTTGAATTTCTGTGGGATCTGTAGCAATTACCCTTTTCAGTCCTTATTGCATGAATTTGTGTTTTTTCTTGATAAGGTTGGCTAGAGGCTTATCAATTTGTTTATCCTCTCAAAAAACCAGCTCTTTGATTTGTTAATTCTCTGTATTGTTTTTTGTTTCAATTGCATTAATTTCTGCTCGAATCTTTACAATTTCCTCTCATCTATGAGCTTCGGGTTTGACTTGCTTTTCCTTTTCTAGGAGCTTGAGGTGTAGCATTATGTTATTTATTTGTGCTCATTCCGTTTTCTTGATGCTACTATTTATTGCTATATATTTTTCTTTTAGGATTGCTTTCTTTGCCTCCCATAGGTTACAATATGTTATGTCTGCATTTTCATTGTATTGTAGGTATTGTTTTATGTCTTCTTTCATTTTATCTGTAATCCACTGGTTGTTCAGAAGGTTGTTATTTAATTTCCATGTATTTATGCAGGTTTTGCAGGGTTTTTTGCTGCTGATTTCCAATTTTAGTGCACTATGATCAGATATTATGCATGGGATAATTTTATTCCCTTTGCATTTACTTAGGAATGTTTTATGAGTTAATATGTGGTCTATTTTGGAGAATGTCCCATGTGCAGCTGACATGGTGTGCTTGTGTGGAACACTCTTTAAACATCCATTAAGTCCATTTTTTCACAAGTGTGATTCAGTTCTGTTATTTCTTTGCTGAATTTTTGTCTAGTTGATCTATCTCTTGTGACAGTGGGGTGTTAAGGTCTCCTATTACAACTGTGTTCTTGTGTTCTTGGTTTTTCATGTCCATGAGTGTTTTTCTTACATAGTTGGGTGCTCCTGTATTTGGTGCATATATAATTGTTAGTTCTTCTCTTGCAGTTTTCCACTTACAAGTATGTAGAAGCCTTTTAAAAATCTCTTTTAATCATTTTAGGTTTGAAGTTCACATTGTCTGCAAATAGAATAGTTACCCCTGCTTTTTTTCTGGGTTCCGGTTTCATGAAATACTGTTTTCCATCCTTTGACTTTTAGTTTATGAGTTTCTTTTTGAGTCAGATATATTTCTTGTATACAGCATATAATGGAGTCCTGTTTCTTGATCCATTCTGTCAACCTGCTTCTTTTGACAGGTAAATTGAGCCCATTTACATTTATGGATATCACTGATATGTACTGGCTTGACTTTGCCATATTATGTTCCTGTTATTGGTTTCTTGCTTTCCTCCTTGTTTAATTTCTTGTACCACCTGGTGGTTTTTTTCTGTTGTTGTTCTGGAGATTGTGGTCACTTTTATCTCTTTCTAGTATGTCTTTCAATACTCTTTCTAGAGTTGGTTTAGTAGATAGGCATTTCTTCAGTTGTTGTCATGGAAGTATCTTGTTTCTCCATTCAATTTGAAAGATAGTTTTTCTGGGTACATCAGTCTTGGTTGAAAGTTGTTTTCTTTCAGGGCTTGAAATACCTCACTCCAAGCTTGTCTTGACTTGAGTGTTTGTGCTGAAAAGCCTGCCGTGATTCTAATGGGCTTTCCTTGATAGGTGAGTTGTATCTTTTCCTCTAAGAGCTTTTAGTATTCTGTTTTTATGCTGATGTCTGGGATCTTAATTATTATATGTGTGGGTGTAGATTTATTGTTTGTTATGACTGTTTGGCATTCTATATGCCTCACTTTTTGTATGTCAGATTTTTTCCCTTTTGTATGTCAGACTTCTTCCCGTTTGGGAAGTTTTCTGCTATTACTACTGTGAACAGCTTAGTTATGCCCTTTGCGTTGTCTCCTGCATCTTCATTGATGCCTATTAATCTTACATTGTTTCTCTTGGCATCATCTTGAAGCTGTTGGATTGTCATTTCATGATGCTTTGTTGTTTTTATAAGTTGTATCTTGTCATGGTCAGTATCTGCGATCCTGTCCTCACAGTCTGAAATTCTATCCTCAGCTTCATTTAAATGGTTTTTCCAGCTTTCAATAGAATTTTTTTGTTTCTTGGATATCTCTTTGAATTTGTTTCATGGATTCTGCTTTTTTTCTATATTGTTCATTCAAGATTTCAATCAATTTGCCATGCGCCTGTGTTTTTTAAAAATCCATTTCTTCCCTAGGTATGTTGAGCAAATCCTTTACTAAGGTTGTTATTTTTGTCTTTATATAAGACATTACTTCTAATTTGATTTCCTCTGTAGCCTCATGGATTTGTTTCTTTACTTTGTTTGCTATCTTTTCAGAGATTTCTGGTTTATGACTTTTAAAGTCCTCTGTTTCACTGTTACCTGTTCTTGCACCTGATTTACTAGATGTTTGAGATTGCAATTTGGTTTTTTGTTTTGTCATTTTCACCCTTCTGGGCCAATATCTGGTTATTTAATCCTAACAGTCACAACTATTGACAGTGTTTGTCCCATGGTCATTGTGTGGTTGATGTCTGCCCATTTGTTGAGTACATAGTGATAGGAACCTACTGGGATCCTCTGTCTGGGCGAGGGGTCACCAAGTCTTTCATCAAACCAGTACTGCCAGTCCAGGGAGAGTGGAAGCCAAATGTTCACAGCAGTGCTTATTGTAAGAGATGAGAGGGTAGCCAAGGGCAGTGGGTGGAGCCAGGGTGGGTGCAGTGGTCCTATGGGTCGGCACACAGGAGGAGTGTGCTGGGTCACAGGCATGCCTCAGTGTCCTGAGCCAGGAAAGAACATGGTGGTCATCCTCTGAGTGGTGGCAGTGGGAGGGCGCTGACACAGCCAAGTCTGGTTCAGCTGCCTGAGCTGGGATGGAACTCAGTGTTTTTCCTCTGGGTGGCTGAGGAGCCCTTAGCATTGGCTGGGGACACTGAGGTGCTCAGGCACGCTCAGCGCATGAACCAGGGAGGAGCTTGGTGACATCCTCAGTCTCAGTGTGGAGCCTTCCACCAGGCAATGCGGGGCGGGGGGCAGGCACCGAGGCGCACTGGCGTGCCCAGCAGCTGAGCAGGGGCGGAGCGTGGTGTTCTTCCTCCAAGTGGCTGGGTGACTGGCAGCAGCTCGGGGCACTGAAGTGCTCAGGCACACCCAGCAGCCCAAGTCAGGTCAGAGCTTGATAGCTTCCTCCTTGCACCCTCTTCCTCCTGGCTGTGGCCCCATACAACATTCTTAAGTAAATGCAAAGATATTGAAATTATCCCATGTATAATATCTGACCATAGTGCACTGAAATTGGAAATTAATGGCAAAAGAAATTGCAAAAGCTGCATAAATACATGGAACTTAAATAACAAGCTTCTGAACAACCATTGAGCTACAGATGAAATCAAAGAAGAAATAAAGCAATACCTACAATTCAATGAGAATGTGGAAACAACATACTGTAATTTGTGGGATGCAATGAAAGCCATCTTAATAGGGAAATATGTAGCAATAAATTCTCATACCAGGAAAACAGAATGAGCACAAATAAACTAATGCTTCATCACAAGCTTCTAGAAAAAGAAGAGCAAGTTAAACCCAAAGCTCATAGAAGAGAGGAAATTGTAAAGATTACAGCAGATTCAATGCAACTGAACCTAAAAAAAAAAAATACAAAGAATTAATGAATCAAAAACTGGTTGTTTGAGAGAATAAACAAAATTGACAAACCTCTAGCTAACTTTATAAAGAGAAAGAAAAAACCTCCAATTCATGTAATAAGGACTGAAAATCTCTACTCACATAGAGTGAAAAACACAGAGGAAATAAACAGATTTCTAGAAGCATATGGACTACCAAAGCTCAACCTAGAAGATATAACAATTTTGAATAACCTAACAGCTATTGAAATTGAAAATGTAATTAAAAACTTACCAACAAAGTATAGGCCAGGTCTTGATGGATTCATGGCTGAATTCTATAAGAAATTCAGAGAAGATTTGATGCCAATACTCCTTACACTATTCAATGAAATTGAAAAGGAAGAAATCCTCTCTAAACCATTCCTGGACGCAAGTATTACTCTCGTACCAAAACTAGAGAAAGACCCAGCCAAAAGGGAGAATTATAGGCCAATCTCACTAATGAAATTGATGCAAAGATTCTCAATAAAATACTGGCAAATAGAATGCAACAAATCATCAAGATTATACATCATGACCAAGTGTGATTCATCCTAGGAATGCAGGGATGGTTCAATGTATGCAAATCAATAAATGATTACATTTAATCAACAGAGCCACAACATCAACAGAGCCAAAAACAAAAAAAAAATCACCTTATCATTTCAATAGATGCAGTAAAAGCTTTTGATAAAGTCTGACACATGTTTATGATAAAAACCCTTCAGAAATTTGGAATACATGGTGTCTACCCCAATCTGATAAAGGCCATCTATGAAAAACCAACAGCCAACATTATACTAAATGGACAAAAACTGAAAGCTTTCACTCTAAGATCAGGAGCAAGACAAGGATGTCCATTATCACCACTCCTATTCAATATAGTTCTGGAAATACTAGCCAGAGCAATCAGACAAGAGAGAGAAATAAAAGGAATAAAGATAGGAAAGGAAGAAGTAAAACTAGTACTATTTGCAGATGACATGATACTCTAGATAGAAGACCCAAAAAACTCCATTAAAAGAGTACTAAAGTAATAAATTCAGCAGTGTAGCTGGATGCAAAGTCAGCGCTCAAAAATCAATAACATTCCTGTACACACACACACACACACACACACACACACACACACACAGAAAACCTCACTGAGAGAGAAATTATGGAAATATTGCCTTCAGAATTGAATCTAATAAATGAAACACTTAGGAATCAACCTAACTAAGAATATAAATATAAAACACCTATATGCTGAAAATTATGCTATGCTAAAAAAGGAGATTGAAGAGAATTTGGAAGGTTTTTCCTTGCTCTTGGCTAGGAAAAACCAACATTGTGAAAATGGTCATACTCCCAAAACTGTTATACAGGTTCAATGCAATCCCAATCAATATACCATTAACATACCTCACAGATCTAGAGAAAACACTCCTAAAATTAATTTGGAAACAGAAGAAAGCTAGACTAGCAAAGCCAATCTGGACAACAAAGGCAAGGCAGGAGGCATCTCAATTCCTGACTTGAAGGTCTTCTACAAAGCCACAGTAATAAAATCATCATGGTACTGGCGAAGAAATAGACCTGAGGATCAATGGAACAGATTAGAAGATGCAAACACTACAAAGACATTTAGCCACCTGATGGGGCTAAACATGTTCACTGGAAGAAGGATAGCCTCTTTAATAAATGAGTGTTGGAAAAATCAGCATGCCACATTTTGAAGACTAAAACTAGACCCATGCCTATCACCATGCACAAAACTAACATCTAAATGGATCAAAGATCTAAATTTTAAAACAGAAACACTAAATCTACTGGAAGACAAGGTAGGTAGAAATCTTGGAGACATAGGGTAAAATTCACGAACAAAATGCATACTGCACTGGAAACACTTCAAAGAGTCAACAACTGGGATCTCATATTATTAAAAGGTTTTGCACTTCAGAAGAAATCACCAACAGAGTGAAAAGTAAACCTACAGAATGGGAAAGAATTACAGCCAGCAACCCCTCAGAAGAACGACTTATATCCAGAACATATAAAGAATTGAAAAACATCAAGCCCCCTCAAATTCAAAGACCCTCTCCAAAAATGGGCATTGGAGATCAACACACATTTCTCAGATGAAGATATACAAATGGAAAATAAATACAGGCAGAAATATTCAGCATCACTCGTCATTCAAGAAATGCAAATTAAAACAGCATTGAGATTTCATCTCACTCTGGAAAGAATGGCTGCCATCAAGAAATCACCTGATAACAAATGTTGCTGAGGCTGGGGGAAAAAGGAACTCTTTCCCACAGTTGGTGAGAGTGTAGACTGGTGCAGCCACTATGGAAATCTGTATAGAGATTTCTCAGAAGACTAGAATTGGAATTTCCATTTAACCCAGCTATTCCCCTCCTGGGTATTTTCCCAGAAAAACTGAAAGGTCATGTCTCAGTGATATATGTACGCCCATGTTCATAGCAGCACAATTTGTGATAGCTAAATCTTGGAAACAACCAAAATGCCCATCAACTGCAGAGTGGGTGAAAAACATGTCATTTTTTTATACAGTGGAATATTACTCAGCTATAAAAAGGATGATCTTGAGGCCTTTATAGGTAAACAGAGGCTACTTGAGACTCCTCATAAGTGAAATAAACAAGACTCACATCAGTAAATATCGCATTGTCTCTCTAGTGTAAAAAGTAATAAGAACTGTAAGGGTAATAAAACCCAAAATGTGTAATTGCTATTGTAAAAAAGAGAGGAAAAGAAAGTGCTCTAAATGATATAACTGCATGTATGTTTAAGTGTGTAAGATAATAATTGTATTATTAAATTTTTGTTGGATCTTTGAGCAGAACTGTTTGCAGTCTCGCTGTGTGAGTGTCCACTTTATATGCTTTAATTTTTAACTTGAATAACTATTTCTAAGATGACAGTATGTAATTTATCAACTAGTGATTTCTTAGTGTTTAGTTTTTGAAATTCTGTATTATTTCTACCCTTTTTTATGTTTTGATTTTTTTCTCTTTGAATAACATTTTACAAAATCTAAACTATCATAGATGAGTTGCATTTAAAATGAAAGAAAAGAATTATACACTCATGTGCATTTACATGCATATGTATATATATACATTCACAGGACCATGATATCTTTTTTTTTTTTTTGTCTTTTTCCTTTTTATCAGTACCAGGGACCGAACTCACGACTGTCTGCTTGCAGGGCAGGCACTTATGCCGCTGAGCTAAATCCCCAGCCCCTAGGACCATGATATCTATAGACCATACCTATGTGCACATGCACACATGCATACACATACATGTAAACTTTGAATTTACCCATGAACCATAGTGATTTATTATCTGAAGTAGCACATTTTATTAATATTTAAGCCAAGATAATAGATATATGTTAGGACTATCTCTGTTGAACTGGGATGTGTCACCTACGTATATTATATTTTGCCTTTTAATATGAGACAAAAAGAAAAAATTTTTAAAAAATGAAAAATTTGGGGATATAAGTCTGTGGCACAATTGCCTTCCTGGCAAGCGTGAAGTTGTGAGTTTGATCAGTGGTACCAAAACCTAACAAAACAAAACACATGAGACAAGAATATTTCAAAAGCATTACTTAACTTTTTTCTGGGGATTTTGCACATTTATTCTTATGCCATCACGGTGGGGAGAAAATTAGTGATGGCTTCACATTCTTCAATGTGAAGAATAAACTTTAAATTAGTGAGAGGAAAGAGGTGACAGAATATAAGGATTTTAAAAAGCAGAACTAGTGACCCAGGTGACATGGACATTCCTAGACATAGTCATTTTCTACTGAGATGTTGATGAGTTTGATGCTCTTACCTGTTGAATTGATTATTAACAAATTTTCTTCTACTGGTTTTCTCTGTTGCTTTCACGTTTTATGGAGGTAATTTGATTTTTTAATACAAGTAGCAGAGAAGTTTGGCAACTGGGTACTGCACAGACATGCAGTTTCCTCTTCCACGTTTACTTTTGTCTTGTTAAAGTCATCAAAATGTTGACAGCTACACAACTCTTTTTAAAGCATTCATAACCTGACAGATATTACAGATATTTGTCATTTTACTTCCAGTAAGTGACAGCTGAAATTAGCTTTTTGCAGCGTTGGAGCATAACA
Organism: Cavia porcellus; assembly: GCF_034190915.1. Classification (NCBI taxonomy): domain Eukaryota; kingdom Metazoa; phylum Chordata; class Mammalia; order Rodentia; family Caviidae; genus Cavia; species Cavia porcellus. Next base: position 33,120,264 of record NW_026947511.1, read on the forward strand.
CGGGTGTAGTGAGTCCAGTCAAATTTGTCTCGAATTCCTTGAACGTGTACAAGAGATCTCCAGGCTTGTTAAGAACTGAGGGTTGGAAGAATATGAGAAAAGGATCTGGTAACTGTTTGTGTTTGGGTTCACTGGAAATTAAATAGGCAGGGCACGGTGTCTCAGGCCACGCAGCATCGTTGGTGACCGTGTCCCTAGGTCACCACCCAACGCTCAGTCTCTGTTGTGCCAGCCTGAAGCAGTCTCTGACTGAAAAAGTTGGAGCAAACTGCTGTTTCTAGAAAGAAGCCAGTGTTCGAAGCCTATTTCTTATGTTAAACCTAAAGCTTCTACTTTGTGATTTCTCCACGTGGCTGTAAGTCCTAAACTGACCTTTTCTTTCCTGTGTTGGTACCAAAGTAACGAATGGTGCGCATTACCTATTGTGGTAGAGACATTACGGTAAGCCCTTCTGCATTATCTCACTTTATTCCTACAACCTTGGGAGCAGCCTAATTATGATGCCTGATGTGGAGAAACTGAAGCTCATGGAGGTTGATGTAACTTGTGAAAAATGATTCACATAGCTTGCAAGTGGCAGATCTCCAGATCTGAGTGAGACTAAAACAATGCTTTGTGACATCACGCAAGTCACAGAAGCTCTCCAGGCCTCATGTGTCTCAGGGTATCTGTGAGGATTTGGTGAGACAGTGACACGTGTGGTGTTTGCTGTGAAATGATGAACGTGTGGCATTCTGTTATTAACAGATTGTCATGAACACCATCAAGATCGCATGCTGCCATTCTGATGGCATCACCTGGGTCACTAGTTCTGCTTTTTAAAATCCTTATATTCTGTCACCTCTTTCCTCTCACTAATTTAAAGTTTATCTTTTTTTTTTTAAAGCTCAGGAAAAAAATCCCACTTCTGCTGTGGGTTCTGTTTAGATTTTCTCAGTCCACAATAATGTCACTGTCTTTGGTGTGCTGCAGCTGGTTGTACAGTTTGCATGTGTTTAGTTGTAAGCTTCAGGAAAAGCAAACCCAACAAACCCCTCAAACTATCACAAAGAGAAAAGGAGCCATGTTGGCTTTCATGGTAGCAATAGTTATAAACATAGTGTATACCTGAGTCTCAGGGTGTCCGACTAGGTCGGGTGACCATCTCTCCAATCCTCAGCCACACTTCTTTAGTAAAGAAAGGGCCTCTTGGTTGGCAGATTTTTCTCCATGGTGGTGTGGCTGCCCACAGTTGTGAAGATTAGTGTGTCCGGATGGAAGAATAGATAGAGTAAAGTAGTTCAGATCCAGAAGGGCTTTGACAAAATTCCCCGGATTGAGTCTCAGTGGCCTGGTGGGTCTAAGTGGGCTCATATCCATTACTGTGACTAACTGCAATGGACTCTAATGATAGGATTTATCAAATTGGGCCTCCTTGTGAGGCAGGAGAGTGGAGTGAGTTGAGCATGGACTAAGTTTGGGAGCTGGTGGGGAGTGTTAGGAGAGGGAAGGGGAAGAATTGATAAAAGGGAGGTGGCCAGCAACTGTCCAGGGAATGTTTATGTTGCTTATTTTATATGTATTACTAGCTACCCATTAATATGTGATAACAGACTGAAAATTCCTTGAGGACAGGAACCTTGCAATACTGTTTTTCTTTTAAAATATCTCTCTCCCTACCTGCTCTACCACCTCTCCCACCTACTTAAGTGTTGTATATGTTTACTAACAATGTTGAATGACTTTTTCTTCGCTAGATAATAATTCTACCTAGAATGAAATAGGCAATAAAATAAAATATTCAGTAATTCCATATACTACCATGAACAAGAAAAGTAAGTAGAATGGGGGAAGATAATAAACTTAATGTTTAAAATAAATCTTTACCACAGATTGCTTCCCCCTTATTTGGTTGTGACTTAATCACACATTTGGATTTGTCAAGCCTGCTGGTGGACGCTGAAAGAACATTTCATGAAGAGAAAGTTTCTGTCTTTTTAGCCTGTTAATCATGTTGTCATTGAAATGGGAACTTTTAGACCACTATGGATTTATCATAGGTGGCGCTGCATGAAGGAAAGCTTTATTAACCTTTTGTTGATTTGAAGTCATTTTACCTCATGCTCAGGAGCTCAATTAACATTAAAGTATTGATTTGAATCATACTCATCAAGACCAACTCATTTCGTGTTAATTTCTTTCAACACAGAAAGAGCCGAAACCAAGCACAGCTGAGTTGAGACAGAATGATTGATTGGACTATGAAAACCATGTTTTCTACCATAATCTCATTTTAATATTTCGGTAATTAAATTGTGCCAAATTGCTTTTGACGAGGCAGTTGTTTTCTGATTTGGATCCTGGGTAACTCTTACACTGGTCAGCTCTTTCCACAAGGATGCTACCTAGGAACTACCTCATTTGCTCTCCTAAGGCAGGACCTGCAAGTTCACTGTGATTTGGCTGGTCTGGGCTGGCTGGCTCTGCTCCGGGGTTTGGGGCACTGCTGGCCCTGACCTCAGGCTCCACATGGGCTTTGTGCTTGCTCTGTGTGTCTGTTCTGGGGCCCAGGTAAAGGACGGAAATCACCTGGACCACACCCTGACAGTAGTTTCAGCGGAATGCGAGGGCCAAGATGGTAGCACAAACACACTTAGGGTCTCCGCTCACATCACGCTTTCAGCTTCATTGGCCTGAGCAAGTCTTTGCCTACAGTGGCTGTTGCTGAGCAATCATCCAAATTTTTATGGGCTCTCTGGCCATGTAACTCTTAGGCAGAATGTTTAGCTATTTGTCTCTCATTAGACCAGCAAAGCTAGGTCTGGTTGGAATTGAGCAGATATCTTGACCTAAACTGGGAGAGAAGACTTCTGAATTTTACAAAGAGGTAAATTTGGGAAAGCAGCCACCACTCTATAGACTGTGACTACTTGAAGATAAAGTTAGCATCCTGTTTTTTCTCTCTCTCTTTTTTTTTATCAATACCAGGGATCGAACTCACAACCGCACACTTGCAAGGAAGGCGCTTATGCCACTGAGCTAAATCCCTAGGCCCCCGTTTTCTCTTGAGTCCCCAAAAATCCAGCACATATTAGACCACTAGTAGATAATGAATGAATGAATGGACAAGAAATTCATGAATGAATAATGAATGGTAATCTTAATTCCTTTGTAGAACAGTTAAATAAAACCATAGTAGGGGGAAAGTTATTAAGGAGTTAAAACAAAACCTGAAGCATGTGTGTGAGCCAGTATGACATAAAATGTGTATACATGTATACATGTATATGTACATATATGTGTATATGCTATATATGATATATATCATATATGATATGTGTATATGCTATGTATGCTATATATCATATATAGCATATACACGTATATGTGTACACATGTTGGTCAGTACTGTATGTTATATATGTGTAAAATACATGTATGCATATTTGTATACAGATATTATAGTACATATATTATACTGTATATATATATATCTGTAGTACATATAGTAGTATATATAGTACATATATTATACTGTACATATATCTGTACATATATTCTATATGTACATATATTCTATATGTACATGCACACAGGTATGTAAGGTATATATGTAGATACAGATACTGTATGTTCTAGTATATACACATATTTCAACATGTTTATAACTGTATATATATATGTATATGTAGATACTCTATGTTATTAATACCATTTTATCTTCTACCATTTATTTATTAGTACCATTTATTTATCTAATAACCCTATGAAGAAGGACCCTGCATGAAGCCTGGATTTCCAGAGTCCAAAGCCTTAGGAAAGGCTGGGCACAGGCTTCGGGCCTCAGTGGTCTGAAAGGCTCCAGCGTCTCAGGATTGCTTCTCGGGAGGGCCGGGTGCCCTTTGATTTTCGCCCTCACTGGGACCTTCCGGTTACCTTGAGCCCAACTGTTTGACTCAGCACAGCATCAATTCCCTCCAGACTGATGGTAAAAAGTGGACACATGGAACTGAAGGAAAAATGGAGCAAACGGCCGGAGATAGAGGGCTGCTTTCCCTTCCCATCGGAAATTAATGTGCACTGTATAAAAAACATAAAGCATATCCATCCCCAGGGACTTGCCTGACATTTTAAAACTTTCATCTGCTTTAATTCACGGCGCTCGAGGTGGGGATTTACACATTGCTGAGCTGCAGTGGCCAGTTGGCTACAGTGTGCGTTTCCTCTCCTGTCGTGCTGGGCTCAGCTTTCTACAGGCCCAAACAAATTATATAGCTTGTTTAGCTCTCTCTAAAAACAATAATGGGCCTATTCAGATTTTATCTGTAATTTTACTTTGTTGTTGAGCTGTATTAATAATGCTGTTGTAAACCAGGCCAAGGCCGCGCTCCCCGACTTTTCTGGGCTTTCGTGAGAGGATAAATGGCTGCTTGCAGAGCACAGAGGGAAACATGAAGATCGTCTCCGCGTAAGTTAGACGTGCGCGCCTGGATGGGAGCCCTGTTAATATCACATCCCGCGGATTTGGCAAGGGCTTTAAGAGTCCTGTATTTCAAGTTGGTTTTTATAGAAACTTGCTGCAGAACTGGGCAGGATTAATCATGGCTGAGATATATCACACTTAGTACAGTATTAAATTCTAGCAATGGAACGGTGCAAAACCAGTTCATAACCTTATAAGAACATTGCGTGCTACAGTAATCATAGAGAAATACTGTATATCCAAATTAATGGTGAATAAAATGGCCTGCACTGTTTTTCAGTGTCAGGCATGGTTTCTGGATGGCGTTATTTCTTCTCCTTGAACCTACGTGGGAGCTGGCTTTGTGTCTTTCTGGAGTTAATTATTACAGTGGTCCTCTGTGCTCAGAAGGGGTCTGCCGAACACTGCCCTGAGCTTGGGGCTTAAAAAGTGCTTATGGCTCCATTCCTCACCATGGAGAAGTCTTTTTTGTCCATGGCATGCAAGGAATTCATTGTGACTCTGGAATATTCTACCCCAACCCTGCCAGCCAAAGCTTAGAGGTTTTTATGGGGCCAATTCTTACCTTGGGGATAGATACACACATTTTTTTTTTTTAAAGGAGACTCTGGAAGATCTTTGGAAATTAGCTCTGGTATTGCTTGTGCCCCAGTAAAAAGAATTCTTGTCACTCTGAGTTGGCTCAAGTATTTTGTTGCGTAAAAATAATTTTAAAAAAATAGATTAGAAGGCGATGTGAAGGATTATCAATGTCTCCTCTTCCCCACATTTATCAGCCAGTGAGAGAAATAATAAAATAGATTCACATGATGGACTATGGGATCTCCTCGAGATCAGTAGGATCTATGGGTCGAGATAGGCCAGAGTTTAAAATGGGGTTAACCTGGGTACAGTGACACATTCCTATGATCCCAGCACCTGGGAGGCTGAGGCAGGAGGATTGCCATGAGTTCGAGGCCAGCCTGGGCTACAAAGTGAGTTCAAGGTCAGCCTGAGTTGCATAATGAGATCCCCGTCTCAAAAAAACAAACAAAACAAAACAAAAACAAAAACATGGGTTGAGGTAGGCCAAAGTACCTCATGCCTAGGATTCCAGACACAGGATAGGTGGAGGTGTTGTATCTTTCACCTCTGTGCTCTTCTTTTTTCCAGTCTGCTCATCAAGATGATTTTATCTCGTGATCACTTTAAAGGGGCCCCTGCTCCTCCCTTTAGATTTTACTGGGGGAAATGGCCCACAGTAATGGAGCTCTTAGCCACACATTTCTAAGTCTTACAAAAATGAAAACAGCGATGGCTTGGGGTCCACTGCGGCCACCCCACACCACTTCTTGCCCACGAAACAAGATGAAGATGCAGCCTCTTATCACAGGCGCCATTCCAACCCATCATCAAGTCGTCTTTGGCTGTCGTAACTTTGCCTTCAATATTCTTGTGACGTTACAAACTCCTTTAATTTGAGACGGAGCACTTTCTAAGAGCGTTAGAACCTGCAGTGTTGAGGTGCAAGGAAAGATTTGCCAAAGAAAAATTATTTAGAGGACAACGGACGCCTCCCCTGAACACACATATCAGGGTTTGGGGCCGGGGGCGGGGGGGGGGGTGTCTCAGGCTTCCAGGCTCAGTGCGGCTGCTGAATGGAGCTGAGATGTGATCTTGCATTCCACCAAAGAGAAAATGTTTTCAGCTTTCTACTGATTTGCTCCTCATTACTGTGCAAATGCGGTCAGGCATCTGTATTTTGTAATGTGCCCTCCATGTATTTACATAATAAACTCCTACCAAACAGAAGCAATTATTTCTTTTTCTCTTTTCAGTTTTCAAATTGGATCTTTTCTCCTTCTGGTGGTTAAGTGAGTCACTTAAATTTAATTTTATAGTCTTTTTGAGTTCAGATAATGTGAATACTGATTTTTGCCAGACAGAAAGCTGCTGCAGTCCTGCCCTGTTTCTGGGATTGTTACAATACACATAATGATACCAATAAATAGAAGGATGCTTCCAGGCATTTGAGCCAGAGACTTAGAAGAAGTACACCTCACTACAATGGAGTGTTTCGGGGAGAGATATTTGTTTTCCTTGAGAATGTGAAATTTAAGAAGCTTCCTTTGGCTTGTAAGGACAGGTTTACTCCCCGAGGTGTCCTTTAGTAGATGACAAACATGGTCCTGAAGACGAGTGATGGCTGGGAGGCATCAACCCATTTGCTGAAGCCCTTGGTTGGTTTCTCTCTAGACAGAGAACGATCAGGGTGAGTTTTCCAGGTGGCCCCACCCACCTGCCCGCACATTATCAATTCCTGTTCACCCATTTGCAGATGCATTCATTGACAGCTTGTTGATCTCCAGATCTTGGTGAAGTAAGATAAATCAGATACAGCCTCTGATTTTAAGGCGCTAACGAGATACATGAATCCTTTCAGCCCTATGTCACAGAGGCTGGGGTAGAAGTATATGCAGTGGGCATATCTACGAAAGGAAGCCGAGATGAGATTGCAGGAGAGGGGCGGTGGAGCTGGCTTTTGTAAGAAAATGTGGACTCTCGAGTAAACAACAGAGGAATGAGGAGTGAACAGTCACTGTCCAGTGACAGTAGTTAACATCTGCTGATGCTTACTATGGCCACATGGAGCTGTCAGCATGTCACATGTACCTCCTTTAATCCTTACACCAGACTCACAGGGTAGGGCTCCTATCATCTCTGTCTTACCAATGAGAACTCTGAAGCACAGAGTGATGAAAAAGTATTGTGCAAGGTCACATATATAGAGCTGATTTGAACGTAAACAAGACAGAAAAAGACAAAGACACATTATGGATTGAAGGAGGAATAGGGCCCAGAAGCATGATGGGGACCAGGGGCCCTGGGAATAGGGGGAGGTGACCTGGTGACATCACTTGTGTGAGAAAGTTTGGAGAGATACCAATAGAGATGGATGATGTGAGTGAGAGGTGGAGGAGGAGACAGCACAGGTGTGCAGAGTGCGGAGGATGGAAGCCATCCGGAGTCACCTCTGTACTCTGCGCTCTGGCTTTCTCCCGTCTGTCTTTTAGGTCTCACCTTCAATGTGATGCTTTCTCAGGGAAGCCTTCTCTAAGCTCCAGAGTAAATAAGAGCTTATTTTCATTTTCTTCTGTGACCCTTACTTATTAAAAAACTTACGTAATAGCTCTCTACCTAGCCAGATGGTAAACTCCTGAGCAATGGAACTTGGTCTGCTCTGTCCACCCTTTAATATCTGATGCTTAGCACATAGTAGGTGCTCAATAAATGTTTATTGGCTGACTAGCTGGAGAGTTCCGGGACCTTTGAATTTTCTTGCCCCATTAATGACTCTTTCATTGTTTATTTTCATAGTATTATATTCTCTACACGATCAATAAATCAAGGTCTATAAACTATCTTCACATAGAAGATATTCTATAACAGAAAATCTTTGAGCTAAAAAAGGTATTTTCCTTTCAGAAGTTTAGACTTAGTCTACATGTGGAAAATATGAAATCAATTCTTATTTTTAGATTTTCCTTCCAACTAGCACATTAGATCATAACTCAGAAGAAGGTAAACATTATTGTCTAGCAACAGACTCAGCCCAACTGGAGAAATAAAGGGGTTGTGGGTTGTTTGTGAATTCTGCTCCTTCTAAGTGGCTTCTTTGGGATGGAACAGCAGATTCTGCTAGGCTGGTGTGATTCTTGTCCAGCTTGCCCTTTCTTGGCCCTTAGTAGGAAACAAGTTCCTGCGTGTAATTGAGTGACGAATGGCTCTCGGAAACACACTTCCTGCAGCTGGTGGAGGAGCTGGCTTTGCCGATGTGATGTGATCATTCTCCTCAGCCCACGGGTGTGCATGCTTCTGAGATCCTCATCCTACTCACCTGTGGGTCCTGTCTGGCCTAAGACAGGTTGTCACCTGCACAAAGGCATCACTCCCATGTCGTTGTCATCAGAGACAACTGGTGGGCACTCGCAGGAGGGAGGCTTCTCATCTGCTTCTCCAACCTTGCAGACACGTGTGCCATGTGTGAACATGTGCTGATGGGCCCGGAGAACACCCCAACTCATGCTTGGAGGCTTTCAGGTTTTAAAAACTATTGTTGACTTGGACTGGAATTAAGGAATATATTTTCCGTTACAAACTGTATCCACATAGATGTTTCTATTACTAAATAAGAAGTGTCCCCAAACAATACTTACGCTTGTAAATGCAGCATACTCTGATATGTTCTCTTCTGTATTCTATTAAAATGTCTCTGGAAGCAACTCTGGAAATGGATTCCATATGTCACTGCAGTTTAATAAATAGTAGCTACATTTTCCAGCCTTTGTTAGGTCTAATTGTGAGATCTAACGTTTGTAATCAGTCTCTTCCTTTTAAGGATGTGGGTGTGATCCCTAGGTGTGATCCTGGCATTGTACAAACAATGGCAGAGCTGGGACTGTGACCCAGGTCTCCTGAGTTGAATCCAGCGTTTGTATATAACTATCCTTTGTTCTGAGATTATATTTCTGTCTTGCGCTAGTGTGTGTGTGTGTGTGTGTGTGTGTGTGTGTGTGTGTGTGGACAAGACCTTTTTTTCCTTTCCTCTGCTTAGCTATTGACTGAATAGCAAAGTGATATGGCCCAGGAGCTGACAGCTATGTTTTCCTTCTTGGACTCCACCCGCACCTGTCTCCTTTTTGCAAACCTCTACTACTTCTCAGCCAGATTACTCAACCAGTTTGAAAGTCGTGTTTATTGTGCACACAGAGGCAGCATGCCTTGTTCCCTCTGCCCTGGGCCCACAGCACAAAAGCATGTGGTTCTTGTCCTCACGTTGCTCACTGCCAAATTGGAGTGATGTGGCAGAGCTTTATTGTGTCAGTGGAGACATGTGTGGATAAATAGAATTCTTAGACATGTGCTGTGGGGAAGAGGGGCCAACCTGAGTGTTTCTTCCTGGTTAAAAGGAATCAATTTCCTTATCAAAGCATTCTTAAACTAGGATCACCAGAAGAGGGAGGTATTGGAGATGCTGGATTTTGACTTGAGTTGGATATCCCAAAATTATGGCCAGTCCTTCTTGCATCATGGCCTTGATCTATACTGTATTCATTTTGGGCTTCATCATTGTTTCTCCCATGCCACCCATGGGCTCTATTATGTCCCTGGAGCTGAAATATGTTCCTTGTAGTAGTAAATGAGTGTTGCTTGTTGTGTCTGGATATAGCGGTTTTATTTTGCAAGCTCCTATTCAAACTACCAGTCCAAAAAGATGGGCACAATATATTTAACATTTTATCTGTTCCACCAAAGCTGGAAACTAAACTACCCATTTGCAGAGCACTTCCTCATGCCCTGCTTGCTGATGAGTCCCTGCACTTAGCCAGCTGAAGCTGCCGTGGATGTTGCCACAGGCCCATGGCCCTAGCTGTGGCATGCAGACATGTGACTGAGGAGCGTCCCCAGGATGCCTCTGCGGGTGACATCAGTGAGGCTTCAGGACACTGGGTACAACAGCTGAGGAACTCTGTGATGCATTATTGTTACATCTTGAATTGCAAACTCTCACACTTATTGTTTTAACATTTTATTAACTTATAATGATAACTGCGCATATTTATGGGGTGCAGTGTGATATTTCCGCATGTGTAGACAGCATATTCAGATCAAGTTGGGGTAATCATTTTATGCCTACTTTGATTCTAGCACTCGGGCTATGCTTCCCTGGGCCTTTGAACTTGTGAGCATGGGCACCCCACACTGTATTCACCCTGCCCTGTTGAGGAGGATGGAGCCGCTTCCATCTTTGAGATGTCTCAGGCAGCTCCCTAGCCCGTAGCTCCTGCTGTCTGAACCGTGCGGAGGGTCTCCTTTCTGTAACACAGCGCCTTGGCTGCTGTAATTCTGATTTAGAAAAACAGCTTTGCTTGGAGAGAAACATTAATTAGATGCAAAGAGGGAGTTATTTCATCCTTCGAGTGGGGGCAGTGGGGAGTGAGGGAGAGAAAAAAGTACCACAAATAAATTATCTCCTATTTGTGCAGTGTTTTATGCTTGTCAGCTGTCTGTTGCCAGAGAGCCACACTGTAGCTAAATACTTGTGACACCTTGCCCAATCAAGGTAGAGCAAAAGGATGTTATGGGAGCCTCTTTGTGACAACCTGTGCTAGTTTACATTAGCTTAACCAATCGCTTTTTCTTCTGGGCTCCAAGAAATTTGTTAAATTAATTCAGTTGCAATTAGCAGATTTATGGGAAAGTACCCTGTTATCCTTTAATTGGAGAGCATAAAACTACAAACTGAATCTGCTAGTTCTATTTGTGTAATAGGCAATCTATCTACGACAAGATTTGATCGATGGAGTCGTATGATGCCCTTGCCTTGTTTTATATTGGCTGTCAGCGCTTAACTGGGACTGAAGTATCTGGGTAACAAAAATTGATATAATGACTTAATGCGCCTTATTCTCTTTGAGCTACATCAGTTTAGAGCACTTCTGAGAGAAAAATGTCTGGAAAATATCAGGGAGTCATTTATCAACCTGTTTTCATTAGCATACTGCCTAGCTCTGGCAAGGATTTGAATAAAAAAAAGCAGGATGGTACAATTTATTTCAGACCCCATATTTCTTGGATGAAAGGAGACCTCTAATAAAAGGAAAATACAGAAAGATGCTTTTTTCTAGCTGGTTTTTCCCTACCTAAAAACCCTACCCCAAAAGCTTTTGTTATTTGTTTGGATATTTGCTGTTAATCATATTTAGGAGGACATATTCCTGGGAAGGCAGAATGTATTGTGATTATGATATGTGGGGGAATAAGTGCTTCACAATAACAACAACAACAACAACAACAACAACAAAATTACTCAAAGATATCTAGGCATGTCCTGGGGATATGCATACCTGAGTCTGTTTGCTTAACTCGGTATGCATATTTGTGTGTTTATAATGCACAGTTAAACAGAGGACACAGAGAGATGCTCTCTGCATAAGCAGGTGTTTTGTAACATTAAAGGATTTCAGAAAGTTTAGATACAGAGTTTTTAGCTCTCTGAAGTTGGAGTCGAGGGAAAATAGAAACAGATCAAAATGTTTGCATAGCGGGCCAAATGCACTTGGTATATGGAGTCATTTGTCCTACACACCCTAGGCTGCGAACCACAAGAGGTAATAATAACTTAGAGGCAGTCGGATGGGAGTGAGTCCTCTTTTGCATGAAATTTTTATGCATCAGTCAGCCTGCATATAGTGCGCCTAATGTATAAAATAAATTGGTGCATAAATCAGATTAAGAGCAGCGTGTTGCCAACTTTTGCATTTGCACACAGGAATTCACTATGGATATGGAGGAATTCCCGTTTTTAAATCCCTAATAAGGTGGGGGGAATCTCGCAGGTAGACTTCACACACCGGTACATTTTATTCACTTATCTCCCCTGGCTCCCCGCCCCAAATAACAACTTCAGCAGTGCTGGGAATGAGAAGGGCAGCGGGGTGGGAGTTTCTGGAACCCTGGCTGTGTATGGAGGCAGTGACACAGTATTTAAGATAGTATTGCAAGGCTGTCTATAGCTCCTAATTATGTTGAGGAATTGGTGTGCCAATCGATAGTGATTTATGGTGGGGAGAAGCAAGAGCACAGTGCTCACATTGATCTGCATGTAAATTCCGTGACATAATAAGAAGTTATTACCAATGACAGTCACTGTCTGATTGCTAATTCATCTGCACATCCTTCCATCGGGGAGAGCCACACTGTCTGCATCCTGGGCACAGCTCTGCTGTAAGTCAGGCCTGGACATCTGGTGCCCCGTGGTAGCCACTGAGCCAGGTGACAGTCGAGGTCACAGTGACCCTTTCTATGTCAAACAGCAGTTATGAAAAAAAAAAAAAAAACAAAGAAACCAAAAAACACAACAGCAGTTCTGTGATTAACCAACAACACAGGAAGTGTGTCTTGCTTTTTTTAAAGTAAAAATACCCTATAGGAGTTTGACTCTGGGTTTAAAAACTACCAGGAGCATTTTACAGTGTTGTGTCTATTAAAGCTCTTCTGAACACCATATTCCTAGAAGCCTCAGCAAGTTATCTATCAATCGATTAAAATACAATTGCTTTATTTCACCCTTCTTTCTCTTATTTATGCCTTCGAGTGAGCATAAATTAAAACAACTATTTAGCTTCTCTGCTTCTTAAATCTCATGTGCATTTGTATGCTTCTGCCTTTCTGCTGCCCCAGAGCCTTTGAAGAAATTCAGTCTCTAAGCCTGTATCCCTTTGTTTGTCCATCTACCCTTTCCTTTCTGACCAGGACTCATAAACTGGTCCTTTACAGCTGCACTTCTTTGTCCTTCCCTTTGGTGATCTGTTTTATCTGACCTGAAAAGTCTTTGCCTATTCACATTCAGAAGCCAGGTAGGAGGTGCTGTGTCTTGTGTTCACTTGTTTACTCTGGGTAAAGTCTGTCCACTTTCCTATAAAGTTACATTACCTATACCTAACTGTTTGTTGTTGAAAATACTGTCACATTGCTTGATGGCCTGGTTTCTTTCCCCTTATGAACCTCTGCATCAGGAAGTTATTCCCATTAAACTGAAAACAGCTGAAGTGCCTGCCCCCTTTTATTCTTCTCTGTTACTGGAGATACTGCTTTTCGCCGAAGAGCCCTTGAGGAGTTGGTGACATAGTGAACCTATCCCTTGGGAAGGGGGAGCTCTAGGTATGCAGGATCTGCTCTGCTTTGAGAAATATGGAATCATAAAAGTCTAAAATTTGTTGTTATAGATCATAGAGTAGTACTAGTAAGGCAAAGAATTGGAATAACAATAAAGTTAACATCAGACTATCACTGGTCATGCCTGTTGGCTTGACTTAATTTTACTGGTGTAACCAGCCCCCACCATCTCAAAGGCATTTAGGAAGCAAACTAGATATACCTCTTGCTTTTGCCTTCTGTGCATTGTGGGTGGACAGACAGACTCTGGTCACTCTAGTTACAATGTCCCAAGGTGGCAGCACAGTCAGCATCCTGGGCACTGCTGGACATCCAGCCAAAGGAAACAAAAGAGGCGTGGTCTTGCTTTGACAATGAAATGTCAGCTCATGGGCAGAACAAGCACAAGGCCTTATTTTTACTCCTTTAAAGGGGAGAAGAAGTATCTGGTAAACAGCTCTAGTGACTATTGATTGGTTATTTGTGAAAGCTAGTTATTAAAAAACTTTATTGGCGGGGCTGGGGATTTAGCTCAGCGGCATAAGCACCTGCCTTGCAAGCAGGCGGTCGTGAGTTCGATCCCCGGTACCGATAAAAATGAAAAAGACAAAAAAAAAAAAAAAACTTTATTGGCACACAAAGGCAGTGTAACTAACTTTTACTCTACATAGATTGGTGATGACTGGAGGACCTCAAATCACTGAGTGTAAAAGTTCTGAAATAAGAACCGGTTCAGCTCGCTCCCTTTCTACAGATAAGGAAATAAAGATCTAGAGAGGAAATAACTTTTCCAAGGTGAAATGGCTTCTTAACTCGAATTTACTTCCTTTGTCTCTCCCTCCTGTAGTCCTAGAATCTCTGAATTTTCTTGTTTCTTACTCTTCAACCTTCTGTGGCTGGTGGTGTGACTCAGTGGTCACTTTCCTAACATGTGAGAGACCTTGAGTCCAGTTTTCATCAATGCAAGCAAACAAAGCAGAAAAAAGTCCATGCATAAATCCATGAACCTGGGGATACCGAGTTCTGCTGTCCAAGTGATTTCCCTGTAGATCAAGGATGGATCTTCCTGTAAGAGGACTTTTCATTGTTCCCTGACATTTGGAATTATGGATGGAAGCTTTTGGCAGCAGGGCATGTGTGATAGTCCAAAACCTGGGATTTGGGCATTTGATTGTTAAGTAGTTATGGCTGTGGGGGTGAGGCAGCGGGCACTATGCCTGCATGGCATCAGGGGATTTTATTGCCTGATTCTTGTGATCTTCTTGAGTTTTATGTGACTCTTATGTTTCATTTGAAATTAAAAACAGAAACTCAAAAAAGCACATCTTCATTGGGTGCCAGGAGCACACACCAAGCTTGCAGTCTCACCATTGTGTGTGTAGGTGTGTTTTTCTCATTTGCTTTCTAGATCAATCTTGCAGAGCAGGTATCAATGTGTGGCTGGGACCTGAGTACTTACATTTGCTTCTTGCGTGTTGGTTGCCTTCATGTCTTTACATTGAAAGTCTTAACACCCACTAGAGTAGCTACTTCTGTTATCCCCATTTGGAAAGCGAGAAAAGGCAGCTGTAAGGTCTAATCTGCACAAGATCCCATAGCAGGCAATGATGGAACCGAGGTTCCGTCCAGGAGGTCTAGGCTGGTACTGGTCCCCTCTGCTGGCTTCTCTTCCCCAGTTCCCATCCTCTCAGAGAAGGGGGAGGAGGCACAGAGTGGGCTGCTATCCAGATGCGGCCTCAGAGGACTGGATCTCGGCCTGCTCCAGCCCTGCCGTTGTGTTTTCCCTAAGCCTCCCTCAGCTTCATTTCCTCACCGGTAAAATCAGAACCTTGCCCTTATATGCTAGAGGCAGTAGGTCTTCGAGTGAGCATTTGGAACCATGATTATGCTGGAAGACAGCATTATGCTTCTAAAAACGTCTCATTTTTATAATCTAAAAACAAGATGGCAGCAATTTGAATCAGTATTTTGTATTTAGGCTGACCTGGCCCCTGCCCTTGCCACAGAGGGGAAGGGCTGTTCCAGGGGCCACCTGGGACTTCATTTGGAATGGTCGCCAATAGCAACACCTCTATCTCTTTTTTTTTTTGTTTTCAGCATTTTATTATGGTTTCTGGCTACAGGATGTCAGTGCTCTGGTTAATATTATATTTTTAAATCCTCAACTAACAGAACTTTTAAACTATTGGTTTACAAACTGGGGATAAAATGCAAAAAGTTTTGGTTTTGGTTAGAGTTTCCCTGATATTGTCATGAGAACAATTTAAGGGTTTTTCATTGTTGTAATAAATGTGAATTCTCTATTTTTCTTCCTCACAAATTCAAACTATCTTTCTTTATTTCTCTCTCCCCACTCTCACCTCCCTGACTGAGCCTCCTTTTCAAACAAGCTCTGCAAGTTTTATTAAAGACACATTTTACCTTTCACCAGTCTGCTGGCATACTTCTAGTGATGTCAGAGGCGCTTGGATAGCGACTGCCAGGGTGCACATTCTGTAGTGTTTTCTGTATGTTGTGCCCTGTTTGGTATTTTTGTAGTTTTAGTGTTGGGCATCCGTTTTGGCCAGTATGGCCTTGTACTGTACTCTATTTAGATTTCCTCAAAGCTGGGTGGTTGGTGGTGAAGATGACAGTTTTTGCCTTGTGCTATCTGGTTGTCTTCAGAGTTTGCTTTTGTCTCCACATGTACATTTCACTTTTCAAAATGAGTTGGAGCCTACAGTTGATTGATTCTAGCAAGTTTTTCATCTTTTTTATGGCTATCATCTTCTTGCCCTAGATATAGGATGGCCCCTAACCAAGAACAGCTGTTAGAAGCGAGAAAGACTCAAGCTCTCTTAATTTGTCCCTTTCTGATGTCTCCTAGTAGTATAAATCCTAGAAGATGTGTTTGGCCACAAATGCCTTTGAGAAGATACTTTCTGAAAGAAGCTCATACTGTGAGGAGAACATTTTGAAAATAGATGTTTGGAAGTGTTTCCATCATCATGTGAGTTCAATACTCAAAACTGCCTTTGGGCATCATCCATGAAAACATTCATCCCTACATACTTTAAATTTGGAAAAGGAGGTTTCTAACTTCTAACAAGTTAGAAACCCTGCCAAAGGAAGAATTTCAGTAGATTTTCAATTCATTAGTTAAAAAATATAAAATTGCCATGCATTTTGGGTAACATCAAGGGATGTTAACATCAAGGGATGTGGAAATTCACCAACTGAATTTAAATACCAATCTAGTCTTGATGGATTAATGTTATCTAAAGAATATTATTTAATGAACTCAGCCATCAATCAGTTTCATATGAATATACTGAATAATGGGCCTTCAACAGTAGTGGAGTGGGTCTTAATCTCTGGAGCCTGTGTATGTTTCCTTATATGGAAAAGGGTCTCTGCAGAATTAAGGATTTTGACATATAGCAATTATCCTCATGTTCCCTAAAGGTAGCCACAAGTGTCTTTATAAGAGAGAACACGATTAGACCCAGACAGAAGAGGAAAAGGCAACGGGGACACAGATTGGAGTAATGTGGCTACAAGCCAAGGAATGCTGGCAGCCATCAGATGCTAGAAGAAGTAAGGTATAGATTTTTCCTTAGGGGCACTTAAATAAGCATGGCCCTGCTTTTTCTCTCAGTGAGAGAAAAAAAATTGGTTTTTCAAATGCTATCAAGTTTGCAGTAATTTGTTATAGCAGCCATAAGAAACTAATACATATACCCAACTTTGTGAAGCTATTATTCATTTATTGGAACCAAGGATTAAGTTGAAATTAGAGCTACATATTTAAGTTGGGTTTTTGTACAATATTAAGCTGTATCTTAAAAAACAATGAGGCATCATTAAATAACATCTCTCCAAAGATGAAATACATCTGTTTTTTTGTGTTAAGTACCAAGAATTTTTAATACCACTAATAAATAGAATAACCTATAAACTGTATTTCCTTTTTCCTCCTTAGAATGCATATATATTGTGTATATTTTATGCATATATTGGTATTTTGGTAAGAGTAGAATTTGTAAATAAGTTTGTTGGGGTGCCCCAGGAAACAAATTTGCAGAATGTCCAGTAAGAGCTTGTTGTCAAGATGAAATGAGATAAATATACAAACTCTTAGAACATGGCAGTGTCTGGTCTGCATTTATTGCATGGACAGATGGATGAGTGGATGGATGGTGGGTAGGTGAATGGGTGATGGGAAAGTGGAAGGCTTTAGGTTGAGCAGGTGGGCAGAGGGATGGATAATGAAGAAACGCAGAACCACAGTCAAGCGGTGGATGGTTGGCTGGGTGAAGAGTGAGTGGGGAACCTTTGGTTGAGCGGGGATCCAAGGATCTGTGGCTGATGGTGGAGTTTAGCTGTGGATCAGGTGTGTTGGATTCACTAACTGTGCTCTCTCTTCTGTGTCCTCATTATATGAAGACATACACTTATTAAACTTGTCTATTTTCCCACTTCGTGAAGATTAGTCCCAGCGGTCACCTCTTCAGTGTTGGGGGAGGCAGAGGGTAAGTACCATAGAAGATGCTTGTGGTGGGTGTGACTGTGCTGGCCTGACATCGGGGAGCAGATGGAGGGGGTGACATGGGGAAGGGGATTTGGAGGCAGTTGGGGAGGGCTGAGCTGTGGCTTCCCTTCCTATATGCCCTTCCAAACATCTACTTTTGTGTCGGTTGTGTCACTTATAATTACATATACACCCATGTCTCTGAGAGGGCACTGCAGGATATCAGGCACATGATGGGTACTCAGTCAATATTTGCCAGATGTGTGAATGACAATTTTCAGGAGAGAAGATACCATATCATTTCATACCCACCACCCAGTGTAACACCTGGTTCCCAGTAAATGTGGGTTGAACCGCACACAACAGAGAGGCAGTGGTCCACGGCTTTGGGATGTGACCAAAATGCAGAACATTAGGTCTCCTTTCCTCTGCCTTTAGTTCATTGCAGTGAGTGCCAGACCCGCATACCTGAAGAGGCAGCTGCAGTCGGATGGGAGAGATGGGAGCTCATTTATCAGTTGGCCTTTAGAAAAGGAAAAAATGTATATATGCAAATTAATTAATGACCACTGTTTCTAGAAACAACAAACCCAGAATGCTTTGTGTGGTATTTTTGAAAGATAAAAGGAAATCCAAAATGCAAGTGAGGCAGTTACTGTGGAAGCTTTGCATTCAGTTTGCAGCCTCAGGCTTCTTAAGAGATTTCTGGATGAGTTGTGGTTATAGTTTTCATGTGTGTGTCTCATTTCTGACCTGAGAGTGTGAAGAAGAATTTTGAGGTGTTGAAAATAAATACTCACCTGACTATTAAGTACAGAAATGGGTCTCAGGGCTACAAGATATCAGCCCTACCATCGGAAATGTAAATATCTCCTGAAATTCCCATTTAAGAGCAGATTTCACCTGCAAGTAGACTGTTATATCTTCCTGAAAAATATATACACCCTAGTGAGGGAATAAACACATCATTACACTTTCATGACAGATAAGCTTGGCTCTGTTCGGGTGTAAACTCATTTTTCTTGGGTTGACCTTTAAATAGTATTGTGCTATTGTATGGGATTTAAATCAATAATTTTGTCAAAGCAAAATATACTGCAAGTTTTTTTTTCTTTATCATTTAAACAGTTCTGTAAACTCTCAAGGAGTAATAGGTTTCAACATGTTTTTCCCAGGATGGGAAGAAGGGGGAAGGGGGGGGTAGGGAGGGGACGCAGAGAGGAGGGGGAGGGGGAAGTGTCCTCCTGTAAAAAGTCACTTAGTGGCGTGGAGGCCACAGCCAGGGAGGCTGCGGATGTGCCGTCTTAGAGATTGCGTTTTCTCCTCCAGCAGCCGGGGTGCAGGTACCGATGTGGGCTGTAATTAGTGGTGTAATACCTTTTCTGCATTCCTGTTGTAAACCCCAAAATGTCCCAGGTGTGAGGAGGTTCAAATGAGAAGTACCCGGTAGTTATAAAGCAGCAGTAATGAGTTTCCTTCTACTTACCATGGATTTGTGTGATATACAGCTTGCAATTAAGCATGGCTTGGTGATTCGGTGATTAATGTATATACAGCTCCTAAAGGAGGGAAGCCGCCCTCCCGCCACATCCTTCATGATGTTTACAGCTGGGTACCTATTAACGGGAAGATGGAAAGGGCCATTTACAATTCAGTAACCTTTATGACAGTGAACTCTTTAATCAGCATTTTATTTCCTTTGTAACACTTTAGTCATCTACAAATGTCAGAATAAAATAGGGCCATGAAATATTTAGGATCGGCATGTGGAAATTGACTTCCCTTGATTTAAGCTCCTGTGTCTTTTCATTTTGTTGTTTTGGGAGCTTTTACTTTTATTGAAAGACAATTTATAACTAAATGCTCCCTACAGTGACTGGCATTAGGGTAGGAGAAATTTCAGGGAGCCAAGTTCTGGTTCTATAAAATGTGTTGATGCTTGCTATATTGGGTAATAAGTTATTCAAATAAAAACATTAGCAAAGGGTTTGCATTTCAGGGCTGTGTTTAGTAGAGGCACAGTGGACTCTGCAGAGTTTATGCCATAATACCCCGACATATTTTAGAAAGGTAATTAAGTATGAAGTACATCCATAATAATTTAAGTCAGTTACAGTGTGTACCTGAAATATGCATTATTGTCTCTCATTATTTTCTTAGTGGGATTCTGGGACTTTTTCAATGCCACAATAGCTACCTCTCTGCTTTCTTGTATTGTTGCAAATGTATGTAATGCCAGTTAGCCGAATTGCCATGTTTATATTTTTCAAAAGTCCTTTAAACATTGATCATTGTATTAAATGATTGCATTACTATTTCCTACTCATATCTTTTGTTAATCCATTCTAGACCAGTGAACCCAAGCATATCTCAAATAATGTTTTTAAAAAATTAGTTTTGGACACTAGCATGCTTTTAGAACTTGGCATGGTGTGGCAGCACCCTTGCCCTTCCCAAGATTCCTGTTAACCGTTTGTTGGTCTTGGGATGGCTTTTATCAGGGTTGGTGGCAGAGGTTTGGTCTCTTGGCTACCCAATGGGGTGATCATTCATACTACTCTACAAGATATTGGGAAGGTGGAAACTTTTCCTTTCTGCTGTACAAGACCAGTAATGGGACCCACTATGGTGTACTGCAGAGGCAAGCGGCCAGCCCTGCTGTGAACCCCATGTCATGAACAAGTTCCTTACCTTTCTAGACTCACTTTTCTCATTTTATAGACTAAACTGGTTTACTGGATAAAGTTGCCTTCAAGGAAATAATAAAGGAGGAGAGGGGAAAGGAACAAATGAAGTTCTTGAGTTCTACCTGTTGCGAGTGAAGGGTTTCTATGACTAAATTCATATTTAACATGAGTCCTAAATGGATTGTCTTTTCCTAGATAGTGGAAGGCAAACTGCAGGGACTCAGGGGATATGCGATTGTGTTATGAGTAGGTTGTTGTTTCTAAAGAGTTGAAGCATATGTTGACTCATTTAGCAAGGGACCATTTAGCAAGAGTTCCCTTGGTTTCAGAAAAACACAGGGTCTCCTAGTGTCTTCTGGTGACAAAACTCCAAACCTCAAAGTATTGGCAGGTTCTCTGGGTTGAAGAGCATTGTGCCATTCACTTCCAGCTTGAGGAGTGTCCCCACTAGATTCGGAACATAGGATAGGAAACCCAGGATTGGAAGTCAACTGTGGGCATGGAAAGGGGCTAAGGGGTTGGGTTTTCAATCGCACTTCTTTGCCTCAACTCTATAGTGCTCTTCTTTGCCTCAACTCTATAATGCTCACTTTTGAAGTGGTTCTTTGGAACATTAAATGGTAGAGGCAACCAAGATCTTATGAGGGATTTGTGTGAAGGACTTCCAAGCCTCAGAGTAGAGAAATGAGAAACTGAGATCATCTCATCAGAGGTGAGAGGCTCTTTGGATATCCTGGATGAGGAGCCGAGCAACCTCAGAGTGAAGGCAGGCTTGGGGAGCAGTGTAGCCCAGGCCCGGGGGTGACAACACAGAGGAGGTGACTGGGAAATAAGGAAGGGGTGTGTAGGACAGCTTCCACTCCATGCTTTGTCACCATCTCCCTGGAGTGGGATGAACTTCAATGGTAGGAAACTGGGAAGCCTGTAAAACCTTGATGGTTATATCTTTGGCTTTTGGTTTACCCCTAGTTTTTCAATTTTCATTTCTTTAACTTTGCTCATTTGTGTGCGTGTATGTGTATGCATCGTTTATTGGGGGATAGAACCCAGTGCCTTTACACTGAGCTGCATCCCCACCTCTCTTTGGTTTGAGACAAGGTCTCCATAGTCAGCTTGCCCAGGATAAGCTCAAACTTGCAGTGCTCCTGTCTCAGCCTCCCAGAATGCTGGGATTACAGGTATGTGTCACCATACCTGATCCTATCTTTTGATTTTGAAAATTGTTTTTAAGTTAAAAAATGTATTGTGAAGCATAACCATAGAAAGTTCAATGATCAAACAGAAACATGAACAGTGGTCTTTCCTTCTGCCTTACAGTCACAACTATTATTTGCATACATTCTTTTTTTTTTTTTCAGAGGTGCAAGGCTCTACAGTTAAAATGATAGCCAAGGGTCCATTTTTCTTACTCCTTTTCTCTTGACATGAGACCATGCGCATTTTGCCATGTTCCTTCCCTGTTTTTCTCATCATCATTTTTGAAAACTGCATACAGTACTCTCCCACCAAACAAGCATTCTATTATTTTAAAAATTAGCTTAAAATACAGTTAAAAACCATACCACTGGTTACTTGGCTCGCCCCCCATTTTTTGGCATAGCATTCTTTCAGTGTATATCTTTATGCACTGTATATTAATTTTTTGCACTTTGGATCACACCTTTAGGACCAGTGTGGGTGCAGAGTGAGGAGAACTTGCTGTGTGGCATTACTTGCTCATTGGTAGCTCAGAAGTTTTTAACAGCCTTTATCAGTTTCTCTCAATTCTGGGTTGCGTGGTTGCTCCAGGCTCAAGGGATTTTCGCGAGAACCTTTTGTTCCTATTGAAAGATTTGGATATTTTGGAGATTTGAGGGGATCTAATGTCACCTGGACGGTAGAGTTAGTTTAGAATTTTGATTTACTAGACAGTAGGACACAGAGAAACAGCAAAGTGGATGTGGTGAACACGAATGAAATGGGGACTGGCATCTCTTGAGCACCCAGATTATGTTAGTTTAAATCTCATTAATTTCTAAACATTCCTGTAGGCTGGACTTTATCAGTGCTACTTTTTTTTCATGCATTGAAACCAAAACTCTGAAGTTAAGTGTCTACTTGAGGTCATCCAGTTTCTCTGGACTTGATTCTGAACTGGAGTCCACTCTGCCAGGTACCTTTTGTCAAAGGAAGTGGGGGTCATGAAGCAGGGGCAGGGACCCTATTGTATTTGAGGATATGTGTAAAATGCTGGCTCTGTCCCCGTTGTGACGTGAGAAACTCTTTGGGGCCTCTAGGACTTAGGCTTTTGTAGTGATCTCTCTTTCTTTTTGTGACCTTCTTTATGCAGTTCTTTCAAATCAAAAAATGTAGAACCTAGTAGTGCTGGGGATTTGTAGTAGACCGGCTGAAAAATATAAGGCAGGTTATTCAAGGGTAAATAGGAATGTGTGTGTGTGTGAGTGTGTGTGTGTG
Source organism: Cavia porcellus (assembly GCF_034190915.1). Lineage (NCBI taxonomy): Eukaryota > Metazoa > Chordata > Mammalia > Rodentia > Caviidae > Cavia > Cavia porcellus. The sequence goes on from NW_026947511.1 coordinate 33,143,074, forward strand.
TGTGTGTGTGTGTGTGTCCTTGCCACCCATGGGGAGCTGGGATCAAATCTCCTTTGACTCTATCAGAATCTTCTCTCCCTCTGTGCTTTCTGGAAGGCAATACAGGAATTTAGAAATGTGTCAGACAAGGGGAAGATAATGACCTTGTTTTGAGAAAGCCAATTGGGGAACCATTTTGTAAGTGTAGATCCCACCCAGATAGGGGGATGCTCTGAAAGAATTGTCTGAGGCCCTTCGAGAAGCCCTCGACCTAATCAGTAAGGGACAATGAAAAAAGTGATGCTCAAGGTTAAGGATCAGTTTCAAGGTCATAGCACCATCGGAAGTCAGGCAGGTTTAGAAATGAGGGTATATGCAGTAGCATCTCCACCTTGAAGCACCAGTTAGAAAATACAAGTGAAAGATGACCAGGGTGCCAAGCAGGGAGGCACAGGGGTGGGCTTACAGTTCGGCCTTCATCTTGTCTGGTTCATGCTATGTCTTTCCTTTGAGGCTCGTGGGGGAGCTCAAGTCACTCTATGGGGGCGGCTGGTATGGGTCCTCAAAGAAGATGGGAGGGGAGCGGGAACATAAGGGGACTGCAGGGTGGTGGCCACAGATGTGTGGGCCCTGCATGTCTCCGTGACTGTGTTCCTTTGCCAGACAGTGCTGTTGGAACCTCAGCCTGGGGTTGCTGCCTGTTAAAAGTGGGGACAAGGAAACAGGGTTGCAAATCCTCCTTGCCCCCAGTGACTAGCACACGTTACCCCATTCATCCTGCAGCCTTGCCGCCTCTCAGGGTCGGGATTATTTAAATGTTTATCCTTCCTTCCTTCTTGACCTTTCTTGTTCAGTCCTAGTTCCTGGGTCCGGCTTGTTTTGTGTTTCATGAGCTTAGCAAACCGTGGCCTCCAATTCCCTAGTTCTAGTGTTTTCACTTAAGATGAGGAGTGATGAGCCAGAGGTTTCAGGCTCAATCCTTGAGCAAAGGGCCGCTCTGACAGGGATTATTATTTATTTGTCATCTTGGATGTAATAAGCTGTAGGTACAGCTTCGAGAGCCCTTGATTTATTGCGCTGTCTACTGCCACTAGCGGGACGTCTGCTCACCACGCAGGATGAATACCACACTGTCAGCTCCGTCGATCTGTCTCCGCCACCGCTCCCTCTCTCATAACACATTCCCATTTCATGCCAGAATACATAAACAATCTTTCATTATTTTGATGCCTTTTTCATATTTGTTCTTTACAGAACATAAAGTTTGAATTTATGGGTTTCCTTTACATTATTTCAACACACTCCACCATTTTCCGGGTTTGTGGTTTAACTCTCAGAAATTGGCTGCCAGGTGATTTAGTTATTTTGGCTTTCTAGTTTTATAGTTATTTAATATCGCAATGCCAGATACGGGGAGGATGGAGTGCATGGGAGGTATGGGGTTTGCAGTTCAGGCTGTTGTCATCAAGGCGACGTGATCACGGGATGAGTCATGGAGGTTCAAAACAAGGCACGGGAGATGGGAGATCATGGGTTCCAGGCTTTAAAAATCCTACCTGAAGAAATATTATTTAGATGAGCAGTCGGCCTGGGGCCTTGATAGGACTTGAAAGCAAAGAGGGGACATCTTGCCTCTGCCTAGATGTAACGGATTTTCTAAAGGAGCGGTTGAAAGGCCCCACCTAGCTCGGTCTGCTTTCTCAGCAGTAGCTCTCAGCATCCTTTATGTTCACCTACTGCTGTGTTTCAGAGCTTTGACCGCACAGCCCGATTTTAAAGAATTTTCCTGCTTTTGCATTTAGTCTTCCTCCACGGCCAAAGAGCCTGTACTTGGTGGCATTTGCGTAGGAGTAGGAGTAGGAGGTTCCTGCTGCTTTTACTTTTGTAGAAGGACAGGCTTGGGAAATGCATCCTAAAATCTGTTTCTTAGCCTATTTGCATTGTCTTATCTGCATGGATTTTACCCCAAGCTCTCATTTTCATCGCTGGTCTCCAAAGTCACCCCTTACTTTTTAACTGAACATCACAATTATGTATTCACAAAAGCAAAAATACCTAAGAATTTCCAATTTTCAAAAAGTTTTCCCCTATGTTATTTACCAAGTGTGGTGATGATGAGGGTTTTACACAGGCGTGTGAGAGTAGCACATGTGCATATGTGTGTGTGTCTTCCTCTGCTTATGAGGTCTGTTGTGCAAAAACCTGAGGCAGTTTACCTCTCTGTGTGTTTCCTGAGAAGCATAGGTCAGTGGCAGGTGAGCTCATACTCCAGTCCGGGTCAATTTATCATGCCGAAGTAGTGACATTGGAAGGTCAAGGGCCTTTGCAGTGCTAATGCTGGGTCCTTGGCTGAAAATCCAGCTCCTTTTGGGAAAGATCTCTTGCTCCTTCTGTGTGAGTGTGTGTGTATGCGTGTGTGTGTGTGCACATGCATGCATTTGCCTGTCTGCTCTTCACTTTGAGGGGAGGGGCCTGAGCTGAGGGATGCTCTGCAGCTGGAAAGTTCTTTTGAATCCTGTCTCCTCTCTGAAAGACATTAATGAATGTGGATTCGAATGTCATAAATGCAAGATAATTTTGCCACTCCTGGCTTCCCTTGGCAGCTTTCATTAAAGAACTAGGGAATTTGCTTAGCTCACGTCACATGACACAGGCCTGTTGTGGCTGGAAGGGAACCCTAGTTAATTAATACGAGAAATTTGTTTTGTGTCCCTGTTTTTTTTTTCTTTTTTAAAGATGGTGCAGGTTGGTGTTGTCAGAAGAAGCTGCTTGTCACTTTGACCTGTTCTGTTAAGTGTTTGATGTGTTTTCTCAGAGTAATCTGTGAATAACATGATAGCCCAGCAGAAGAGAAACCGAGAGAGCAATAGCAGAATTAATATCTAGGAGTGTTGATAATTATATATCAGAATCTAATTTTTAGCACAGAAAATGTGTTAATGACAGAGAGGAAAACAAAAACCACTAGCTTCTCCCAGCAGGCCCCAAAGTGTCATTTATTATTTCTCAGCTGGATATCTATCAAGTTTATGGGTTAATTTTTCTGTAGACTGTTATTTATGGGTTTTTGTTTGTTTTCAGCCATCATTACTAACAATACGGTTAATAGCAATCATTTGTTATCCACCACAAGGCGTGATGCCTCAGATGAGAGCGCTGAACTGAGAATACTCATTTGGTAGCTGAATAAGGCCCTGACAGGGCCCATTTATAACAAGCTCATTCTATAATGTCCATCCTATTAATAAAATTTTGTTGCTGTCTAATTAGAGATGTCTGATGTGTATAGCAGCACAGCAGAGGAGACTTTTTCTGCTGTTAACCCCCCATCCTCTCATCTCTTCTGTCCCTGCCTCAAGCTCATCTGGGCACGGAGGTTGCAAGGTGAGCGGCGGATGAAGAAGGTTCTGGATGGGATGTGTGGCAAGTGCTGACTTCCTTTTCATCCTGTGGTTTTTGTTTTGCCTGGGTTAGTCACTTGCAGTTTGTATCGCAAATCCTCAAGAATACAAGATGTGGCCGCAAGACACGGTGTTTGATTTCCAAACATCCAAGCAAGTGCCGAGCCCTTCAAAATCATTGCCTTGAGAAGCAACACATTTATCCCTAGGCTGCCGCTATTTCTCAAAGCCTTCTGGAAACTCCTCTTGGTTTGTTTGTGAAAGCAGTCCAACAAGGTTTCATTCAGTTAAAAAACAAAAAGAAAAAAAAGTTGTTTCCCCAAATAAGAATTTGGAATGATACGTGAAGTTATCGGTCTCAATGTTTTGTGGTCTTACACTGAGTAGAGAAACTGATTTGGTTTAGGCATTTTTATCTCAGCACATCTTTTTTTTTTTAATTCCTTAACTAGAAAGATGCTTTTAAGTGACTTGATGGGATAGATCCTTCTGTTGGATTAGGACTTGGAAATTCCAACAGCTACTTTAAAATGAGGTGCCCTTAGCAGTATTATGCTTTGGGGACAAGTTCCTGAATGGCTAGATCTCAGCTTTTTCAGTCCCTCAAAAGCAGGTGCCAATGTTTAGAGAGTGGCTCTCTGGCTAAACAGATCAAGCCATAAACATGAAAATGTTTATGGTGCTCCCTAAATGCTAACTATAATTGTCATTGGTTACAATTGACTATTTCTTGCAACATCTCATACAGAAAACCCTACCCCACTGAGCTCCTAAAATTACTTTAATCATAGTTGTATAAATAGTTTTACTAATTTTATTGCTTGTATTTCAAGTGAATTTTTCTCCCACTGGAAGAATAACATTGAAAAGAATATATGGCACTGAAAAGTTTTAATCATCCCGATTATGGTTTATTGTAAAGTTTGCTGTGTTTAAAGAGAAGGAAAAAAGAGGAATTTGAAATTGAGGGAAGAAAGATTTTATTAGTTTGGCGGGTGCTTGGAATTATACACCTTTGAATTAACAGCACACACTCAGGCAATACACTAAAGAATGTTTTAAAATAGTTTTGTTGCTAGGTAACTATTTTTCTTCTCTAGTAAGCCCTCCCTACCTTGAGAAATGTTTTGCACATGATCTTTTGAGTAAATATGAATGTTTAATATTTTTTCTCTCTGCCTGTTTGATTTTGAAGTTAAAAAATTTTTTAAATATGTACATGTAGCATTGAAAAATTTCCATCCTTAGCTGGCAATGAAAGTACCTTATAAGGTTAAGCTTGCACAGGCTTGGATAGTCTGCTGGTTTTTCCCCTAAACTGCACTTGACTACAGCTTATCAACCCTTAATTAGTGCTACATTTTCTCCCTGTGATTTCTATTGATGTGTGGTACGGGAAGCTGGATTGAGCCTCCACCTGACTGGTGTGCAAATTGTTTTAGAAAATTCAGCAAACATCTCTCTCCATTATCCTTTCTCCCATCTCGTCCTCCCCCCTGTTTCTCTCTCCCTGCGTCTTTCTCTCTTGCATTCCCCTCGATAGGAAAGGTGAACAGCAGGACGATAGGAATCAGGTTGAGTATTAGTGTTTTTGCTGGCCTGTGCAATAGAAAACGACAACCAGCCGGCTGGGCCCTCCGTCAGCAGATCGCAGATCTGGAAGCAGGAGGTGGCGGCGGCGGGTGGGGGCTCCCCGGTGGCCTCGGGATGGCTGCTGTGTGATTGTGAGAGCCGGGATGAAGTCAGCACTGACAAAGTGAGGGGATTGATGGATGGACAGAGCACAGAACTGGATGTGAGAATGGATGAGGGCAGAGGGGGAATTTAACACAGACAAACAGAATGAAAGACAGAGAGGAATTGCCTGCTAAAGTATGCCCGCCCTTAGCTCCTATTGCAATTTACTTACTGCTAACTGAATACCCAAGGATTGTTTGCATCTTTGCAGATTTTCCTGCCAGCCACGGTAGAGGGAGGCTTGCACACTCTAGGCAGTGCGTGCCAGGCTTTCTCTTTCAACCCTCAAAGACGCTCACTCACACTCATTTAATTCAAACTGAGCAGCTGATTATTTCCAATAAGTTCACACAGTGTTTCTGCAGAATAAATTTTCTTCCCCTGCCATTATTTTAATGTTTCCACTAAATTTGCCTTACTCAGTTATTGTTGCCTGAGAGTAGTAAATAATAATATTTACCTGCTCCTTTGAACATGTTTCTGGAGAGAGATCTAGTCTTGTGTTTGGAAGGCAAATGATGGTGGTGGTAATACATGCTCTTCTTTCAAGCAGGAAAAAGGTGGCTTTATTCCTTGATCCAGGCTCTGTGTACTATCAATATTTAATGTTTATAACACTTTAAGGCAGAAAACATGCTGTACCCCGGTCCCCAAATACGTTCTACTAGGCAAAGAAAGAATTAATTGGGAAATAGAAGGTGAATCCATTTTTCTCCTAAGAAAATGGTACAGTATTGCTTTTTTTTGTTTAACAACAGATTTACTATTTCTAAAATGATCATTTCAGAAAATAAGAGTGTATGGTCAAAAATTCACTTAAGGTTTTTTGTTTGTTTTGTAAACAACACCACAGGTGAAGGTGCAAAGGAAGAGAAAGTATATCAAAGTTATTATAATTATTATATCCCAATGCATATGTTAAGATTTTATTTCCCAAGTATGAGTAATAGAGTGTCTGAGGTCAGTTTTGGAGAAGAATTAACGTCATTTTAATTTCAAAATAGACACCTTGAATTAATGAATGAGTAAATAAATTCTAAAACACAAGAGTTAGGAAAGTGAAAAGGAACTTAACCTTCCACTAAAACCATCTGGTATTTAGTGTGGAGATTTAAAAACGAACCACTATAAATTCATTCAGTTCATCCAAGAGATCTAGAACCTTGTGGAGCTGGGGAATCACTTTCTCAATTTGGAAAGAAGCTTTGTACTTTATAGTTGATGCTGATGGGTCTGATAGCTCCTTTATCCACTTCCCATCCCCTCCTACAGTTTGTTCCCTCCTTCCCTGATTCTCTTCTCTCCCTCTTTCATTTTCCTTTCCCCAGAGAAATCGCCTGAAAAGACAAAGTCTGAGGTTTTTTGCTGCATATTGCAAAGGAATTTTCTTTCTTAAGGAGTGCCGGTTGATGTGGACACACACCGGGTTCTGAGGCAGATTTTTACCCGAGACGTACCTCCGGAGTGCATTTATTTCTCCTCTGGGATCCTGCAGAGACTCAGTGTCTGGAATAGCAACCGAGTTCATCCTTTGGCTCTTGGAAGCCCCCAAGATGCAGTCCCAGCTGTGTTACAGTGAAAGCCAAGGTCTTGGGAGAAGGGCTGTGGACTTGCTAGAAATGATGAATGGGATTTAAAAAAGAGAAATTAATAAGTTATCCATTGTGTGGAGATCCATGAGACATATTTTCAGGAATGGCATAGATTATCTATCACTCCAGTGATGTTCAAAAGTGTATCTGTGCCTGTGCTCACACCCATGGTTTTTGTGCAGATTCAAGGCTGTGGCGGCCTGAAAAGCCCCCTGGCCCCTCCCTGTGTTCATCAAGCATCATTTGGGGATGATAGAGGTTTGGAGCTGGCTAACCGCTTGGATATTATATTGTATATTAATCTGGGTATTGAGTAATTTTTCAAAGGTTGAGAAAGCTGACAAGTGATAAAATTAAGTTTACTAAAGCTGGCTCACACATGGCTTGGTGTACTAGGTCACGCGGAATTCAAATCTTTTGTTGTAAGAGGGAGCCTGGGGAATCCAGGGGACTCTGGGAAACTTCAGAGGAAAGCATAGTAACTCTTTTTCCATGTGGAACTGTGCTGTGTTGGGGACAGGTCAAGGGGACTTTTGGCGTCTTCATTGGAGGTTTGGCAGTTTCCATGATGTTTATAACTTGTTAACTTGCATGTACATCTCATGAGAATCAGTCACAAGTTTGCTGGCACCTGAACATCATATCACTTTGTATCCTTAGACATTCTAATGTGGCGGAAGGGACTAAACAGTATAGATATATATGTTTATCACTTAAGAAGGTTTTGAAAGGTGTCCAGAGATTACACCATTCTTCTCAGTATCTCTGGAGTTAACTTGGATATTATGGGTGCATTCTTCCAAGCGTCTTGGATTTTGGAGCCTTTTAGGTAGGAGGTAATAAGCAATAGAAGGTTTGTGTCAGTTTTGTTTTATACTTTTCAGCTTGATTCCATTTTTTTTTTTTTTTTTTGGAACTGGGGATCAAACTCATGACCTTGCTCTTGCCAGGCAGGCTCTTATGCCACTGTGCTATACTCCTGGCCTGATTCCATCATTTTTATCATTATAAACACAATGTGGATTCACTATAGAAAGTTTGAAAAAATTGGAGAAATCTGAAAAGAAGCCTAAATTCCATCATGCAGAAGTTGCCTCTGCTAACACATGATTGAATATCTTTCTTATCTTAAAAAACCTATATACATTAAATTTAGAAAATTAGAATTATTCTCTAATATTATTTAGCAACCTATATCAATATGTATTCTGAGTCTATTCCTATGCCATTAATAATTCTGTATTTGGTGTTTAATGTTAGCATAGCAGCATTTGGTCAAATTTTCTTTGCCAGTTGCATATTGATAAACATTTAGGCCACTTGATTTTTTTTATGTAAGCAAAATTGTGATGAAGTTTGATTTCATTGAGAGTGATAATTTCTTTTTTAAACCAATGTGAGTTAAACTGTCTTTCCTTCTGTACTGGCTTTCTGTTGCTATGGCAAAATAGTTGAGAAAAATCAGTTTAAAAGGGAAAGATTTTTTTTGCTCATGATCTCAGAGGTTTCCATCTATGGTCATGTGGTTCTGTTGCTTTGAGCTCATGGCAGAGCAGAACATCTGGTGGACAGCATGTGGTGGAGTGAAGCTACTCAACTCTTGATGACCAGGGGGCACAGAGGACAGAGACCCCAGTGTCCCCTTTAAGACCACCTCTAAGTGACCTCACCTCCTTCCAGTAGGCTCCACCTCCTAAGGATTACACTACTTCCTAATAGCACCACAGGCTATGTACCAAGTCTTTAGTGCATGGATTTTGGGGGATATTTAAGATCCAAACCATAACAACACTGACATGTCTTCCTTTTTTTCCATCTATCCTTTCCTAATTTATAAACACTTGATTTATTGTGACTTCAGAAGACTCATGTCTGCCCTATTTGAATAACTCCTTTCCAGTATAAATTTTTCATTGAGTCACTATAGTCTCTGAGTGTTATTAATACTATTAGTATCAAGACTATCTGCTTTTGAATCATCAGTGTTAGGCTCTGTCAATGCTGGAAGAGACATCTTGGAAGGGGAAGCCACCCAGTGATGAAGGAGCCTCAAGAAATGTAGCTGGGGACAGGCAAGAGGCTCAGAGAGTGGGAAGCCAGCCGAGCCTGCTACCTGCAGAGCAGTGTTTCTTTTAAGGAATTGCATCTGCTAGTTTTGCTTTTTAAAGAAAATTCTATTGCTAGACACTTGATCTAGTCCAACTCCATTTCTTTTATAGATGACACTAATGCTTAAAAATATGAGTAAGGGACATCTTTCATAGTTCTCTCATGACTTCATGAGCTGGTGAATGACCCTGGAAACCTGTACCTTTAGAGACCTTGTGTTGTTATAGAATCCAGTCTTACTGCTTGAACCACTTTGGATTGAGTGTTCTGTTGCTTGCCACCTTATGCATTCTAAAGGGTATAAAAATCTTGGAATGATCCTCTTCGTCTGGGGCACCTAAATTAAGATCTGCTCAAATGTTACTTTCTCTATTAGATACTCTCCAGTTGCTTGAGCTCAATAGGATTTTGAGTTTACATCCCAGTTATGGGGTGGCCTCATCTTCTGTTCTGTGTGCGGGGAGGGAGACCATGAGGATCTCCAGTAACAAAAAAAAAAAAAAAAAAAAAAAAATCTAACACGTGCCTCTCTTACTCCATTTTCATAAATGGTAATTTCAGGAGCCCATTTGCTCCCCATAAAAGGTGAGTGACTCTGTTTATCATCTGTCTCAGTGTGGAGTGCACGCTATCATTCCCTTCATTTGACCTTGGTGGAACAGACTGATGGGGCAGCGGAAAGTATGATATGAAAAATGAGTGAGCCAAGCAGAGTGAACAGTGAATCAGTCTTGTGTGTGATTAGCTGTGAAAAATCTCCCCAATACGACTCACAGACACATTTTCTTTTCTCCCTTTTCACCCCCCCCATCTCTCTATAATACCTTGCCTGTCACCCCATCAGTGGTCATTGCCCCCGTCTAGGGATTTCTGGATCATGAGGTCTAGAATGAGGGAAACTGGGCTCAGACAAGGAAAGTCTCCTTGGTGGGGTGGAATGGGGGAGGGCTTGCGCAGCTCTGCAGAGCCTTAGGGAGTCCCCTCCAGGAGCATGTTGAGAAGACATGCGTGTGACAGAGTGGCTTCAGTAGGCACTGTAAATCTGCAATCACACCTGAGGACTCAGTGACTCGCGGTTGAGGTCTCCATCAGCTCCATTTGCAGAGTCAAGCCCTATAAAAACAGGGCGATGGGATGGTAAATCAAGCTCCCTGGGAATTGTGGGATCCCGCCACAGAAAGCTTGAGCACATAAAACGGAAACTTGCTTTTAATGGCATAGCTCTTACTGCCACGCTGTTGAGGCCACCTTAGTGGCACATTGAGGTGCTTTTGGAATATAATTCCCTCCTGCATGTGGTCTTATTTTTGGCATGCTCAGCCTCAGTGCATGGGCTAGGAGGTGAGGCAGATGATGTGAGCCTAAGGAGTCCTTAAAGGTCATCCGTCCAGGCAACCTCACTTGCCAAAACAGAGAACTTGTGTTCATTTTAGGATCCAGCAGAGGGTAGAGCGTTCATGGAAACAGCATCTGCAAACAAGTCCTCTGATTGGAATTACTGAAGTGGTCATCATTTGTGATTGAGCTCCTTGGTGTGTTGTCTCTGACCACTTGAGGAAAAGCTCAGTAGTTCAGCCATTTGGATCCAGCTTTCATCCTATTTATAGATGTAAAATTAATTGTTTATTTTTAGATTTATTTATTTTGTGGGATATTACCAGGGATTGAACCCAGGGCCTTCACGCTGTGCTACGACCCCTGTCCTTTTAAAATTTTTAAATTTAGAGACAGGTTCTTGCAAAGTTGCTAAGTTACACACACTGGGATTGAACTTGCAATCCTCATGCTTCAGCCTCCCAGAGTGCTGGGGTTACAGATACGCACCATCATGCCAGGTCCTGTTTTTAGAGTTTTAAAAATGCTATGTTGCCCCCAAATGTCTCCATCTAATAATGTTCTTACAGGGTAAGTTAATGAGCTTAGAAGAATACACTGTAGTGAACTTACCATATTTCCCTGTGTAAACAGATACTGATTTTTCTTAAGGTAGTCAGAACTTATCTTGTATTCTTATTTGCACCGTTTGTTGCATACAAATTTCGCAGCAATACTGCTTGGCAGAACATCCCAGTACCAGCGGCCTCCACAATAAGTGCTGGTGGTGCTTGTGGTCAGGCTGGACTTCTTACTGCGGCCCTGTGCTGGGCTGTCCTCCTCCCTGTGTTCCAATTTTGTCTGGAACCAATGAACTTTCCAGCCATGTTTTTCTCACTTCATCGGTCACAGGTTCAGAGAAGGATGAGAGAGTGTGGAACTCCGTGAGGCCTGAACTCAGCCCTGGCCCGGCTCCTCTGTCCAGTCAATGGCCTGCTACACTCTTGAAGCCAAGACTGTCATCAGCTAGGGGCAGATACTCCAGCGGTAAAACCATAACATCACAGTCTTGTAATGCACCATGATTTATTTCATCAACGAAAGATTTATTAAGCACCAGACGTGAGCCCAGTTTGATTTTCCACTGGAGATCAGACAAAATTCAACTTCCACCTTTTGGAAACTTCTAAGTGTCTTAGGTGAATTAATAAGGTTTTACTGGAATAGGCATTTCATAAAAGTCTTAAAATATCAGAAGTGGAATTTGGAAAGAGAAAATTATGTGAGTTGGGAATAATGTGTCTCATTATTTTTTCTTGGTTACTGCAGTCATATTAGCAGTCATGCTTATGAGTGGTTGCTGTAGACAAAAAAATAAATAGGTACCTCAAGAGGACAAATACCTTAGTCAATAACCATTTATCCTTATCCTGGGTCTTGGTTGTTAATTTTGGTTATGTGACTGACTTGAGTGAATAGAATACAGGGAAGAAGGTTAACAAATCATCACAAAAGAGCCCTAAGAGAATAAAAAGAGAAATATGTTAGGATAAATTTTCCTTTGGCATTCATTTCCCCAAAGATAGAGTCCTACAGCAAACATTACAAGATTGACAATTGGGTAATAGATGCGTAACGTGTCCGAACAGTTAAGCTGCTCTTCAATTAACACCCAGCCCTGTAATACCAGATGGACAACCCAGCCTAAAAAGGATGGAATAAATTTGGCAAAAGTCCAGAGGAACTACAGAGAGAACAATAGTTTGAGAAACGATGCATCTGAAGAGCTTTTCTGGATTGGCACAATTTTCTTAAAATAAATAAAAGCTTAAAGGATATTGTCCGCATATACCAGAGGTGGTTCATGGCCAGGAGCAACCAAGAAATGAAGAAGAAGAAAATGGTTTATACTTCAGTATGCTCACATCTAGTGAGGCCTCCAAAACCCTGTCTTTTACTTGTTACATCCTGTGTGGTGATCCAGATTTACTTTGGGTGGTAGAATACTCATGGCAGTAGGGGTGGACTAATTTTCAAACTTTACACAGGAAAAAGGGACTTTGTCTTTGACCAGGTAGTGTATTTTTCCCCCGTGCACCAGAGATGGAACTTTTCTGTAAATCTGTTTCTGGGGTTGAGGGAGAAATTAGGGCTATGTACAGCATTTTTGAATTTCTGGCTAAGGGAATGACATGGTCAGCTTCCTAGTTACCCTGGGGTGGCTGTAGTCAGCTCAGTTTGATGGGCAGCCCAGGGGCTCCATCATGGAGACCTGTAGATAGTCTTTGAAAACTTTAGTATCCATAGACCGTTCCCTTTTCCAATTAATTCATAAGCTAGATATGGCAAGAGATAGTTAAAGAAGTTGGGGAGGGGTTCTTTATCTTGTTGCTTTAATGCTGGGTGCTTTGTGCAAAACCTCTGTATGTAAGGTTGAATCCTAAATTGCCTAAAGTACTCATTGACAGCATCTTTCTTCCCTATTTAAAATTTAATATGGAAAATGGCAAATTCCTTGCATTGCTTTCTACTTAACCCTGAATTATCATACATCATACTCTAAGATCATTTTCCTAAATTTGCAGTAATATAGATTATTGCGTCTGTGTCTTATCATATAATCCAAAATGTGAGAAATCTGCAGCACTATATCAAACCATGGTGAAATGAGAAAATTATCCACATGGGAAAGAAAGCAGTACGTAAGGTGGTGTACAACAGAGATACTGTAGGCTCCGGAGAACGCACAGAGATAAGCAGCTTAGGAGTTTGTGTCTTCACCATGAGTTGTGTGGCTTTATACGGGTCACTTATCAGCACGTCTTGATTTTCTATCTATGAAATAAAAATGCCGTCATCCCACCATTCTCTGCAGTTCAAAACCCTTTGATCATGGCTCCTGAGCAGCTTTGTTTTCCTTGTTTATTGGTGAGAGAAAATGCTTTATGTACCATGTTCCTCCTTCTTAGGCTTAATGGGATGGTCTGCAGGACGTTAGTAAAACATGTTGACCTTTAAATTCAGCGTTGTGAATGTCAGCACTTGGATCATTTCTTGCCCCTTCGCTTACAACCCAAGTGGACAATTAAGTATGGCATCTTTTCCTCTTGATTCAGGGCTGTGCCACGGAATCTTTCTGATCACAGTCTGCCTCCACCGGTGACACGAGCTGGTTCTGCAACCTCTTTACCCTCACTAGTGTAGTGCATGTGGACCTCTGAAGCTGCAGGGAGTGGGAGGGAGGTGGCAGGGCATTAGAACAACAGACATGTACCAGAAAGACTTACAGAAACAGGCAAGCAAGCCCGAGAGACCATGAAGGAAGTCATCTCAGGCAGGCACTAGCTTGGATTTCGAGATAATTTGAATCGTAAGAGTTGATCCTGTTTTTACTATGCAGTTTTATCTTGTGGCTTACAGGGGAATGCTATGGAGGATAGGTTGAAATGATTTAATGTATTTGACTTTTCAAAAAATACGTATTTGAAAGCCAGTAGTCTTTTGCATAACCATTTTGTGTTGGCTCTGATCTGACATAGTTAGTAATTTACAGCATGTGGCATTAGCCTTTGCTCCAAATAGTTTTAAAGCCATCCAAGCTTTGGGAATTGTCCTCTAGTCCCCTGGATAACTATCTGCTGCTAGCATCTTTGAAGTGTGGGGTCAGGGTATATGGGACTGGAGAGTAGTTTGTATTTGATGACACAGAGAAAGAGTTTTTGTATATGCATGTACACATTATAAGCATAATGTTTGTGTAACTTCTGTGTATTTTATAAGGCATTTATTGTTCCAGAGGTTGCCCAACTTGAAATTTATGATAAGAATGTGGCAAAGGAGAAAAATATATTAGGATTTGGAGTTTCATTGTATTCATAAAAGGTTGTTGTCAAATCCCTTGACTTTTACAGCAGAAAAAAAAAGTCTCTTGTGATGGATTGTTGGTGTTTCTGGATGGATTCTCCTGCTGGAACCAAGATCTTTAGAATGCAAAGAGCACCGCCCCAGCACCGGGCTCATCTCTGCTTCCCAGCTCAGCTCAGCTATGCACAAAGGTCCTTTTCTAGGTGACATATCATGTTGTATTCCAAAGTACACTTTCTTTTAATTTACAACTTAATTTTCAACCTAATTCAGAAGATTGATACTATAATGCTATTTGCAGAAGTATTGAAATGTCAGTAAGTTTTATTGTAGTAATAAAGAGTATTCCATATATCACACACTCTATAGGGATCCTTGCTTTTTGCATAGATCTTCATAGCAACAACCAGTGGCTAAATGCTGGCAATCATTAATTTTTAAAGAAGACATGGTTATGACGAGTTGAGGAATTAAGGCTGCTGGTGAAGAATGAACTTTAATTTTTTGACTTTTTTTTTGGTTGCATACTAAGGTGAGGTGACAGCCAGATTATAAAAAATGGCCCAAATCCCAGGTTCCTAATACTTAAAATGCTGTCTACTCGTAAAAAGATTTTAGTCATGGAGAGGCCATCTTTGAGCTCTTCGTAACAAATGGGTATCAGTGGCCCATGAAATAATCAATGCCACTAATCCATCCTAGGCCCTGCCAATATGTTAATGGCCCTGGTGCATCGTTATTGCTACAAGACCATAAATCATTCGGGTTCCAGAATGCATTGCTGTGGAGGCCTCAAACCCCTCGCCTGGAATAAAACGCTGTCTCCCAACAATTAATGTCCAAACATTTTGCAGCTTTGTGCCTTGATTGTTTTCAGATGCTAAAAAAGTAAGCAGGACAGATTGTAAATCAATAAAACTATAAGACAAAGTGTTTTAATAATAGGAAGGTTCAGAGTAAATCATAGTTCTGTGTTTATTATTGCTTTTGGGATTATAAATAAAGTTACTTTCTACTATCAGCAAGGCTACTGAGTTAACACAGGGACACTGAGTCCAGGGCCCTGCCTTTCAAATGAGAGTTTTTTCTTTTGTGTTGTTCGGAGAAGCAAAACTGGGCCAAGCAGAGGTGCAAACCCAGCTCTGTGCTGTCGGGCTGTGTTCAGTGTATGGTGGATGTGTTTGGGAACCAGTTCAGTGAGTTTCCTGTTAGAGATAGCAAAAGTAGCTCAGTATAAAATGGTTTCTTTGGCAGCACCGGGTTGTGAATAGCTAGCGTGATGACATTTCAGGGTGTGATTCTTTATGTGGTTCCATGGTGCCATAGGTGATAGAGTCACACTGAAACAGTACTCAGGTTGGTTCTGGTACCTGGGAGCCTATGCTTATCTTTCTTTCCATTAAGCTACCTGGCCTGAGAGGCCAAGTTTGGCCATACAAATGCATTTAAACTGGAGGCAGACATAAGAGGTTCTCATTTAGGAAACAGAGTTGCATCCAATTGATCTGATTCCCTTTGGTCCATGTCAATTTAGTCTACTATCGAAGGTGCTGAGAAACACGATGGGAAGTCATTAACTCCACCTCCTATAGACAAAGTTTATTTATGGCCTTTATAGTGTTACTTGTTCTCCAGCTGTAGTGTTGGCATGAGCCTCATACATTCATGAGGGGTGGATATTCAGTCTGGAAAGGTGGACTTGCCTTCCCAGGGAGCGACAGGCAGAAGGCAAGCAGTTGGTGAGGTTGGCCACGAACTGGCTGGTGAGCTAGAGTCTCACCATGAATGGAATCAGGCCATTGGGCACAGGCTGAGACCATTTCCCAAGCCAGGCTGAATGCGGTAATGAACCAAGAGAGCAGACAAACAAATGGCATCAGAGCAGGATGTGGGGTCTTGGATCCTTTCAGCTTTTAGATATCTACGATGTTGGAAAGAATGCATTTGCTCAGAAATACCACGCACCGTGATACTCCCACATGTCCAGCAACCATCCTGTGCGGGAGGAGGATGCTCTTGGCCTCTGGCAGGATGCCTCCTTCCTCCAGTTGTACGTCCCCAGCACCCTGCTTTGATGGGTGTTCATAGTCTATTTTGGTGCTCAGGAAATAGCACAGGAAAAGGCCACAAACACAGTGGCTCCATATAGACAGAAAAACAATTAAAACTGATATGACTCTTAACAGAAGTGGCAAGAGCAGGCAGGATGGAAGTAATTTATTCAACGAATTGTCCAAATACATAAAATTGTCCTGATGTATGGTGTAGCGGTGGGACAGTGGAAAATTTGATAGTTGTTTCCGTTGTGTGAATTACTCAGACAGGATGCCTTTGTGAAGTATGGGGGTTTGTTTAATGTTCTGACAACAATTTAGATCCTGTTATGGTTATTGCAGTGTAATGCTGTAGTAAAAATTGAACATGACACACCAGCAATTTATTATTTGTGTGTTTTTTAACCTTGAGTATCGGATTGTTTGTCCAAGCATATCCTTTGATTTGCGATGGAATTTATTGTTGATAAAAACAATCAAATTTCCATTAGAAGCAAAAAGGAAAATTATTTTTTTTGCCATGAACCATAGATTTAGGGAAAAAATTCACCCTAGGCTACAGGACTTATGACAGGTAGACTCATGACATTATATGGTAATTCAGCATGAAAGAATAATTGTGACACTCTAGTTGGTTGTGGAGTATAATCGTGCTGTGAGGTTCAATTCACTGAAAGGCCAAATTATCTTCAACTACATTAGTCTGACAACCTATAATGCTCTGCAGAGGCAATTTGTAGATGTTTCACCCAGTGCCAGCAAACAGGGCTCCCCATTATGCCGCCCATTAACAAATTTGTGTAGGGAAAAAAGTAACTTTTCCATTTTCCTGGCTGTTTTCAAGCTTTGCAACATAATAAATATCTAATAGTAGTATTTGCATTGCCATTTACACTCTTAGTTTTAAAATTTGTCTGAAGTATGGACAGAGAGACTTATCTCTTAAACTCTGCAGCCTGTGAAGTGTGGATGATCTCTTTAACTTCAGCATCTGTGTGGTGCATTAGAGGAAACCCTGAGTTTTAAGCCAGGGGGGCCTGGGTTGTGGTCAGAATCCACCTTAAACCCCTCTCTTGTCAGCTTTTGTGACTTTATTTGGCTGTCTCTAACTCAGGGTCTCTCACTGTTAGCTAAGGATCTCTGCAGGAGAGTCAAGTTAAAGCTTTTGGTATTGTTCCCCCGCCATGGCAAAGACATTTGATTTGGGGAAGTGCAGGTGCAGGGACCATGTCCTGGTGTTTGAACACAGAACCCCAGGATGGTCCACTGTGAGACCTTTGGATGTGATGGGCTAAAATTTCTCTCCTGAGTGTGTGCTGTGGTGGGCACCTATCTGCAGATGCTCTCTCTAGAACAATGCCCAGGGCCAAGCCAAACTGCCCTGTTGTACTTCTGTCATTTCAAATGCAGGATAATCACATTGGCTTTTTTTTTTTCTTTAAAGAATAAGAAAGGTACTTCCGTGCTATAGAAATGTAAGGACACAATGCATTTGGTGATTTTTTTTTAAAAAAGAAGGATAATTGTTCAGAAATTCTGGAAAAGTTGGTTATGTGTGCAGGTGTTTCTGCATCTGGGGATGTGTAGGACTGTTTGGCTAAATGTTCTAAATATTTAATAGGATTTTCTATTTTCACCTGGATTTTGGGAACAGGGAGAATCCAGTCCCTTTCCTGTTCGAGGTGAGCGCTGCTTTTGTCTTTGCTTTGGATTTATCCCTTCCAGCCTCTGATTATTTCCTGAGGTGGGCACTACTGGAGCCAGATGAAATTCACAGGGGTGAGAGGTTTGCACAGAAAGCCCGGACAGCAGCAGTGGCTTCTCTTCTTCTTTGTCTCTCGTAGCTCAAGGGATCTTGTAAAAGTACCTCACACCTTTAAAAACGAATGGGTCTGGGAATGAATCAAACTTTCTATCTCCGGTAATTGATTTATAATTTATGATTTTATGAATCGCCAAACTTCCTATAGCATTTCTGGGCAGGGTTGTGTGAATCACTCTGTCACAGAGCGATGTTAGTCCTGATGTCAGGGACTGACCCTTTATAATGACAAGCCATTAGGACTCACACCTGCTGCTTTTGGGGGAGATAATGGGGGAGATAATGGCTTTGCATAAGGCTGGATTTGGATTCAGTCCTTACTGTTAGAACCGAAGAGAAGCACTAACCTTTTGGTTGTTTCAGCATAAGCTGTTCCAGAATCTAAGCCATTAAAAAGGAAAGAAAGGATATTAACCTTGATGATAATTTCCACGACCATAATCTACCCTTGTTGTTTAACTGAATAGGAAGGATTTTTTCCTTAATAATCAAACCTCTCCCCTACTTCTCCTCCCCCTAGTCCTGGGTATTGAACTCAGGGCCTATGTACTGAGCTACATCACCAGTCCTTTTATTTATTTATTTATTGTCTATTTTTCTTTTTATCGGTACCGGGGATTGAACTCACGACTGCCTGCTTGCAAGGCAGGTGCTTATGCCACTGAGCTAAATCCCCAGCCCCAGTCCTTTTATTTTTGAGACAAGGTCTTGCTAAGTCACTGAGTTTCAAAGGCTGGGTTTGAACTTGCTGTGCTCCTGCCTCAGCCTCCCAGAGTTCCAGGATTACAACTGTGTGCTATCACACCCAGCTTTAAAGTCCTATTTATTTTAATAAACTTAGGGGGACATTTCTAGAACTGTAAACTAGAGATGCCTAATCAGTGGCCATGCACTGAATATTTTCTCCTTACCAAGTTAAAACAATGCGTGCACGTGTGTGTACAGATATACCTGTGCATGTACAGATGTATGTGTGCACGGATTCCCCCCCTTGTGACCAAGGGTCCTTGGATTCTAGTGAGCTGGATTTCCGATGAGTGGCTAGTGTCTTTAGAGGACCTACAGAAAGTGTAAACAGTTTAGCATAGTCAACATCCACCGCTGGAAAAAGCCCCAGGAAGAAGAGTTTGTTACTTCCTGGCTGGTACAAAGGATAGCTGTGGCGTGGAAGGCAGAGAGGGAAACACAAAGGGCCCAGAGAGGAGGGAGACACATAAAGCATGCATGCCATTACAGTGGGCAGGGCTCCTAGGGCGAGGGGGGAGGTTGCATTTGATGGTGAGTGGGGGTAATCGATTGTGGTGCGGGTCTGGAGTCCCAGTGGGGTAGTTAAGGAGGAGTAGGAGCAGTCTGTTTACGCACACCGTTCTCCCAGGTAATTTCGCCTAACTGTTGCTGACTTACTTAGCATCGGTAGGTGAGCCACCTGCAGAAAGGGCATGTAGGTAGATTATTGTTGACTTTATGGTTATGGAACCTAGCTAATCAGTGTGCCTGCTGGGCTATAACTTGTTATGCCTGAGTGGTTTTTACACTGGGTCTTAAGATTTCTTACCAGCAAAAGGGAAAAACACTCATTTCTCATGACCATAGCCCCTACTGGGAGGGAAGCTCTCTTCTCATCTGGAGGGAAAATATAGCGGGTAAAACCCATGATACAGAAGTTTCTGGAGTGTGTGAAATATGACCACTGTGCCGACTGAGCCCTACTTTGGAGAGCTGTAGTTTCACGAAAAGAAAGCGTATGTGGTCGAACAAGGGAAGCTGATCGTGCACCAAGTGTTGTGTGTGTTTGTGTGTGTGTGTGTGTGTGTGTTGCTGGCTATGTTCTAGGATTTTTCAGACACCAGTCACTCTCTGCACCCCACTGTCCACACTTGTGGGTACAATAATACACTGCTGGCCAGTCTTCCTGATACACTTTCTGGTGAGGAGGAATTCTTCTTTCTGTTGGTTTTCTCAGGGTTCAGATCCGCAGGGTTCTGGTCCATCCACTCAGAGGCCAGCACAGGGTACCTGTTAAATATTGTCTTTCAAACAGCTTTGACCTTTGACATCCCCAGGAAAGATCACCGGTTAATTTTTTATTGTTCACTGCCTGCTTCACTAGCTTTCGGCTGGCTTCCTTCCCTTGAATAATTCCGTGAAGGATGTGCCCTGTGTCTGGGT
Source organism: Cavia porcellus (assembly GCF_034190915.1). Classification (NCBI taxonomy): domain Eukaryota; kingdom Metazoa; phylum Chordata; class Mammalia; order Rodentia; family Caviidae; genus Cavia; species Cavia porcellus. Next base: position 33,163,115 of record NW_026947511.1, read on the forward strand.
TCTAGTTGTTCCTCCGGTATTTATCTTCGCCATCCTTTACCTGATTTCTGTCCTCTGCGGTGATGCTGTGTGCATGAGTCTGTGGACTGGAATCTCCATCAGTTAGAAAGCGCAGGAGGGATGAAAGGTCAGCGTGACAAATCTGTCCTCTGAGTGTGTGTTTGTGTGTTTGGGTAGCTGAGCTCAGCTGACCGTGCAAGACAAATAGGGACTAAGAGGATTGCTACCTCCACAGCCTTAAAGTTGGAAACAAAATATCTACGGGTCTGGGGGTGGGGTTTAAGGTGACATCTTAGGAACTCTGGAGAGTGATATTCTTGCCTTCCTTTGGAAAGGTCGCCAGCTTTGTTTGCAGTAAGACTTGCTTGTGGTTGTTACTTGCTTTTATTTTCTTTGCTTTTTAAAATATGTACAGTAAACCCGCATTGTGTATATTTTACAGATCTTTATTTTTTCTACCGGTGTACATGCTCTTTAATGTGACAATGTCAAAAACATCTTCTGATAGGATTTTAGCAATTTATTTTACATAACAAAGGGAGACGCTAATCCGTGGGTATTTCTGTTTCTTTCCCCTAATTCCTTTTCTATTTTTATTTTGCAGCTTTGAAAAAAGACATTCCTAGTGATAGTTTGAAGCCTTTCTAATTTAATTTTATTGTTGTATCCCTGTTTCTACTAAAAATGCTAATGTTGTCTGATAGAATCTATGCCTTAGATTTCTGTCCTTGTCATAGATGGGTTTATTTCCTGGAGTCATTCATTTTTGGGGAGTTACTTGACTGAAATTTGTATGCAAGCCATCTTTGACTTTCCCCCCTCAATTAGGAGGGAAACGGAAGAGAGCTTTTTTTTTTTTGGAGTATCTACAATAAGCTGGGCACTGAATTATACATTCTTTCATTTAGTTTTCATTATGACCCTCCTAGAATATGATCCCAATTTCACAGATGAGGAAACTGAGGTTTAAAGAGGTTAAATAACTTGCCAGAAGACACACAAACAGCTATCAGGGAAACCAGGATAGAAATGTGGATCTGACTCCAAAGCCTGTACTCTTTTTCTTTACATCAAACTACATTATTTTCCTTCTAAACACACAGCATCTCTAGTGAGCTTGGAAAGGAGCCCTCAAATAACAATAGTCCAGATCTACAATAAATAAAGAGTTCATTATATTGAACAGTTATAGGAATTGGTCATGTAGCCTTTCAAAAGGGAATGGTTGCTAAAATATAAGTTTTTTTTTTTTTTTTTCAGAGGATTGAACCTAGGGCCTTTGCACAAAGCTACATCCCTAAGCTCATTTCTTATTTTTTATTTTGAGACAGTATCTTGCTACATCACTACACAGCCTAGACTGAATTTAGAATTGTGATCCTCCTGCCTCAGTCTCCCAGAGTGCTGGAGTTACAGGAGTGTTCCAGAACACCTGACTGATTCTCTTCTTGGGCTTCTATTTTGTGACTAGCTCTGTGTTCTATGCAGGGCTCTCTCTCTCTCTCTCTGTATGCATGCTCCAATACAGAGGTATTAGGAACTTGGACTGTTATTAGAAACCTGAAACCCCGATCCATGACTTGAAGAAGGGCAGAGCAAGCTAACCTGAGAGGTGAACGAATGGTGAAAGTTTGTACGTGAAGAAAGCCACTCTGTCACATTGACAAGGACAGCTAGTGCAGAAGAGGGGCAGCGATGGGGCGCAGGTGCCGTGATGGGACCCGTGAAAACAGTCAGTGCCTTAGGAGGAAGTGAGAAGCAGGTGTCATAACGTGCCAGTGTGTGGGCTGGAGACATGAAACCTGTGTAGAGACAGGGACAAGAAGGGGTGGCTAATGGGGTGAGAGGGTGCTCTTTGGGGTAGACAGATAAGTGGATTTGCTTGTGTGGGGCACAGGTGGTGGTGGTTTTCTTCTAGCGCCTTCACTGGACACAGTGTACCCTCTGTGCTGAGCCCTCTCACTGGGGACCAGCCCTTTCTTACCGCTGTGCTTCTGCATGGATAGCCATTTGTCACCTTTAGGTCTAGGCTAAAATGTTGCCTCTTCTTGGAAGCCTTACTTGAGTTTTTCATTAGGACTGGCTCCCTGCTCTGTGTTCTGCTAGCTCTCGCTCTTCCCGGTCATCACATTGGTTATGTCTTATAATAACCACTCATAGAATCGTCCCCTGCGCCCAAAGGGTTGCTGCCATGAAGGAGAGACATTAGCAGAAGCTCACACATATAAATAGGATTGTTTTCTAAAAAATAAATGACGTTTAAGTTCTATTAGTTAATGATGAATCTGAGGTAGTTGCATGTGTCTATTAAAGTCAGAAAGTAGGTTCATTTGCTGGTGATTTCACAAAATAGGGCTTACTCCCCACATAAGGCAGGATTGTCATTGTGTCCCCAAGCTCATGTTTCATTTTCCTCCCGGCAGTTCCTGAACTTGCTTTGGGCAACATGAGAGTGTTTGGTCATTTTATCTAGGCCCGCGGGGAGCATCCTGGGGTGGGAACTCCTGGCATGAGCTAGTAGGTTCTAGAAGTGCTTAGCCACCCTCAGGAGTTCAAATGTGACCACAGACACCAAAGGGAGATAGTTTCTTGAGGTGAGAGGGGCAGGTGAAGGGACTAGTCCTGAAAATACTAGGTGGAAATGGCTTTATGTGCCTGTATAGTTTTCGCTTTAGGGGACTCCCTCTCCCACCCTGAACAGCGCATTGAGACGAACAAGAATGGACATTTATAGTTCCAATCATACCAAATATTAATAGAATAACTGCTCTGTCTTGCACATCTGGGTTCACATCTGGCCTTAAGATGCTTCTAGTGCTATCCTAACTTCCTCATAATAGATCACTAAGCATTTCCTTTTGCGCTCTTCCTGAAAGCCCCTGCAACCCATCCCATCCTTGATGATTCTGGATTTAGTGATGTAAATACCATCTTCTTCTGGGGGTATAATGTGGACTGAAGTTGTTCTATGGAGCCTGCTTTCCTCTTAGTCATACTAAGATCTGTCTTGTTCTAGGACCTTTCTGGAATTTGTTGCATGGATTTTTAACAATCTGTTTATTCTCCTCTGGTTATGATGTACCCATCCTATGTACCATCTCTAACACAAGGATGTGCCATGCCTCCCACCAGAGAGCTTAGCAACAGCCAGTGACCATGCCCCACCTTCTGCCTGTCCAAGATGGCGACTGAGTTGTCCTTCTCCACTTGTAGGTAGCACAGGTTGGAGATCCCAGCCTGGGTGGGGCAAACCAGCCTTCGAGGTTTACCAGTTTATTGATGGGGGCAGCCTGTGGGACTAGAAAGAGAGGAACCTGCTGCAGTACTGATGGATGCAATCTGTGGATTCTCTTATCTTGGCAGCCTGTCACTCAATCCCAGGAGGAAATTAAATTGGCCTGGCATGGGTCACTCTTCCTAGAACTGCTAGTGTTCTCCACACCCTGGGCTCTTCTAGGTGATTGCAGATTGATTGTCTTATGATTTATACCCAGCAGCCACTCGCTTTCTTTTTGAGACTCGAGTTTCGTATGTGAATCTTCAGCCTAGAACCTTTTATTTTAAGAAAGAAAATGAATCCTTTTCCTCTCTCTCTATAAAATTAAATCTATAGGAGAATTATTGGGCAGAGGAAAATTTATGAAAAAGAAAGGCCAAACCCACCTCTGCTCATACTAATCTATACTTTTTAGCAGGGTGGTTTTTTTTTTTTTCTTTTGAGAAAGAGTGATTTATTTACACTGACAGCTTGTTACTTATGGTAGCTGCTGCCAGCTTCTGAAGTAATCTGATAACGTCAAAATGTGAAGGGAAGCTATAGGCTTTACCTTGACTGACTTGCTATAAATCATGTACATTGCTGGTGTCTATATAAGGAAGCTGGGGTTGATACTGATGGAAATACAAATCAAATACAACACATGGTAACCTAATTCTGAGCTGGAGATCTTGGATTAAGCCTATTGGATTCATATTTTTAAGTGAAACAGAGCAGACATACCAGATTTGTGTTTTGAAACTTCACAATTGTCTAATGTGGTAAATTCAAGGGCATCGGATGCCTTTGAAATGGCACTAAGAGAGAGAGGCTGATCACATACCTTTGTTCCTTTGTTTGTTCTGGACGAGGTCTTACGTATCAGTCAAGGGAAAGGGACGGCACTGCTTAACGTATTTATTTGCAGATGTGTTTGTCTGGGTAAGCTCCATGAGGGCACAACTGTGTCCTGCTCCTCGCTGTATGCCCAGCTTGGCTTCCTGTGTTTGTTGAATGAGAATAAGAGGTCCAGAGTTTAAATATTAGTGTGGATAAAACCCTGAAGGTGTGAGAGGGGCCTAAAGAGTCTTTCTCATCTCTAGACCCTTTATAGAATCCTTTATTATACTTTCTGTAGTTTTCTGGTAAAGAAAGCATCTTCCACATTGTAATCACTGGTTGATATGTTGGTATCATCAACTATAACACAAGCTCTGGTAGGGCAGAGAGTGTGCTCCATTAGTCCTGGACTTCTTGGGGCCTGATACATGGATGGAATTCAAAAACTGTCAGTAGTCATGGCGTGACAGTATTCTTAGAAAATTCACCATCCATATCTGTGTATATTTGCATATATATAATGGAACTGAGAAAATCTGGAGTATGTGCATTAAATGATAGCAAAACTCATTTGGCCAAATGCTATAAAAGATTGTTTCTGTGTCATTCCTTTTGTTTATCTGGAGTTTATAATTTTTTCCCTATAGGAAGAAATGAAATAGTAGTAAAGGGGAAGCCATTTAAGATTTTTCTTTCTGCATGAAAAGATGAATTTGTAGATTTTTTTTTGTGTGCAATAAATTTTTATCAGTGGGTTCAACTTCATGCATCAGGGGAGTTAGCTGCATAATGGAATCTTTTAGTGAATGGAACACCTACTCTCAGTTGTTTCTTTGGACTCTCAACTATTAGGTGTGCTTAAAGCAAAATGCACCCAGGTTTGGAAGGGGAGCATTTATTGAGGTAGGAAATTGAACTACAGGAGGGACGCTGGGCCAAAGATCAGGCCCTCTCTGAACCTTTTCAGAGTTTTGGGCAATAGTATAAGTGAAAGCTGCTGTAGCTTGGATATGAAGTGTCCTTAAAGAGTTGGCGGCAGCCTGTGACATTATCAGGAGCTGGTGGAACCTGCAGGATGCGAGGCCTAGTGGAAAGAAGTCGGGTCACTGGGCATGTGCCCTTGAAAGGACATAGGGATGTCATCTCCTTTTTGTCTCTTTCACTTTCATGTGGTCACGAAGTGGACAGCTCTCCTCTGCCATGTGCTCTGGCACGATGTGCTATGCTCTCACAGGACCAAAAGACTGTGGACTGCACCTCTGATACCATGAGCCAAAATAAACTGGCTTATAAATTGATTGTCTTGGTATTTTATCATATTAATGGAAAGTGGGCTAACGGAGAAGTCCACATATGATATTAGATATTTAGTGTTATAAGCTAAACTAACTCCTGCCAAATAACATGTGCTGTATTCTCTCATTATTGCATTAATTCATTGCAAGAAGTCCAGATTTCAGTTTTGAATTCTATGTTTCATCAGGGAGCTGCAATGTGGCAGCATGGTGCAAGCCTGTACTGGCTGCTTGGCTGTCCCCCTCTGTGGACCCTTGACTGCCTCTCGCACACCTACCTGGATGCTACAGCTGGATGGACAGATAAACATCTGTCCTCAGCCATCACAGACAGCCATCTCTCAGGATTGGTCTGCACACATGCCTCATTTTTACAGGATGGACCAGGGATCGAAGTCTGGGTCCCTGAAGTTGGTCCTAGAAGTGACAGCCTGGAGAAAGCTAAGCAGGGTCTCCTCTAGCTCACATGTAAGAACCATACTTCTGGTGGTAAAGAAATGCACCAGGAAACAAATGCTTCATGGCTCCCAAGTTAAGGACATGCCCCATGTTTCCTGAATGATAGACACAAAGATCATTGTGGATTTGAGCTGGTTTTTGTAATAATCCAGTGGTCTCAAATTTCAGTGCATGCGGGGCTCTCAAGGGTGGATTAAAATGAATATGTGGGTTCTGTTATGATGAAGCAGTTGTGCGCCACATGCCATTATCACAGCCATGCTCACATCACCACCAGACTCCCCACTTTAAAAAGAATGAGCCTGGAAGGCAGTACGTATAACAATGAACTCTGAATAAATCATTGCTCCTGTTCCGATTGCTATTATTCCAAATTGACCCCCTGTCTTACAGTCCTAGGGAGGGCAGCTTGGTTATGTGATTTTTGGCTGGTTGAGTTAGAACTGGGAAGGATTTGTATGATTCACATTTGTCACTGTCATATTTACTCCTCAGCAGCAGCAGGTAGGCTGTCCCTGTCCTATGAACACGTGCTTCATCCATCTCCTTGCCTGACTTCCCGAGTGAGCTCTCTTGGCCCTAGCCTTTGAGTGCCACAGTTTGCCTCGGACTTTTTAAGATGTGGCCTGTGACTGAGGCGACACGAAGGGTCAGGTGTTAGTCCTTTATCTTGGAGTTTGGTTCTTCTTGCTGTGCCATTGCTGGAAGGGACCGGAAGGGGAGGCAAGGGGAGGGAAGGGAAACGAATCTCTTTCTGGGGAGCAAGCAGAGAGGAGAAAACCAGTTTTCTCTCAAAAATGGATGCATCATTAAGTGTCCTATATCTTTAAGTAGAGTGGGATGGGGAGGATGTTGGTGTAAAATGAGTTCTCCGTGTATGTTTGGGTTTGTCTTTCTGAAGTGGAAGGTAGATCATGAGGCCTAAGAGGAGCACAGAAGGGACCTCCAGTGGTCAGAATCTACTTGGGAAGAAACAGAAGAATTTCCTTTGAGAGGGACACTTCTCAAACTCTTTCTCTTCAAGACTCTTTCTTTCTTGCAGGTTCTCCCAGCTCATTCAGATTTATGGGAGACACCAGAGAAATGGTTTCTGGCTGGTGCGTCCATCAAAGGGTCCAAGCTGGCAGGCTCATTGTTCTCCGGTTACTACCTGACTGCTTAAGCTTGGAAAATCCTGTCATCTTCTGCTCTCCCACTTGCTTATTTGGTTTGGCAAGATGATATAGATTTGGAGAAATAAATTAAAGAAAATAGGGCTGCCAAAAGGGGGAAAATTTTCCATTTATTGAGAGAGAAAATGAAGCCATACGTATAGAACAACTTCAGGGCCACTGTGGAGGGAGGACAGAGCTGTCAGGCTCTAACACGTCCTGCTTTATTGGGGTCAAAAGTCCTAAGTGGAATATTCTAGAATTGGACTCTAGTCCTGAAATATCACTGCTTCTCTAGGTCTCGGTGTCCTCATGGTTTTAACCAATTTTTTTAAGCTTTATGAATTTGTTATTTTTCAGGCCTTAATTATACAAATATACTGTGGGAAAGATTTATTACCTTGGATTCTGAAAATAAATACGAGTTGCCATGAATTCATGCGTGTCTTTGCTTACTCAATGAGTGTGCTGTGAGTGTCTGCCCTTTGCTAGGCACTGTGTTGGTTCCAGGGTCACTGCAATGAATAGGATTCACATAGATTCTCCTCTCGGGCACCTGCCACCATGCTGGGCGTCCTATCTACTCAGTACACACTACCAGCTTGCAGGCCATGGATCAAAAATAGGATGGAGGGCACACCTGGGATTAGGAAAAGACTTTCAAGACATGCACCAACATTTTCTCTCTTTTTAAGTTTTTGTTCAAATGTCACTTCTCATAGCAATGCCCTGGGGCCACCAGGCTAGGTACTGTCACAGATCCCTTTGGATGGTCGTGACCTTCCCATGCTGCTCATCTTTTTTTTTTTTTTTCTCTTACTACAGTCCCTTACTAATGATCACCTTCCAGCCTAGGGTATAATTTATTTGTTTATTAGGGTGACTGTAGATTGCCTGCCTACCTCATGATGGAATATACGCTTTGCAAGAGCAGAGATCTTTGTCCTCCTTGTTTGCTGTTGTATCTCAGGTGCCTGGAGCAGTAGCAGGAACATGATGAGTATCTGTGGAAGGGATTAATAAGTGAGCTCCTGTTGGAGGAGTACAGTAGAATCTTATGATGATGTTGGAAAAAAAACGATGGCACATCATTCAGTAAGTCATTAGTCCTGAGAAATTGATGGCACTAATCAACCAATGTTAGGAAAGTCTTTTGTTTTCAGGGGTGCTGATGGATAGTAACATGATGAAAAGTATTTTTATTTGTAAAGTGCAGCCAGCCACAGGCTGATCTAGCACCCGATATTGCTTGGGGAAGGCCTTGAGTATATACTGACTTAGGTGGACTTGAGCAGTCAGAAATTATTTTCATCTTTGTGACTGTGTATATCAAACAGTCAGACAGGCAACATTCCATCCAAATTCGAAGCTAGTGCAATGCATCTTTCCGGTGGGGACTGCTGGGACCAGCTGCGCGTTCCTTGGGTGTACCCATGCCACAGCTCCTTGCCTTGACTTAAGGCTCAGGGACTCTATTTTCCTTCATATTAGCCACAGTATACTTTTGTGATTATTAAAAGAGTTTCTCCTGCAGCTTTGGGTTTGTAGACTATCCCCAATGCAAGCTCACCGCGCCAGACCAGAGTCCATACAGAGGCAGCATGTCCTGACCCAGGTACCTACGGATCATTCACCATTACTTCTATAAAAACAGTCTCCCATCTGTCCATCATAAAATGCCTGCACGTAATATTCTTTAGCAGAAACAGGAGGTGGGAGCAAAGGGGCAAGACCAGGGAAGGGGACTGGGGTCCAGACGCAGTAAAGGTCCCAGTGCTTCGGCTTCTCCTCCCAGGCCTCCTTTTTGTTTAGTAAATGAAAGTACGTGAAAGCGGAACATTTGGCTCTTTGCACCAATATTATGGTGTAAAATTATAGTTAGGAATATTGTGTAAAAATCGTAATAGTTTGCAGTTATAGCTATAGTGAGAACAGCAGGCAAGACTATAAGCTTTAATTTATGTTGTGCTTTGGACATTTTTCAGAAACTATTTACCCATTACCTCTTAGGTCAGTGGCCTAATAATGCAACAAAGCACTTTTTGAAATTGCAGATAATTTTCAGTGCTCAGATCTCTGTGTAGTATTGATGGGGAGGGTGGTTGATTAGGACCTTGGGAATTGTGCTTGATGGGAACAATCTGGAAGGAGTGAAAAATTATTAAACACACACAGCGGGAGACGGAGGATTTACCATTGTCGTGCGGTGCTATTAATTCTCATTGCTCGGTACAGCGGCTTGATTGCATACTGTGAATACTGTTTATTGGAGAATGGGTACAATTTTGCTGCAGTTGTTGTAATGTAATACTAAATGCTAATTAGGCTTCTAACAATAATTAGAACCTCTTGCCAGACTTAGAAATAGAAACACTCAATTGAATTTACAGAAACAAAGACCTTTAAGCTATGCCAGCAGCAGCATCAACTTGGAGAAGTTTTTTACATTTTAGTTACAGAATTGCCAATACACATATATATGTATTTTTCCATGGCATGCATAATGAGTTCATTTATGTTCTCAATAAGATTATTTTGAAAATGAGATAAAGCGAACCTCCTCCTTCTCATCAGAAGAGAAAAAAAAAATACAAAAATGCAGGTACCGCCTGAGGTGCCTTTGCTGCCTTGCTGATGGCATTTGCTAAGCTGCTAGTAGGGTGGGAAGGCTGTTCTGGGGTGGAGAACTTGGTTGAGAGGGATCTGGGGGTCATTCTGAATGCTTAAAGTCTTTTTTGGACTCCATGTTGTCTCCCACACATATGCATGCACATCTCAAGTACCATCTGATTGCCAGCCTTGACTCATTAAATCATGTCCTCCATCGCTTCCTTAAATCCTTCACCAGGCAGAGGCACACCAAACACGGGGGTCCTGCGGGGATCAGCTCTTCCCTGGTGCTTTGCTTTGTCAGGCCTTTCTTACCTACCAGAGTGGCACGGCTCAGCAAAGAAAGGCGTGTGTCCAGTGTGTTCAGCAGTGAGAAGTAATTAGCAGAGAATCTCCCTGGCATTCCCTGAGGCTTGTGGTTTCCCCTTCCCCACCAGGCAGTTGGATGAGCCATCCAGGAACGCAGCCCTGGGGATTTCAGGGAGTTTGGGAGGCCCGGGCATGTTTCTTGGCACCGGGGCATACTGTGGCATCACGATTTGGGATTTTTGGCAGCAACTGAGCAAGGCCTTTATTGTTAGGGCATCAACGCTATATTTAATTTCCCCATCCTATTTTGTTTTGTTTTGTTTTGAAAACCAGAGATACAACGATTTAAGTAAGCCTCACTGGGCCTCCCTTCACAATGGATCGCATGAAACGACTGAGAACGCGTAGGTCCCCCTTTAAATTTTAACCTGGCCTAAGTGGACGAGATGTTCTTCAGGGCTGGTAATTAGCAGCTTGACGTGATGTATCATGTTGCCCCTTTGTCTGGGCCCAGCATAGTAATAGAAATGTAATTCTGAGCCTCTGTTCTGAAACAGCACTAAAAGGACCTACGCTCCACGCTGCTGCAGCGTTGCCAAATTTCTGGGTGAAGTACATTTTTACAGGTTTCACTGGTTACTGGGAAACAGGTTTTATGATGGAAATGCTGGACGCCCAGGTTTGCTGCAGCCTCCAGCATGAGGCATGGCTGCTGTAAGCAGCGGAGCAATTTCCTGACTCCTCTCTGGTTTGGTTAGAGTGGCCATTTTTATAAGCTGCTAAGAAATGACGTTCTTAGAAATTTCCACTCTTGTGTCCTTATTAATATTTCATCAGATTCATCAAGCACGACTCCTCCTCCAACTAAGTGTTTCCTCTGCCCCAGGTAAAATTCTTTTCTTTTTCTTTTCATAACTTAATTTTTTAATTCTTTTCCCTTTTTTGGTTATTTATTGATTGATTTATTTTTGCGGTCCTGGGAACTGGATGCAGAGCCTTTATACTGAGCTACAATCTGTAACCCACCTTTAATTTTTTTGTGTGAGACAGGATATCAGGCTCCTAAGTTGCTCAGACTGGGCTTGAACTTCTGATCCCCCTGCCTCAGCCTTCCACCCTGGGCTTTGACTTTCCTCCAATCTCATCTGTGACTGTTTCAGCCTGACTTCTTACCAGAGAGTTCTCCTTTCAATGCGATTTTGGCCTCAAACCACAGCTGGTCCTTCAGCTTTTGTAAATCAGTTTCTCCCCTCTGAAATACTGGGTTTTATATCCTCTCTTTGCTACTCATGGCTTGAAAGAGGTTTTCCTTGCCCTGTCTTGTCCTCTTCTGTGTTTTCCTGTCCTAAGTTTGGTGATTTGATCAAATTCTCTCCACTCCCTGATTCTTAAACAGTGTTAGTGCCATTTTTATTGTTTAATTGGGAAAGATCAATCATGTATAGAGATTTTCCAATTTCATACTAAATCTTAATATTCAGGGCAGAAGAAGTCGTTCCTATGCCATCAGTGACCACAGCTCCTTGAATCTGGCAGATTCCTCTGTGCCCAGCAGTGCTCTGGTAGACTCTGTTGGTTTGGTCCTAATGGAGTTAAATCCAGTTCCATGACTTGAAGCAAGTACCGCACATTTGCCTGTCTTGCAGTTTAGTGAAGTATGCCAATGAAATTTCTAAGGAGCTACAGTGGGAGCATTTGAGCCCGCGTTTTAGCAAAGCTCCTCGATTGTCAGCGGTGCTCACATTATGCTATTTCTCTTTCTGAGGAGTTGGGTTTTTCTCACCCAGAGCAGCCAAGAGGGTCTGCAAAAGATGAGGCCTCTGTGAGTGCAGTGCTTTCTTTCTATTTTCTGGTTACATTTTTCTCGTTCACAAGTCAGTGGCACTTGCAAATGGAAGACTTGCTGAGGTAGCACCTGGCTGATTAGCAACTTTTGCTCGGTCCCACTTGCACACTGACCATTAAATTACCTCCTATCATGCCTGGGCGATGTGGCCGCCACCGGGAGGGTGGGGAGGTCACTTCAATATGGCTGACATGTTCTCTGTTTTCCCACAGCACGTCACATGTAACCAGTGCAGCGACTTTGACAGAGTACCGCGGGGTGACCTGGTAGTCTCGGGTCAGAGTGAGAGAAATTGGTGTTGTACTAAGATGTATGTTAATACATATATTATTTATATGGGCATTAGCCAATGCTATTGTTGCATCAGCACAAACCCAGGCCCCAAGATTGGCCTTGGGGTTTTTGCAAGCTTACTTTATCATGTTTCTCCCCGCCCCCTCCCTGCTCATGAATAATTAAAAACTTAAATTACTTGCCATGTACAAAATTCATATGCTGGGGAAAATAGCTACATGAAAATTAATTTTCTGTTCTGTGAGACTGACAGGAAATCAATTAATCTTGATGTATTATTTTATGCAGAACAGGGTGCAAGGACCTGCGGAGAGAATGGCTACAGCTGTTCTTGTTGGTCGGGCCATATATTATCGTTGGCGACTTTGACAGCTTCTGAAGGAAATGGCTGAGGGGTATCAGGCAGGTGACTCAACTGTAAAAATTTATTGGAGGATACAAACTGTTTCCAGGGGACCTGATATAAAGCTCACACTTGAGAACTGAAGTATTGAATGTTTTTGTGACTGAAGCAGCTTGTTGTCAATATTTATAGCTTTTCTCTTTGTTACTTGTCCTATTTGTTTGATTAACTAGTCAGATGTTAGTGTCTGTCGGTAATTTATCTGTTGTGCCTTCTGTAGCATTTTTGATACATAAAGATTTACCACTAGATAAATAAGGCAGCTCACACAATGCAATATGCTAAATAAAATGACAGAGCTGTTTACAGCGTGTTACAAGTTTTATAACTCACGAGGTAGATCAGTAACTTTTGTTTACTGGTGTCACTGCTAGTTGAAACATGCCTCTATGTATTAAATACTGTGGGGGTAAACTAGGCTCCCTTAAATAAGCAGAGATTATAATCAACACGTACCTCATGGTAAATCATTTAAGAGGCTCTATAAAAACGTTTATGTACAGCCATACATAATGCATACATTTCTGAAATAAAATAAAATAAATGCGTGCTTTTAGAATGGGCTGTGGTTGCATTCCTTTCCCGTGCTGTCCACATCAGTCTCCCCCAAGATGATAGAGGTGCGATGTTCAGACAAATGCTGACCAGACAAACGGGAGCCTGAGGCCGAGGGGTGGTGGCCTGGCAATTGACTTTCCTCCTGGGTGAGGAGTGGCTGCTGGGAGGCAGTGTGTGCCCACAGTGTCCCCATGGGTCATGATGGGAGGGTGAGACTGGGTAGTCATGGCTCTGGTGTTTCATGCAATTGATTTCTTATGGCCTTGTAGGGAGCCCTATGTTGTGTGCAGATTTAAGGACACCCCAGGAGAGTGCATGTAGAGAATACATGTGAGGAAACCCTCTATGACCACCTGCCTCCTCCCTATCACCAGCCAGTAGGGCTCCAGGAAGCACTAGGATCACTGACCTCCTAAGAAATTGTCACAGACCTTTCAGGCTTCCTATTCCTGCCCAGAGAGGTGAAATCTTTATTTATGCCTGTTCGCGGATTCCCTAGGTACCAGGCTGATGGAGTTTCAGGCAGAGTAGCTCCGCCTCCACTGGTCAGCGACATGCTTGGCAAACAGCGCTCAGTCTGCAGCACTTAAGACAGATGGCCTGATTTGCAGTTAAATTTCTAATAAGTGATTCTGTCCTAGCCAGTGCTTCACATGGAGCCATACTGACCCTTTGAGAGGCACAGTGAGAGCACCCTGCATTGGCGGGGTACGGTTTACTCTTTAGATGCCTGTCATTAATATTTATATGAAATAAATGTTAATCTGGATAAGGATATATTAGCTATGTTTATTAATTCCCAAGAGGAACTTCTCTGATTTGGCTATTTTGGGTGTGGGAGGCAGGTGGGGACTGCTGCATAATAAACTACCACAAATTTAGTAGCCTAAAAAAACATGCATTTATGATCTGGACCTGGGGAAGGCTGGGTGGCTGGCCTGGATTCTCTGCTGTGGGTCCTATACTCCAAGCCCTTTCATGTTATTAGCAGAAGGGCCTGGCATGTGCTTGTAGGTCTGAGATTCCTGCTTTCTTACTGGCTGGGGGCTGGGGTTTGCTCCCTTCCCTCACAGGACAGTCCCAGGCCCTTTCAGTGGCCTTGACCATCTTCCCACGACCAGTGGACATCACTTTCATACTGGCTCCTCCTTGTGCTTCAGATCTCTCTGATTTCTCTCTCCACTGTCAGAGGAAGTCTCTGCTTTGAACTAAAAGGGTTCAGCTGGGCACAGTGGTGCACGCCTATAATCCCAGTCTGCCTCTAATGCCAGCTCCTAAGGAAGTTAAAGCAGGAGTTTTGAGTTTGAATTTAGTATGATCCTGTCTCAAAATAACAAATGAAAAGGGCCGGGGAGTGTAGCTCAGTGGTAGTCCGCTTAGTTAGCATGTATGAGGCCCTGGACTTCACTCCCAGGAGTCCAAAAGAAAATCCAAAGGGGTTCACATGACAAAATTAGATTTCCCCATATTTGATGGCAGGATAATCTCCGTATCTTATAGCAAGAGGCATGTAACTAACTGTGAGAGTAGCACCATGGAGAAAACCCCTAATACTTGTCTTTCCCTTGTTGTCCCACAACCTAGCACAAAAGAAGACCAGCTCCAGCTCGATGATACCAACAACCAGATCCCAAGTCCCTATTGTACTTCTGACCTTGGCAAAACAGACTAAATATTTGCCCCCCAAGTCCCACTTCATATATTAAAAGCTTGAGTGTCGATGTAATGATATTAGGTGACTTGAGGTCTTGGAGAAGTGATAGGTCATGAGGTAGAGCCCTCCTGAATGGGCTTTGTGCCCTGAACAGGAGCCCTAGGGAACTGTTGGGCTTTCTATGTAGCTTGTGAAGACAGAGCAAAAAGATAGCTGTCAAGAACCAGGGGAAGAGCCCTCACCACAGCCGGAACATACTGGCATCTTGATCTTTGACTTCAAGCTTTTAGATTCGCGAGGAAATTTTTGTTGTATATAAGCTACTCAGTCTATGGTATTTTGTCTAAGTATCTGGAGCCAACTAAGATACAGCCATGCACAGTATAATAATGCTTTAGTCAAGAGTGGACCAAATATACCACAGTTGTGCCATAAGGTTATATTGTCTAGTGTCATCCTGGCCACCTTACAGAGTTTGTGTAACTACACTCTGTGATGTTCACACCATCACCATGTCACCTGTGACTTCTTATTCTTACAGAAGCCTCTTCATCCCTACCTACAATAAGCCTCTATTGGGAACCATTCATTCTTTGGGTACAGGTAAATCATTCTGAACAATGTGGCAAGTTCTGTAGCAAAGCCAGAACTGCATACTTGTATTATGGTCACCTGGGTAGCTTTACAAGCGTGCTCAGGTAGCACTTCAGACCAACTGAATCAGGATTGCTGCGGGTGGGGCGGAGCAACTGGGATTTTATTCAAACGTTCTCCAAGTGATTTTCTTACCATTGAGCCAGGGTGAGGCTGCTTTGCTACATGCTGAGCATGGATCAAGTGTCATGGGGTTCAATGACAGTGGGGGCAAAGTGGGGACCCTGAATGGAAGCCCAGTGTGGGGAGGGTTAGAGTCTGCATTGAGAATGAGGAGCAGCTCGCTGTGGTCTGCACAAGGGGTCAGGGATAGAGGAGACTGGAAGGGTGGGCCATGGTGCCCTTGGAAAGAACGCAGCTTTGTGGGAAGAGCTGTATCACTGAGGCTTTGTCCTGATCTTCCCCCAGATTAATCCGAATAACTGAGATTCAACTGTGTGTTCAGTTTTTCTGAGCCCTGCTTTGATTTCTCTCAGAAGTCGGGCATGTGTTTATTCTCCCGGGGACCTCAGCTCCACACACTGCCTGGAAAGTTTCCTGGGATGAATCGTGGGTCCTCCGAGAACCACTTCCTGTTTGGTCTGGTAACTCCTAAGCCTGCCTTTCTTTTCTCAGTCTGCAGTTGTGGAAATCTGCAGTATTTGAAGTTTGGAGGAGTTCAGTTTTTCATCCTTTCCTTAGTGAGATAAAGAATGTTTCAAATACCACTGGAGACCAACAGGGCTCTGAGAAATTTTGAAATAGCTTGGAAAGGAGTTCCCTTCCTTCATTATCCATCGCCCTCCCAACTTCTCATTGCTGCAGTTAATTAAAATATTGCAAGGCAGGAAGAACAGATGAGACAACTATTTGGAGAAAAGAAAAGAGATGGGCTCGTTTTAAAACTGACTCTGAGCAAGCATGGAGATCCCAGTTTGAAATCACTCTGACTATTTAGTAAAGTATACTCAACGTGTTCTTCCCATCCAAGAGGTGACAGAGCAAAACCATGAGCTCCCGCACTATTGTTAATGAAAACTGTGGCCAGCGTAGCCCCCCTAAGTATCCCCCCAGTCCAAAGAAAAAAAATTGGAACATTTTTGGGCCCAGGTTTCACAGATGTTAAGCATTTTGTGATATTACTTAGGGGGTTTCCTGTGCTCCATTAAAGTTAAGCCACTAGGGTGTTGAAACAGTTGGGCCCCGTAATAAAATATACATGAAAAGGAACCGTGAGACATAAGCAGTTATGTGTTGGTGACAATTAGGTTAGTGCTTTAAGAAATACGTATCCCGGACACATCTATGGGAGCTTTTGAGGGAATTTTGAGTAGAAGTTAGGAAGGGCGGTTGGTAATTTCTCTGGTTGCCTTTGGCAGGTGGACATAATTTAACAATAGCTGTCAGATATGACAAATTGATTTTGAGTTACATTAGGACCTTAATAAGATCACATCTGCTCATATATCCTCCTTACCCACCGAGCCTGATTCAGAGCGTTTTCATACTAGTACAATATTGTTGTTTAAATATTTAGAGGGGTCTAGACATGCATCATAAAAGAATAGACTCTTGTGTATAGAAACACAGTCTTTTTATTCTCACTGTGTTTGCTTTCATGGACCGCGCATCGTTCTCTGTACTGGAGTGAACCACATGTTGCTTCCCAAAGCCAGGAAACGTATTTCATTCTGTGTCAGAGTCAGTGTTTTAGAGCTGGAAGGGGCTTCCAGCTCACCTCCCCTTTGGGGTGGAAATCTGAGATGGACACAGAGCAAAGGACTTGTGTAGGGTTTCTTACCCCATTAGTGTCAGGGCAAGAATTAAGGCTCAGCTATGCCAATTTGTAGTGCAGTGATCTTTCCACGGTGCTAGACTTTCCCCTGGGGACATGTGTCAGTATTTCTGGCCACTGCAGTCCTTTCTAGAGGATGTACCTGGGCCCCTGGGAGTACCAGGGTCTTTGCTATGTGCTTTCAGAGTTAGATGCCAGACATTCCTGGAACACTTGCCTGCTCAAGGACCTTCCTTCGCCAGGGAGACTCCTGTCATCGCCTGCCCATGTGGACAGGCAGGTGCCACTCCTCCCTGACCATGCCCTCCACTTCCTGTGCCTGCTTCTCCTGCTACCTCAGTGCCATGTATGCCCAGTACAAGCTCTGTTTATTCAGGTTTTCCAACCCCAGTGATTTATTAGGCTGCCTGTTATGAAAATGCCATTTTGTCAAATAGGTCAACTATTGATAACTTTAGAGGATGCAACAGAACATGGTCTTTTTAAAATCCCTGTGCCCTGTGTTGACATTTTGTTCCTCATCTTCTAAAACTTTGTTTGTAACTGACACATTGTACTTGTACGTATCAATGGATGCCTTGGTACAGATAGGGGGAATAAATACTAGAACAGAGTAGGGTGAGTATTGCAGCCTATCCTATGATGAGAACGTACCACTTTATCCGAGAGAGATCAGCCAAGAGAAGGTGCTCAGTGTTCTCATCTCTCATGATGAACGCTAGAAGTGCTGAATATGCTAGTTATTGACATCTTTTATTCAGACCCCTCATATAAAATCAGAGTAAAATTCAAATACTATATAAATACGAATTGGGGTGAAGCTCACATCATATAGTTGGCTTCATGTTTTTAAAATTTAAATTTATTATAACTGTAGCCCTCACATTGTAACTTCGTAGCCTTTAACTTTCATCTTGTTTCTTTTTAGAGCACAATTTTTAAAAACTTTAATTTTGGAAAAGTTTATAATTTACAGAACAGTTATAAAGATAATACAGACATTCCTATATAATCCTAACCTAGTTTCTGGGTCTTCTAAAGTTATCATTTCACCTCACTCTAGTATCATTTGTCAAATGTAAGAAAACAATGCTAAACATTACTGTTAACTAAAACTCCAGCTTTGATTTGGATTCTATCAGTTTTCCCATTAATACTCATTTTTCTGTTCCCAGCATCCAATCAGGGTCCAAGGTACTACAATTCATTAATTGTCATGTCTCCTTAGTCTCTATTGGCCCATGAAAATTCAGCCTTCTCTTGTTTTTCATGACCTTGACAGATGTGAGGAGTCCTGGTCAGGTATTTTGTAGAAGGTGCTTCAATTTAGGTTTGTCTGATGTGTTTCCCCACAGGTTAAGGCTGTGAGTTTGGGTGAAATACTGTAAGATGTTGCCATTACGCTGTTGGAAGGAGGAGATATCAAGGTTGCTCCTCGCGTGGGGATGTTAACCTCTGTCATTTTGGTTAAGGTGCTTGGATGCTAGGTTTCCCCCCTGTAACAATTCTTTTGCTATTAGCTTCTCACCGTGGGCAGGATGAATGAGTCTTCCCTTGAAACAGGGACAAGTTTAATTGTGTCTCTCATTGTACCTCATGCCATGCCATATTTAATACAAGAGTAAATGCTGCATAGAAGTTAGTTGAGAGGTCATTAAAATAAATAATTTCATTTCAGGCTGGTTTAAACAACCAAAACAATAAAATCCCAGCTCACTGAATTTTCCCTGCAACTAGTTTGGGTGGTCTTGGTTCACTGAATTTAAGGGGTAGGTTTTAAAACTACTGAAAAGTTTTTAGGCCAAACTACCTCAAAGAAAGTATTATCTGCTAATTTTGCTTAGATTGGAGCTTCTAGTTTAGGAATGAGGAAGACCTGAGTATATAAGAGGCACACCTATAACTTTTGTGGCTTCTGCTGATTTGGTTTCTTACAAATACTTGTTGGAGGATTGAATGAGTCTAGAGCTAAGATATAGCTTAAAGGGTTCCCAGTGGCCACAAAGATTTACCATGCTGAATGCATTTTATTTCCTCATCATAAGATTCATTTTCTAAACATAGGTTAATCCTTTATCCAAATATCTGGACTCCTACATGCTCCAAAATATGAAGCTTTTGAGTGGCAATATGAGACCACAAATGAAAAATTCCACACCTTGAAACTGTGTTCTTGTGTTTCAGGAACATAATTTTTAAGAATAATGTATAAAATTACCTTCAGGCTATTTGTGTGGGGTGGATATGACACAAATAAATTTTATGTTTAGACTTTAGCTCTAGCCCCAAGATATCTCATTAAGATATATATATATATATATATATATATATATATATATATATATAAAATCTTAGTGGCATATATATGAATATCCCCCAATTCAAAAAATCAGAAATCTGAAATACTCGTGGTCTCAAACAATTTAGGTAACTGGTACTCACCTAGTACCTCTTATCTGTGCAGGTGATCTGTAAGGGGTGGGTATAGAATACCATCCTTTTCAAGGGATTTGGGGCTTATATTTTAAGATGGCTCTTTAGAAAAAAATTAGTGCATACCTTAAAGGAAAAGAAAAAAACATAATAAATTTTATTAACATTGGAAACTAAATGCTTTGGAAATGAGAGAAAAATCAAGAGTGAAGTTTTGTTTTACAAATGCCTTTAACAGAGAACTTATGGTGAGTCTTATAGGGTTGGATCCTTCTACTGTGACTAGAAAGTTAGTATTCCATTATGATTTGACTTTGGTTCCAAAGGTATATTTAGGAATTAGAATAACTTGATTTATTATTCCATTTAAATAGGCTTTTTTCAGTTAATCTTTTTTTTAATAGGAGGAAAACAACTTTTCAGGTGTATAAATGAGTTCATACTAGTTTTTCAGCCTGAGAGTCTCCTGATAGCTACACTTGCTTCATGCTTTATTATGTAATTTAATTTTTCATATCTTTCTTTTATTAGCTGTAAAGTTGGTTTAGAAAAAATAATTAGATTACGAGGTTAAGCCACAGTTATGATAAAAATGACAGTTCAATAAAAAATGTTCAATATAATTCCTATCTTCTAAAATAAAATACAGCCGCTAAGAGATTTAATTATGGTATTATTCAAATAAATTTTGCCTCTATATTGAAAACACTCAAGAATGAAACTCCAAGAAAGGTACTTGGTTAACGGGAAGAAAGTAATATAATACATTAAATTATAATTTCTGCAATATGATAGAGGCCATATAGAGAAGAGGAAGGACTAACTCCCCCGAAGAGGAAAAGAGAGGTTACTTAAATTGCCATGATGGCGAGACCACCAGGCTGGGACTAAGTTTTCATGTGTTACATTGAGAGTTTTCCTCATTTGAATGATCCTGCAATGCTATTTTCTTCTGTTAGATCTGAAAATCACAACCAGCTAATTTACGGTTGGAGAGCACTAAAGTCATAGACATAGAAGCCCCAGGAAGTGCTTCCCCAGTCTCACCACATAGGCTGAGTCTTCTGAACTCCATCTAGTGCAGACTCCACTGCACTGAGTTACAATTCATATCGACGCTTTTAACCTGTTTAATTAAAGCAAAATTTTAGTAAAACATGAATGCCATTTCAAGAGTCAGATAGTATGCTGATGCTTTGGGCATATTTTCAAAGTCTGCACTCCCATGACCTGAGTGTAATCTTTTTTGCACAGCCAACCGTCCTCAATGTTTTAAACTTTTGTTCATACTTCCTTGTTTAAACATTTAGACATCAAACTTGTTTTACCTTTACAGAACTAATTATATATTCTTTTGTCTGCTAATTATTGTGGAAGTCCAATTACAGACATTCTATTTATTCAGAAAACATTTCGGGCCAGGCCCTGTGCTTCTCATCACTTGACAGCTCTGGGAGGCAGCTGAGTTCTAGTTACAAGGTAGCTCAAGTTGGCTCTGTCATCTGGTCACTTAGGATTTGTGTCCCTGGAGCCTGTACTTCTCAGGCTGGGAGTAGCAACCTATTAATGAGTGGTAAAATCCAATTAGTGAGTTGTAACTCATGTTATAACTAATATTATAAAAATAGAATGAAATACTAAATTTCAGGATTCCATTTTTAAAATGTTCAATATATGTTCTGTCTTTTAAAAGAAAAATCTCAGGGCCAGGTATTTAGCTCAGCAGAATAAGTGCCTGCCTTGCAAGCACCCAGTCGTGAGTTCGATCACTGGTACCAAAAAAAAAAAAAAAAAAGTCTCTAAGAGGTTTAATTATGGTACATAATTAGGATAAAACATTGGTTTATACAACTTTTGTATTGGATATATACTCATGTAATAAATATTTGTATATATATCTGTACATATGTTGGAGTTGGGTCCCTATATAAAACGTATTAGGTTAAATTTATGAAGTTGTTGTTTCTTTGGTTAAAAAACAGTCAAACAAGGGGGACTATTTATATAAAGATATGTGTATCTATTCATGTACAGATACATGTGCAGACATATATTTATGCTGCGTCTCCACATAAAGTATAATTCATTTGAATATACGAAATTGCTGTTTATTTGGTTATAAAAAGAGTCAAATAAGTGACCTCATGTGGTTTATCCCACTGTGTCTTCTTATGGGTCATGGACAAAAAAATTTGAGAGAAATTTAAATAATTTCAGATGTCGTACATCAGAATAAATAAGCATTCTCTTTTCTTGGTTAAATTTCAGCTTCTTTAGCCAAAGAGAGATTAATAATTGTATCTACCTCAAAGAACATGAGGATTAAGTTACTTAGCAGGACTCCTTGCTTGTAGTAAGTGCCATACTGTGTTAGCTGCCATAACTACAAGCATCACGGGCACCTCCTCTGATCTCTGTTTCCCATGGACTTTTAAGACACCTTTTATCAGACATACTCAAATTGTTTAATCCACTGCTCTCATCATGGATGGGTCACACACTCCGATCTTCAATTCCAGAGCAGCAAGGTGTTAGTGGAAACCTCCAAGACGGGCATTTAAGGGTATTTCCCAAAGTGGAAGTGGCTTGACGGGGTGCGCAGATAGGCTTAGCGTGGATTTATTCATCGACAGCCTTGTTGCCTGCCTCTTCTGTTCACTTTCAATTCTTTATGTTGTATCCAGGAAAAAGTGCCATTCTTTGCTATCTTCCTAATGCTTAAAGTTAAACACAAACAAACAAACAAACAAACAAACCCAGAAGATCTCATTTCAGAGCCTTTAACAGTCAACAAAGACTAGTTACAGCCTAATAATTTTGTTTTCTTGTTACATGGATATATGATTCCTTTGGTCATTGGTAACTGATTTGGCTTCTGTTTGGGGATGATATGAAGTAGGTTTTAAATACAAATTGATTAATGTCAGAATATCCAGGAATACACTGCGGTACAGTTGGATACAGTATAGTCCTAAGGAGGTACACCTATAACTGTGGTTTAGGCCATTCTGATTTAACCCTAACCGAGGTCCAGAGACCTTCCTGGTTACCAAATTGAACCAGGAAGAGTCAGAAAGACAGCTGAGGCCAGAGCTCAGATCTTGAGTATGTCCTCATGTCTCTCTTGAACCATTCTGGTGATGTTCACACTCCAGGATCAAGTTAGAGGAAGCCTGCGCTAAAATAATGTGCTTCTTCTGATGTGCACATTATTCAGGGTTTGTTGTGTCTGGGTTTACCTTGGAGTCTTTACTTCTTCAGTTCTGCAACCAGTTTCCAACTGAATTACGTCATAGTAGATACTTTTGGATTATGGATACTGTTGCTCCATATTTACTTTACCCCTGAGGTTTCCTCGCTGGGTAGATTTCTTCCTCCTCAAGATTTGAATTATTCATTGCTGTGGGAGTGGTCTGGGAGTGTGTCTGACTCCTATAGGAGAGGAGCATCATGCTATGAGGTAACTGAGTGCAGAGGTGACTGTTTCCGGCACTCTGTTCCTTCATATGTTGTGAGTTAGATAATCTCAAGGGCCCTCTTCATATTTTTAACCCAACAAAGCTGTGGTCTCATTGATCCATTGATTTTGCAAACAATTATTGAATATCTGTATGCCAGGCACTTGGACTAGTTGAAAGCAGAAGAGAATAAATCAACAAATAAATAAATGAGATAATTTCCGATGGCTTTAGTAAAACACAGTGATAGAATAGACAGAGGCTCGGAGGATGAGGGAAGTCTGATTTTGATAATGTACTGGAAAGTCTTGTTCTGGAAGTTCTCTCTTGAGCAGAGCTGAATGGGAGGTGGCTGCTTGGAGATGCTCGGGAGGTGTGAATAGGCAGAAGAACAGCATATGTGAAGACTGTGGCAAGTTCAAGGTGGGGAAAGAGTGCCATTGTGCTGGCCAGCGCAGTGGAATTGGAGAGAGAGGCCAGGGCCATGACATGGAGAGGTTAAGCCAGTAAGGAGGTGAGATTGTATTCCAAGGTGGTGAGAAACCAGTGAAGCCAAAGACAGGTTGTAAGCTATGGGATGGTGGAATCTGATTTGCCTGTTTCCATTGCTGCCTACTGGATGGAGGTTAGTTCCACAAGAGTAGAAGTGGTGTGTGTGCTCGTGTGTGGGGAAGGCCCGTCTGAAAGTCCTTCCTGCAGCCTGCAGGACACATGTGGTGTGAATGAGAGAGCGGGCAGTAAAGATGTGAGCAAGCAGAGAGGCTCGGGTTGTGTCTTTAAGACAGCCTCAGCGTTTGCTGGTGGATTCATTGTAGGAAAGAAATAAAGAGAAGAATCCAAGATGAGGCTTAGCCTGGTGATTTATGGCTTTGGGAGGACAAGACTCCTCCTGCCCTTGATGACATCCTTGCGCTGTCATCTTGCTTGGATTTTATCCCTCTGCTCATGTACACAGCTGCTCGTGGCCCCTCCCAGAGAAGAGCAATCCTCCCATGCCCTGGGAAGACTCTCAGGCTCTCTTTCTCTGACCTGCATCCCTCATGCTGTACTTGGGTCGAGATTGTGTCCCCTGGGGGCTGGTGTACAGGGTCCTTGTGGACAGGGCAGATGGTGCTATTAATTCACGCTTCTCTTATGAGAATTGATGGCCTGCAGCCAGGATGCCATGTTGATATTTATGACCAATTTCAATGAAGGGTTCATGCTCTCAAAAAAAAAAAAATGTATTCTGTTTTCCAAGGAAAAGTTGGAGACAGGCTGAGCAGGGGCTATTTTTTTTTCCCTTTTCATTTTCCTCACATATAATACAAGTTGCATTACAATAAATTCAGTCAGTTCAAATGTTTTTCATCTGAAAAATTGAATACATTCTTTTTTTCCCTCCTAACTGCAAGGGGTGAACTTTTATATTTTTATGGTCTTTGTTGTTTTTACTTGTCACAGTTGCTGGTATTAGTTCACTAGTAAGTAATGACTTTTCTGTATTGAGAAAGACAGATGACTTATTAGATGTCAGAGGCCATCTGAAACATTTTCAACTCAGCATTTTTAATAGCTGTTCTTTCTTTGATTTGCTTTCCTCCTCCGCTTCCGTCATCCAGCTGGCATGCATGTTTCCTTTCTCTTTTTCCTCCCTTTCTTGGTTGTCACTTGTTCTCTGTGTCTTTCGCATGTTTTTGCTATGTCCTCATGTTCATTTAGCATCCATGGGAGCCACTGAGAGTTTTCCCACTATAGTGCTCCATGGATTTCTCCCAGGAAACATGTATTTATATCTATAATTCTGTCTGTCTGCTTATTTATATGCAGGTATGAATCTATCTTTTAAGGGAAAAACAGTGGGTCGTGTCCAAGGCAAGCATCTGTCCTCAACCTCATGGACAATTATATTTTTTACGCTGTCCACCTGTGGCTGCTATCCACCTGTGCTTCTTAGAATGCCATAAAAATAACCTCTTCTCCTCATCCTCATGTATGAACACAGAAGCAGTCTTTCACTTTACTGGACCCTGAACACCATCTTATTGTGTTCAGTCCCAGGAAAGAAGTCTGTTAATTAACTGAATCTAACCTGAATGAAACCATGTTAATGTAGATGTGGGCAAATTTTGCAGTGGAAATGGGTTCAGTAGTACTTGGGACAGAGCAGGTATCCAGTAAGTATTTGCTAGGTGAGTGTGTCCCTGGATGATAGGTGTCCCAGGAGGTGGGGCTGGAGTAAGTTTTGAACAGTTACTACTTCCTCTTAATGGGACACATATTCTAATGTGGGAAGAGAGGAGTGTGTAGACAGGAAGAGCCTCAGGTAGTGAGGCTTTCTCTGCCGACTGTTAAGGGAGGGTGCTGTGCTGTGAAATGCCTTGGAGACAGGACGGGCTCTGAGAGCGTGGTGTTGCAGTTGGGCTTTGAGTAACAAGAAGGAGCCCAGTCTGGGGAAGATCAAGGGGCTATGAGATCCAGGTGTAGGATGAAGACAGTGAAGGCTCTGGCATGTGTCCTCTTGAAGGTTTGTTGCACACAGCAGCAGCAGAAGGCACCTCTGCTGTGGGAGCAGACAGCCGTGGTGTGGGATGAGGTCAGAGAGCTGCTCAGGGCCAGACCAGCTGGGACCTTGTGCGATACATGAAATCCATATTCCTTAACTCGATTTGCAGTGGGAAGCCTTGAAGGGTTTTCAGAGGTGGTATGGCTTGCATTTTTATTACTGTGACTGTTGTGTGGAGAATGGATCACAAAGCGTCAAGAGGAGAAAAGGCAGTGGTACATACTGGGCATTTGCTGTTCAGTGGAATCTGTTCTCATTCAAGCGTACCAGAGCTTTGGGTGGCGGGTGCAGCTTTCCCTCTTTGCTGATTCTTGATTTGGGTTTTAGATGTCCACATGCTTTCCATATCTATTCTCTCCATCCTCTCATTGACTTGATTTTGACTGTGCATCTTGTTCCCTTCCTCAAAATCGGTAAGCTGAGATGCAGCTGTGTGGCTAAATGAAGTATTATATAGAATTTCCAAGAAGTCTTCTCAAAAGGGGTAGGGTTTGTTTTATTTTGCTTTGTCCCATTCTGTTACTTGGAGCTGGATGTGATGGCTGGAATGTTAGCATTTATATTTGATCATGAGGTCCAGGATCCCATGCCAGGGTGGGCAAGGCTTGGAGACAGAAGGAAACTGAGTCCCTAAAGAATTACTGTAATCCTCATATCAGCCCTAAGATGCTTGTCTTTGGCTTCTTTTATGCACCAAAGAAATAATTGTGTATCTTTCTTAGGCTGTGTGTATTTTAATGCTTTGATTTCACTTGTTTTGGCTCTCTGAAGCTGAATGTAATCTTAACTACCCACTTTTGAGAGACTTAATAATCACAACAATAATGAGGACAGATGTTTTCTCTTATTCTTTATCAAAATCTTGCAAGGTGGGTATTATATCTGGGACTGCAAGCCACAGAAATGTCCAATAATTTGCCCAAGGTCACACAGCTGGTACATCAGAGGGCCTAGATTCTGTTGCTGGTTCGGCTGAGTCCAATGAAGATCTGTTCTTCACTCTGTTAGACTGCCGTGTTCTTGATAATGATTGAAATCACTTTCCCAGTTATCCTGGGAACAAGGGCAGAGGGATGCTTTGGGAGGTACATTTGTGTCATGTTTTAGTCAGTGTAGGCTAATTGTTGAACCACATTTCTGGGGTCTAGCATGATAGAGATTTATTTCTTACAGAAAGTCCAGCTAACATTCGGGATGGAAGCACTCTCTGCTCCATCAAGTGACTCATGGACCCAACCTGGATTCTGCTTCATCTCCGGCTGTCCTCCCCATGCCTGTCCCCCATTCCCAGGGCCCTCAGAATTCTCTGGTGGATGCTTTTCACCCAGCCAGCACACAGGGGAACAGAGAGCAGAGGGGATTCGTGGAGAGAGTCCCTGGATCACACTTGGAGATGGCCTGCCCTGTATAGCCTTTGGCTGGAACTCAGTCATAAGATTGCTGCTGCTGCAGCAAGCTGGGAAGTACAGTGTAGATATGTGCCAAGAAGTGAGGAAAGGGATTTTGGTGAGCACACGTGCTTGAGGATGCAGCGTGGAGAAGAGAGCTCCCTCTGTATGCATTGGTATCCTAGTCCTGCTGCTTGTTTGCTGTTTGACCATGAACAAGTCACTTAAATATCCTTATCTCCTTTTTGTTTTTTGAGCTGTGTACAGTGGGGATGATGGTAGAATTGTTTTGAGTCAAGCAGATATGTACAGTACATGGAACCTGGTCTGAGACACAGTAAGTGCCTTGTAAGTATCAGCTCTTTTAGTGTGAAGCCAACTCTGTACTCAGGCCTAAGCTGTTGGTCTCTTCCTGAAGCCAGTGTCCTACTGCACGTGGAGGTGGCACCTGCACAGAGAGGTACCACTTGAGCCACATGTCAATCAGAATTTCAAGGCTGTGGTGTGAGGCTGCTGGGAATGCAATGGAGCCAGGGTACACGCATGCTCCTGCCAGGAGCTGGGACAACTCCTTCCTGTTCTTGATCTGTTTGAAGCTAAACTCTCACATTTAGACTCTTGTCTACTATGGGAAACACTGCCTGTGAAATTCCTTCTGCATGGAATCCTTTCTCAGACCACTCAAATCTTGTCTGTTCTTGAAGAGTCAACTCAATGTGTTCTTATCCCTACTGACTTTCCTAGAGCCTGGTCAGCTTTACGGGGGTCAATCGGGTAAAGCACTTGCTATGGTCTGTCTTGTGTGGGAACAGTCAGATACTAGGAGGACTCCATCAAATGGAGGTTTCTTGAAGGCAGGAGCTACGCCATTTTCACCCTTCACCTATCCTGCATCCCTTCTCTACTTACATACACATAGGGTTTTGTGAGTGTGCTTTTTACACTGAATCAGTGGGAGATAAATTAGTATGTAGTTTGGAGTAGGAACAAGTGGATTCTTTTTTATTTACACTGTTTAATATTTGTATGGGGATTTTCACCTTCTTTCAGCTCAGCAGTTGTAAAATTCTGTTTTAATTTCTGCCATTATCATAAACAGCATCCTCTGGTTATTATCTGGAGGTAGAGGATGCTGCATCCTAGGAGTCTGTTGAATTAGAATTGAACAAATTGCCAGAGTAGTGCACAGAGCCATTGTTGCTTTGTGATTACTTTCCTTAGCCAAGTGGTCCAGTTGGTGATTTGTGCTGGTACATTTACACCTGTGGGTATAGAGACTCACATACACACACATCTATTTGTTCTTGGCATCCCTCAGAAAAGCACTCACCTTTCTCTCTGAGTATTTGAGTACCCACATCTATAAAAATGAAATTACCTGCAAAATCACTGAAGATAGAGGCTAGCAAATTCCATATGTGGATATAATCAGTGGTACTGCGATATATAGTTAAACAGGAAATAGGCTTTAGATATTAAGCTGCTGCAGATTGCTTGATATACTGACTGTTTCTTGGAGTTCTGTTATTTGTGTTTTATTCTCAAATATTTTAGGAAGATAAGCTTCTAACTTCACTTTGGGGCTCCATGTCATCAAATCTCATCACCAGTCAATGAGATCCCTAATTAACTTATACTCTGCAGACCCACGTCTTTGCTTCTGTCTCTCTCCACTCTCTAATGGTGCTGTGAGTTACACTGGAAGGAACAATAAGATTTAAGAGAAGAATTAATTTAGAAAGTTAGGAATAGGAGAGATAAGGGAAAATGAGAAAAAGCAGCTCAGTATTTTGTCTTGCAAATGGCTTTCCTCTCGTAGGCTAAGAAGGCCATTTATCCAAGGAGAGGAGGGGTGTTAATGAAATAGATCATGAACATAGCTATTACTGTAATGAATTTTAACACTCACTTTGTTATGTGATATTTTATTTATGAGCTCCTTGATCATTCAGATAAAGACAAGAAGTTTATGGCACTAGATTATGTCTTGTTTTCATAAATATATTCAGTAGTTTAATAAACATAATTTATTTTTTTCTCCTTAAAAATCAGCAAAATTTATGAGAGATTATCTTAGGGTTAATGAAGTCTAACATTAAGGAAATATTACCCTATAATATTGGAGCCTTCAGAGCTGGAGTTGTAATTGCTTAATGCTTTTTTCTATAGGCTATTTTTATAAAGTACATGCTTTGTACCATTAATCCAGTTTTTACAAGTTATACTTAGGCCAATTCATTGGGAATTATGTATCCCTGTTTATATTTTTCAGTCACCACTTTCATTAAAAGATGTAGTAAAGAGTTGAAAATTTAATGTAGGAAAAAGAGGGCCAAGACAATTATGTGTGTTTGCTCACAGGGAGGAGCTGTGCGGGTGAGTGCTGGTGCTTTGTCTGGGGGACCAATTTCCCCTTGTGGCTGTCTTCACCACAGGTGAGAATTTAATGATTTGGGTGGCCCCAGGAGGCCAGAGATGTAAATTCCTATTGAAAGCCATCAATAGTTAAAATTTGGAGCCCCATTAATATAGTTCAAGTCAGAATGCACTTAAGTAATGAGAAGCCCAGACGACAGGCTGGACTTTCCCCTTGCTAAGTCAGGCCTGCCAATTAGCCAGGTAATGGATGTCTGGACCCCCAAGATGGGATTGAGGCTGACTGCAGAGGGCAGCTGGGGAAGCCCACTATGGATTTTGGTCATGTGCATTTCACTGTGTCAGCTCATTCTTTTTTGAAATTGAATTTAATGTGTTGAAAAACACCCTCTTGATGAATTAATGAACTAAAAGAGGTATTGATATTTGGGTAGTGGCGGAAGCAAAGCCTTCCATCAACACCCCAGCCCCTATGACCCCTGTGCCCATATTTTATAATAGAAAACTCAGCAAGGGCAGAGTGTAAAGCAGTTTTTTCTGATTTTCTTACTCCTCAGCACAGATGGGGTGGATACAGAAGGATGAAGGTGGTGGATAAAGACCTCAGATCCATCAGTGCAGTGGCTAATCCTTTACTGACTTCTTTTCAATCTCTAAATGTTTGCCTCTGGACTCTTTCGGTGTTCTCTGGCATGGAGGCGTACCCATGTGCTCGTGCATGTGTGTGTGTGTGATGGTGAAAATGCAGAATGAGCAAGCCGTGTGGCCTGAATCTTAACCCAGGCTTGTGATGAGGAGGGAATCTACAAGAATGTGCTGTCCTGTCCCCACGCCAGAGAAGGGAAATCTGCCCTCATACATTCAGAAAGCTATTTACTGAGCATTCAGTGAGAGCTCTTCCTACTGTAGGCCCTTAGATCCAAGAGTATGCTAGGGTAAAGTTCTTGTCTGTATGGAATCTGCCATCAATTTAGATATGTTCAGATGGTTTTTAAAAATGTTCTGGAAGGTTCTTCAGGGAATGAAACATAGAATTATCATATGACCTGGCAACTTCACTTCTAGGTATGAATCCACAGGAATGAAAATCAGACCTCAAACTAATACGTGTATACCTGTGTTTCTAATGGCATTATTCACAATAACCAAGAGGCGGATGCTGTCTGTGCCCATCAAGAGAGGAATGGGTAAACAAGATGTGATGGACGCATATCATGTAATGTTATCCAACCTTAACAAGGAGTGAAATCTGCTGCATGCTACAACATGAACTTTGAACACATTTTGCTAAGTGAAATAAACCAGTAGCAAAAACACAGCTACTATGTGACTCTGCTCATAGGAGTTTCCCAGAAGAGGCAAATTCATGGAGACAGAAAGCAGAGTAGCAGGTACCAGTGGCAGACAGTGGAAGATGGGGAGTTATTTTTTGTGGATGTAGAGTTCCTGATTGGGATGAGAAAAAATATTCTGGGAGTGGGAAATGATGATGTTTACACAACGCTATCAATGTACAATGCTTTATGGCACCTAATTGTATGCTGAAAAGTGATTAATAGTAAATTTTATATTTATGTTTTACTACAATAAAAGAAATGGAGGGATAAGTGACAAAGTGTATTAAGAGGATATAGCTTAAAGAAGGTTAGCCTAGGAGTTTGGATATAACTTCTTGATGGATCTCAAGCTTTTGTCTCCCAAAACGTGAGCGGGACAGCAAAATGGAATTTAGGTGTTGTTTTGACTCTAGGCTGGGTTTCACAATTGTGTTTTACTTTTCTTGAAAATGAAGATTTCCAGGAAATCTTGCACAGGGCATGAGGTTGACATGAGAAACCTAGCCACAATGACCTTGTAAACTGCGCTGGGCACTGCACAGATCACCTGGGTTTAAATCTTGGCTGCGTCCTCTAAGCTGCAAGCATGTGGCCTCTGTGGGCCGCAGTTTCCGCATCTATAAAATGAGGTCAGTAAGAGCACCTTATAAGCTAGTTGAGGACCTTAAACAATTCAATGTAGATGAAGGTTTTAGAATCCCTGCATTTCATTTTAGGTCCACGATAAATGTTATTTATTATTCTTTTATCAGTAATTATAGCATATTTGGGTTTCTCAGAAGCTTCAGTGTGATCTGACCACCCAGTTTCTACCATTCCCTACCCTTTTAAAAGCACTGACCAGAAAGAAGTTGCAAAAAGCAACTCCCTGGAAGAACTGAGACCAATTTTATTTTAATCAGTCAACCTGTTTACACACATGATCCTTTTCACATTTCTACTTTGAAATTTAGCCGGAATGTTCAGGGAATAGGGTGTCTTGGATAAGTTAATTTTCAGACTAACCGAAGCCTACAAGAGCCCCCTTCCACTTCAAGTTTTATTTCTGGAAAGTTGCTCTATGATCCAGTAATGCCCTTTGTTTCCTTAGGAAGGATAGTGAATAATAAAATCTAATCTTTCCTTGACAATGAAAGATTTCAGAGCCATTTCAGACAGTCTGTTCCTGTTGGCCAGAAATACAAATGTGAAAGTAAAAGATTGGAATGCACATGGACTAACCTCTGAGCTTCCCTACAGAAGATTTTTAATAAGTCCTTACAAATAAAATACCCAGTCTTTGCAATATTTCTTTAAAATTAGAGTATGGGTAAGAAATTATCATGGATAGCCCAGGTCCTTTGGATTTTCATTTTTTAAAAGAGTAAATTACAGGAAGGTCTCTCTCATCACAAGCCTTCAAGGAGTCACACTTGGTAGACACATCACCTTGAAAAGAATAACTAAAACAAGAAAAGAATGACTGCTTTATTATCAGAATCAAGGATGGTATGGAGGGAAGCTGTTTACTATGTGTGTAATCAAGATATACAGAGTCCAAATTTGTTCTAGTTTTGAAATCTTTCTTATTGCCCCCATGCAATGTGTTCTCTCTGTTTTGAATCAGTAAAAAGAATGTTTTGTCGTTGCTGTTTGGGGGCGGTAGGAGCACTGGTGAGTCTGGTTGGGAGGTACTCCCTGCGGTGTGTTGGACAGCGTCCTGGAGCTGGGAACTTGCCTTCTGACCTGTCCTAACCTTGCTTAGCTGAATGACCTTGGCTGAGTCAGGGCTCTCTCTATCTGCACCATACAGGGCTGCAAATCGAAGCCTTCCAACTTACGGGCACCAGCGTCGTGGGCATTTAGAATGAGAGTTCCTTCCTTCAGATATCAAACATGCAGTCTTTGTTTATACTTCCTGGATTCAGAGGTTTTAGGAGCTGCTCCTCAGGGACTCCGGTGGCGTGGAAACCCAGTTGGGGAGGGGGCTGGCAGGGGAGTCCAAGCTTTCCCTTCCCTTCCTTAATTTTCTCTCCTCTCTTAGCTGCTCACTTTCTCCCTCTGGTCAGCCCACTCCTTCCTGCTCCAGGCTCCTCCCCAGCCCGTCTGGATTATTGATTGGAAGTCACCAAATAGTTTCTGTAACCATGTCATCAACGCCTGCCAAGACTCTTGTCATTATTCCAGCCACACAGAGTAAATGACTGGGGGAAAATGGCATTTTCCAGCTCAGGTGCAAAGCATTCTAAACTGTGGCTGAGCTGAGGTTTTTCATTTCAACTCCCTCCCAAAGTCTTTATGCAAAAGCAGCTTATTCCCAGCAGGTGAGTTATTTCACAGAACCCCCAGTTTAGATTCTGTTAATTTTCCATATTTCTTTATTTTGCCCTTGCCACCTTTTTGCCTGATATGCCTCACAGAGGAGGTACACAAAGGGACTCTGCAAAGTTTGGAGGCAACTGGCAGGTGGGTTTGCATTTTTCCAGGTTAATTCACTCGATGAAAAGCTGCTGTGGGTGATGTGTCATATATCAAAAGCAGGGCATCAGTAATCTTTGCTCAAGGGCATGGCTAACAGACAGATAGACAGGAGAATGAGATGGAAAAAAGCAACTCATCCTTTTCTGCTAACACCATGAAGGAGATAAAGGAAGATTTATGAGTCATCTCGGACCACATACCAGCAAGCAGCAAACCGTATTTTTCACATGTTCCCCAAATTGGTGGTGGAAGGCAGTCTGGCTGTCACTGTGTCCATCCGGTCCTTTAGGAAACAATGGGGTCCTTGAAGGCTGTGACTGTGGAGTCAGCTCTTTGCCCTTCCTGCAGAGAGGTGTGTAAATGTGTGGATGCATGCGTGTCTGTGTGTGTTCAAGGCAGCTCTGCCTTCTTTAAGCACATGATCTGTCGTTTAATACTGTGACCTCCGTAGAATAAAAGCACACAAGATTACCCGAAACAGACATAGCACTTGGGTGGCAGGTACACAGCGGTGACTCAGTGAAGACTTTGGCTGTTGTCACTCATCTACCTGATTTCCTTCTGGTGACCACAAGCCTCATGTTTACAGCCTTTGGGGGCAAGCAAGGGGAGGAAGAGGAGGCTCTTTGTAAGCTGTTTTTCTTTTCTTTTCCTGCCTCTCAGATGAGTCAGCCCCAGCCAGATGCAGAGAGAAAGTTTTGCAACCCAGGTTAATTTGAATGGGCTGTTTTGTGTGGAGTTACCTGAGGCTACTAGTTGCTGGAAGTGTTCAGGGCTCCTTTATTCTGGCAGTCCAGCATCTGGCTGTGGAAGCATTGTGTGAACAATTGGTAGAAGTGTGGAGCAGTTTCTTACTATTTCTCTCCTCAGCCTTGAAAAAGGAACTCGAATCACAGCAGGATCACTTCTGTGCTGGTGACTATTTACTCCCCATGGCAATTTCAAAAGTATTGTAAATTCCAAAAAATTGGTTTTGAATTTTCTCTGAGGTCTCTGCAGCGTGCTCCACTTTTTTTTTTTTTTTTCTTTTTGGAGAGGCACACAATTAACATTCTGTGCAGAGGGGCATGATTGATTCTGCACAGTGGTGGCGATATGAGCAAACCTCATTTAGACAGCTGAGTGAAATATACAGGGCAGAGGAATTTATGGGACCCAGAGAAGCTCATGTGCAGAATGAAAAGGAGCCACCTTCCTCTCTTTTCTTCCACCCATACATCCCCGTTCTTTACTCTCTCAAAATCGCTCCCCCTCCAGCACTGGGGTGCTCACTGTGAGTGGTGGTGCTGCGGAGCCTGACATCACCCAGCAGAGAAGATTGAATGCCACTTAATCATGCAACCCTCCTGTGGGAAGCACAGAGTATGTAATCAGATAGACAGGGGGAGCTTGCAGAATCCGTGATGTGAGCAGAGAGGATAGCATGGTGGCTCTAGGGACTATCCCACATCCTAAAAAGTGCTCCCCCAAAGGGGTGACTTGCTGAGTGTTTTAGGTTTCCGTGCTGACCTTATGCAGGGTGGCTTATTTGGAGGCTTGGCTGTTTGATTTAGAGGACATAGGCCATTTTCTTGAGACTATCACTGACCAACTTTTGCAAAAGTGAGATCCCCGCAGAAATTGGTTTTGTCTTGCTTGCCAAAGTAGGCAAGATACACAGTAGACTTTTCCCAAACAGCTCACTTTTCTCTTTCTTTCCAGCCTCAAACCTAGTTCACTTCCTTTTAATTAGTCAGTCCTAGTGCTGTCAGGAAGACTGATTTTCTTCATTCACCTACCAGTGCAAATTAGGCCAAAAGTTTCATATGACTTCTATTTTAAGGGGTAGCTTGAATTTTTACTATTATTATTTTTTTGTGGTACTGGGGATTGAACTTATGACCTTATGCTTGCCAGGCAGGCATGTATGCCACTGAGCTAAATCCCTGGCCCTTTAAAGGGTAGCTTGAACTTTAAAAATGTTATTTGATTAAGATCTTTTCCTGATATATTTGCACCTTGTGTCTTGGGTACCTATGCTAGGCTCCCCAAAGATGCCAAGTCCTAACCCCCACAGTCTGGATATCTTACTTAACATGCATATGAAGTGTCTTTGCATATGCAGTTAAAGACACTGAGAGGAGAAAATACCGTGGACTGTACATATGGGTCCTAAATGTGATCACACATATCCTTAGGAGGGAGGCAGAGTTGGCCTGCACACTGAGCAGTGAGTGATAGGAAGATAGAGCAGATGCAGAGTTTCTTTGGAGACTGGGGCTCTGTGGTCACCAGCTAAGGCGTCCCAACAGCTTCCTGGAGCTAGAAGTAATGACAGATTTTCTCCTGGAGCTTTTGAAGAGAGTGTGTCCCCTTGATACTGAATTCAGACTCCTGGCTTCCAGAACCTTGGGAGAATAAATTCCTGCTGCTGTAAGTCTAAGGTTTTGGTGATGTGTGACATCAGCAGTAGGAGCCCTTCCCATTGTTGTACTGGCTTAGGTATTGGATAACCCGTGGTCTCTTTATTGATGCACGTTATAGGAAGGACCCTTGTAGGACAGAAAGGGAATACACTGTTGTGCAGATATCCTTAGTCATTTCCCTGCTGAGCATTATCTATTTTATATCCATAAGAATCTTGTATATAAGATGGACTATGATCATCCTCTTTTATGGGTAAGGCAACTGACTAGCAGATTGTAACTTACTTAAGGAAAGACACTCAGCTGGGTAAACACTGAAGTTGGGATTAGAATGTAATGTCCCAGATCCTAGCCTAGTATTTTATTCTCTATACCATGCTATTATTTTTAATTTTAGTTCACATACCATTTTTAGAGGTTCCAGCTATGGGCTGGGGATTTAGCTCAGTGGCATAAGTGTGTGCCTGGCAAGCATGAGGTCATGAGTTTGATCCCTGGTGTCAAAAAAACCCCCCAAACCAACCAACCAACCAACCAACCAACCAACCAACCCAACAACCACAAGAAAAAAAAAACCCTCAGAAAACAGAGTTCCCAGCTAGAGGCCGACGCAGAGCTGCATTTCCCTTTGTTCTTTTTCTCTGAATGTGCTTGCTCAGTCCCAGATTCTGTTAAATCACCTTGCTCCACCTGGAACACATGATTGTGTGTTATGTTAGATTCCGTTACTGATACCCAGGTGGCTCTTTGAGTTTCTTTAACATAAAAAGCAACTGTGAATAATGAGGTAGTATCATGTGACTGTACATGTGTGTCTGTGTGTGTGAAGGAGAAAGAATAAATGTGTGAGGTCACTGTGAATTGCAAATTTACATAAGACTTAGGGTTTTGTTGAGTAACCGCATCCTACACATCCCCTCTAGGAGGCATCCAGCCTGTCTTGAATTGGCCATGCCTACAATTCAGAACTGAGCTATCACTGTTGCAAGAACACTTTTTCCCGGAGGATTCAGATATAATGGGATCCAGAACCCAGCAGACACAGGCACCGTGGACATGTCCTACAATACATGCAAGATTTGAGGGACTGTTTGGATTTCTGGAATTTGCTTCAGTCTTTGTACGTCAGATGGGGGATTTAGCTGTAGGTGTAGCTACCACACACACAAAATCACTCTCATGGCATGTGGCTATCTGTGCCTCTTCAACAACTTATAAAATCATATCAGAGAAGCTGATGATACCATCACTTGGATTGTTATTTATGAGAGAGACCTTCCATATCTGAGAATTATTAAGTGAGAAAATCCCTTAATTGCAACACATTTTGCACCACACAAAAAGACTATGTGGCCATGAAAATTGGCAGTGTTCTGATGATCAGATTTAACAGCTGGAAGACTACTATTCAAACTACTCTTGGAGTAATAAAGCTAATATTTTTTTCACAACTACTGCAGTTTGCCATAATTCTGGTTTGTAAAGAAGTCTGTTCTCTATACTTGGATGCAAACGCACACACTTATTTTTGGTCCATTGTTATTATAAGAATTGTGGAAGGAAGTAAAGCTTTATTTTATTTTTTTAATATTTCATTCTTTTTTCTCCTCACTTTAAAAAAGATTCTCAGTTATCTGTCCCCACATATTTTAAAGTCTTTTTAACGTAACAAAACTAGCTAAGCCACACTGAAATTTATTTTCCGTTGCTCAGGCATAGCATCCTGTTTCTTTTGTCTTGTGTCACTACTTAATAAGTATGTTTTTAAAAGTTTAATTTAAAAATTTTCAGCTGGAAAAATTTTACATGGGGTGGTGATGGCTATATAACAGTGTAAATGTGCTTAACAGCCCTGAACTGTATACTTAGAAATGGTCACGATGGTAAACTTTATGTCATGGGTGTTTTTATCACTGTATTAAAAAGTTGTAAATCCATACAGTGAAAATGCATGGTGCAGAAAGGTATCAGCAAAAAGTCTGGTTTTGTCCCCATTGCTCTTTCTTTCTGCTAACAGTTTCTTGTGCAGCCTTCCAGAAACTCTCCGTATAGTCCAGCATGAGCTACATTTTGAAAGAATTGAGTAATAGGGAAATGAAACCCAGTTGGCTCAGTGGAGGCCGGGGAAGTGGGAGGGGAAGGGAATGATGGATGAGAGAGAGAGACATGGGGGTATGTTGAGGCTGGTGGTGAGCAAGTTCTAATTCAGAACATTTGTGTAAACTCATCTTGCATGACTCTCGGGTCATGAGATTTCACCAAGGGATTGGGAGCTGGATTGGGAAGTTGTGGGAAGCTAGGATGAGAAAGTGAATTCCACAGAGTTGTGATTTGCTGTAGTCCAGAGGGAGATAGCTGTGAGTAATGGGGTGAAGTTAAGCAGAGAGGAACTTGGGCTGGGAAAATCAGGACAAATTTCACAACGGGGAGCGTGTGTAGATGTGTCTGTAGGGAAGCAATAGATACCTTGCCACTGGAGGGGCTGGAAATAGGACTTGACACAAAACATGAGAAAATGGATGATAGTGAACCATCCCAGGGGGTTGGCATGGTGACCTTAATCAGGTTTTCTTCCCTGCCCAGCTTCGGATTCACTGATTCAGTCTCAAATGATCCAAGGGAGAGAAACAATTGCTTGGAAAATGGCCCGAGGGGATAATGGATATTGACAGCGGATATTGGCTGACTTTCCTATGGGAATTAGCTTTCTCCAGCCTTCTGCCTGTCCGTCTGTCCATCCATCCACCCATTCATCCATCTATGTATGCCTTCTCCATCCATCCATGCAGTTCATTCATTCATTTAACACGTTTAAATCCATGTAGAGTATTGAAGGTACTTAAAATAGGCTGGTGAGAATGTCTCAAGTAGAGACATTTTTGCTGAGACACGTGGATCACAGAAAGTTCTGGGGAAACAGACAGAGTGCACTGCTGGAGAAAAGGGTTGGCAAGTTTTTGGACCAGAGAGGACATTGATATGTCCATTAAAAACAGATGGAAGATGAGGTTGAAGAGGCGGCAGGAATCAAGGTAGCCAGGCCTTGGATGGAAGGGCTTATAAGAATAATGAGATTTGGGCTTGGATTTTGGAAAGCTTGTGGTTTGTGCTTCTCAGTTTTCTTTGTACACTTCAGGCCCCACTTTTTGGGAGTCAGTTGTGGTTGTCAGACTGAGGGGAATTTTTATGCACAGGGGTGGTACAGGGTTTCTACTGCCAGGTAAGCAAGATGGGGAACATGGTAACATGGGGAAAGAGATCTGCTTTGGCCTCAGATTGTTGGCGCTGGGTTGGGGGGCATAAAGAATTTTGGTAAAATGGGTCAGTTTAAGTGGAAAGCAACATGTAAGAACAGCTATGGAAGAAAAAAAGTTTGGAATTAAATCCTGAAAGCCAAAACTCAAAAAAATGATCAACATATATAGAGACAGAATCAATACATTTTCTGTTGCAATTAAATTATGAGCAAAAACATTCAACCATTTATTTTCCCCATTATTTTTCTTACAAAATGGTATGCTGGAACCACATATCTTTGACGTCATACTTGCTTTAATTTTAAATCATGAAAGTTGTTTATTTTTTGTGAAATTAGGATCTTACTGATTTATAAGAGCCTTCCTTAATCTTTGAATATTAAGTATGTCATAAAATGCTGTTATTTTCTTGAGTTTTACTTTTTTCCATGGTCTCTGCATGGTGTGGCGGGGGGTACAATTTGAACATTTCTCTCCATCATTACAACTGAGTTCACAAACCACATTTTCTAAGAAGTTTCAGTTCCTTTTTTGCAGTCAATTTCTGGAGGCTTAGATAACATTCGATCATAGAGTTAAACCTCTCATTAGGGACAGATGCTCTTGGAGGAGACATTTGGGACCCGGTTTTATATTAAAGCTATGAGTATTTCAGGGTTACAATGGCTATTGTTTTCCTATGCAAATCCCAAGCTGAAGTACTCTAAGGCTAACATTTGGACTCTTCTCTATTAAAATGTAAGTACTTAAAGTGTGTTTAGCTTCAGAAGGGCACAAAAGGTAAAGAATGGGCTGGCTTTTGGGTTGCTGGGAGAATGTTTCATTTGCAGAAATGGAGATGCCTCTCTCAACATGCTCCGCACGTGTTGGTTTAAAAAATTTTTTTCTGATACAGTGGAAAGAAATTAATCAGGGTTGTACAGATTAGAAAGTTTGACACTGGGAAATGCCTTAGAATTTGGGGCAGATCTGCAAGTGGACAAGTATGTGTCAAGCTTATGGAAAAAAATTAGAAACTTCTTGTGAAAATAAATCTGTTCAGAAAATTACTGAGAATGTTTGTATTTATCTCACCTCAACCTCACCACTAGCAACATTTGGGACTAGAAACTTCTTTTTGGGATGCAGCATCCTGGCTTCTGTCCACTTGAAGCCTGTAACAAAACCTTCTGTGACAACAAAAAAAAAATGACTCTAGATGTCTCCAGATGTCTCCTAGGGGCACATGCTGCTCCTGGCCGAGAACTTCTGATCCCAGAAAACTTCAGACCCTCTGTGGTAAGGAGGCCTCAGTGTCTTAAGTGGGCGAAAGGAGTGACCATGTCAGTCTTGACCTTTTTGTTGGGTTCTGAAAGCCAGCTCAGCTCTTGGTGCAGAGGGAGAGAGGTTTCTAACTCTTCATGATAAACCTAGAGGGGTGCTGTGTGGGTCCAGTGGAGCGAGGCTGACAAGAGGGGACCGCTGGGAGCCTCAGACTTCCAGGTCCCGTGGGACTCTAAGGAAGCTGGCCTGAGAAGCAGTGGGGAAGGAAGAGTCTGACGTGTGTTTCCCACATCCTTGGGCTCAGAATAACTTGAGATCAGGGCTTCGGGCCAGGCCCCTCATTTCTGCCCATCCTGCCCTCAGGGAGCTCTTTTTGTTTCTGCCTGTAAGCTGCCATATAAGCTGCTTTTCTACCGGGAATACTCTCTGGCCCTCTTTGTGTCTTTCTAAATTAGAACCAGTCTTTATGACTGAGCTAAACTTTGAGTTTTCCCATGGAGCATCCTCAGGCATGGTGGGTTCTTACTGTTCTAGTCTTCCACTTTGCCTATCAGAACTTTCACTTGGGCACTCAGTCCAAGATAGTTTGGCTTTATTATTTTAAGGCTTTGAGTTGCTCTCTTACCTCCTTCGTGAGTATGTAAGCTCCTTTGAGGCATAGTCTGTGTCTCTTTTTAATCCTCTACAGTGCATATTGTAGTAAGAGCAGGTGCTCAGTTAACTCTAGGAGAATGGACGTAAATCAGTTCACTTGCTCAGTTCAGTCTTACTCATCCTCAACCTTGTTTGTACCTTCCAGATTCTCTCCACATGCTCCAGCTCTGTCCCTTTAAGCAGTCAAGGAGATAGCATGTTGTTTGACAGTTCTGCAAGCATAAAAAAAATAATTTAGCTCACACTTAATTTTTATCAGAAGGCAAGTTTAATATTTTCAAGCATTACAATTTTATTTTTAAGTTCTTACATCCTTTCTGTTTCTCTTAATGTCATTTTGGCTTCAAAGGGTATAATTTTGAAATTATGAGTACTGTTGGACTTGTTAGTGTTTCTTCTTTTGTGTATATAATGTTTGAAGATCTGTTGATGGCTAAATGTCATTTTTATGCTTTTTGGATTTGTAACAGTTCAATTACATTCGAAAACAATTAATAATATTATGTATCTTAGGAATAGCTGTCATGTATCTGGTGGATATGACATACTGTTAGATATTTTAAGTTAAAAGTTCTGTATGCAGGCCAAGTTTGGGGAGATGAAGAGCAGACTGTTTTATAGACAAGCAGAAGGATAGAGTCAGTTTATGACAGAGCGTGTTACCATAATGTAACCATGCTTAGAAAATAGTGTGGCTTCTCTGCTCAAAAAATAAACCAGTCACCAGTAGTCTACCTCAAACACTTTTTTTTTTTTTTGCTTTATTTATGTCTGGTTTCATTCTAAAAACATCAAGACAATGTGACAACTTAAAGGAAAAGATATTACCTCTAAATACAAACCACTCAAGGCAGTTTTCCCAGATTTTTGAAGGAAGCTTTCTCCAGGCCAGCCCTACATCCTGGCTCTTCGACTTTTAGAATTTAAGCTGGGATGAAAACTCTCCATAAAGAGTCATTGTTTTCCAAATAGAGCTACCAGGGCTGGAGGAAAAAGAGACTCTCAAGAATGATGTCAACAGATGGGAGGGGCGGCAGGATCCCCAGGGCCTTCCTGCACTGGGAAGAGTTTTGTTTTATCTACCTCCCCATTCCATGTCCTGGTTCCCTGGAAATAACTGGTCAGCAGCTTTCCTGTCCTAGAAGTGAGGCTCTTTGTGGTTTGGTTTCTCTTTGGAGATGTCCCTAGGACTATCGAGGAGCTTAGGTGTGTCCAGTGAAGGATTCTTCATATTATTATTATAGATACGAGTCAGATTCAGATTGCAGTTCTTTTGGTCTATTCTAAAACAAACACTGAAAAACTTCCTCTTATGAATTTTCAAAGTCTTTGGTCTGTAAAGAAATAAATTACAACTCCTCTATGCTGAAGTGGAGAATTCCACTGTTGGTCACCATGATGAGTCATCACCTCCTGTATGGGGCTTAAATGCAGGTAGTAAGGGCCTGACCTAATAATCCTCCATGGTGTGTGAGTGATACACAAGAGGTAGCAGCAGTCCTCTTGTGCCCACATCAAGTCTTATGATATCATCCATGGCATCAACATTCCTGGCTGTCTCTGAGTGAACTTGCTTGCCAGGGGCTCCAGAAACCTCCAGAAGTCTCCAAAAACCTTCAGAACTCTCTAGAAGCCTCCAGAAGTCTCCAGAAAACTCCAGAAGTCTGCAGTACTCAGGTAAACTTGGAAAGAGGACAAGCACAAACCTTAGGGTGCTGGCCTAGGATTTCAAGGAGGAAGAGATGTGTCCTGAGCACATTTCTTTTCCTGGGCATTGGGGCGCTTCACCAGCTGTGGATGCCCAGATGAAGAGTTGAGTGTGCAAACCAGAAGTTCGTTATGACTCACTTTAACATTTGCGGCTGTCTTTGCTGTGCATATAGGTAGCCCTGCCCCAAACTCCAGAAGCAGCTCTTCAAAACTTGCTTTGTTAAGCATGGATTCAGGACCACATCTGTTCAGTAGTTTTGACACTGTACAGTGTGAAGAATGCTGTGAACTGAAGAGGAAATGTGTGTTTTATAGTTGTCAGAAGTTTGGTCCTAAAATGCACGAGAGATGATTCAGCCCAGTGGGGCTCACAGTTCTAGAGACGTTTTGGGAGCATAGTAGAGTAGAAGGGCTCTCAATCCACTCTCAGAACCGTTGTTTTTCTATTCTGTTGGGTTTGATTTGGAAAAAGGGTTCTATGTATTGGTATTGACAAATTTAAAATGCAGTCTTCGTTTACAAAAGGGAGAACTGGGATCCATCGACTAGAATGAACACAAGGCGATTTGGGAATTGTTTTCATTCCATCTTGGTTATGCTCTTATAATATTTCCAATCATATTTTAAAATTTGTATTTCTATTAGGTACAAAGTACTAAGACCCGAGTAAATCACTTGAATACTATTAGCCAGAGCATAGCATGCTGTACGTTATGTCCTGTCTCCGGGAGTAGAAAAGTTCCTATCTCCTGTTTGCCTGTCTTTTATGAAAACAATTTAAACCACACCTGTTTAAACCTTTCCATAGAAATGTCTGAAAGGTAAACAGTTGGTTTTGGAGCAGCTATAATGTGGCATTGTTTAACATGGCAGCTCATTGATGGTTGTCTTTAATTACGGCCGTGCTGTCAACCCCTAAAGTCTCTGCTCTTTGTTGTAGATCCGATATGATGTTTGAGGTTTTCAAAGCTGCAGAGATGAAAGAATCAACAGTCAAATATTGCTCATTCTGATATGCCTAGGGAGGGAGGAGGGGGGGAGAAGGGGACATTGCCTGTGAGAGCCTGG
Organism: Cavia porcellus; assembly: GCF_034190915.1. Lineage (NCBI taxonomy): Eukaryota > Metazoa > Chordata > Mammalia > Rodentia > Caviidae > Cavia > Cavia porcellus. The sequence goes on from NW_026947511.1 coordinate 33,206,572, forward strand.
GAGAGTGCGCCGGTGCCCTCTGCTTTTGATGACAGCCTCAAGTGGGGAGCCCTGGTTTACTCTGCGATGGTGGAGCAGGGCCAAAGCTGGAGGGGGCTGATGTGATTTATTTAGTAACAGTGAATAGGGGTGGCATGGGAAAGCTGGCTATCTCTGGTCCCTGGAAGTTTGTACATTAAAGATGTGAAGCTCCAATCAGATCGAGCAAGGCTTCTAGGAGCCTTTCCCCTATCCCTTCCATCCTCTTTGTCTCCCACCTGCCAGAGCTGTGTGTTCTGGCCCTCACATGCTGCCGCTGTTCAAGATGTTAGACATGGGGTGGCTCTGTCTCAGGCCAAAGCTGTCCACCGATGGGTGGCTTCGGTCTTAACTCCTGTGATGACTAACATGTGTCATCAGCGGCTCTTTTCTTATACAGACAGGTCTATGTGATTACAGCAGAGAACTGGTCCCCTGGTCTCTCCAAAAGCTTCTTCTCTTTGAGGGGTATTTCTTCAAGTTCTGTTTAGGGGCATAAGGATTCTCTGCCACCTACCACTCTGATCTAACTAGTATCTAACGTATACTATGCAATGTATAACTTATCATTTAAATGGCCAAACAATTGTAAGAGCAAGTTTTGTTGATTCAGTTGGGAAGAAGTAAGAAATAGACTATTAGTTGATCTATTTCTGGAGAGACCCACCGAATCCCTAGAATGGAGATGAATCTTGCCTCTGTGGCCTGTTCCTTAAGTGTTTCAACTTCTGCTGCCTTGCATCTGTGCTAAGGATACCATTTAATTGATATTTGTCATTCTTTTGGAAACATCCATGTCTGTCTTCATCATACAAACTTTCCATCCCCTATTTGTCAGTCACAGGTCAGTAGACTTGGGGGAAACACCCCAGGTTAGTTTGACTTCCTGTTGACTGTTGTAAGATTTGCAGGATAAAACATAATCTGAATGGGCAGAAGTTTTAGGTCAAATTGGAGTGATGATCCCAATGAACTGTCTTGAAACTCAACTAGTTTAAGAGATGGACCAATCTTGTCCTCTATGTTATGGCTATTTCCAAGGAATAGATTAGTGATATATTGGAGGCTGCACTAGAGAAAATCTAGAGAATATTTTCTGTCTGAGTGGATGTGAGATTATTGCTGAAGGTCATGATTTCAACTTAGCTTTCATCTTTCCCCCAGAAGGGAAGAAGAGCTACATTGGAGTACATTGGCCTGACTGTGGGGAGAAAGGAGGTTCATATTTATCTGAGAAATTAGTACATTCAGCCAAACACATATCTAGAATCCTTTATTCCTCAGTTGCTGTGGAAATATGGCCCTGACTCATTTTTTGAAGGGAAGAGAACTAAGACTTTGTGATAATACCTAGCATTTCAAAGTATCGTAGCTATGAAGTTTGCAAAGTTGAGAAATTTTAACCCAAATCAACACGACTGTAACACCTTGTGCTCTTTTTATTTCTGTAAGAAAGGGACCATGGCTACTGTTTTTCTTGGTTCATTTTTGGATGAAGTTAGTTGGAAAACATTCACATTCAACCCCTTTCCGCCTCTCTCCCACCCCAATAAAAGCAAAAGCTCACTACCATTGGCTACCACTTTCTCCTCTGGGACCAGTAGAGAAAACAGTGATGTTATCAGCAAAAGCCTAATTACACTGCCCAGGGAAAACAAGAAACCTCCCAAACAGCCATAATCAAGCCAAGCAAAGCTCTGGGAGAAATTTCTAGGACATGCAGCAAGAACAACTTAAAAGAGCTTTTGAGCAAAAATTGAAGCCAAATGAAAACACTGCATGTTAGCCCTGGGCTCGTAAACAGCGTCTGAATGGCAGAGTTGGGCATGATGTTTGATTTGGTAGCCAAGTTAGGCTCAGCTCTGCTGTTTTAACATGTTAATCTGAAATCTCAGTGGTTTAACACTGCAAGCTTCATTTCCTGCTCACTCTCTGTGCTCAGTGAAGGTCATTCTTGGAGGGAACTGGACTTTATATGGTTACTTAGGGCTGTGGCCGAATGAGGACCCTGATATCTTGCTGCTGGTCTGGATCACAAAGCTCCAAGATTGCATGTGAGATGCAGTGTGTTGAATCTCTCCACCCTCGAGTTCATGTCTACCTAGAACCTAAGAATGTGTTTGTATTTGGAAACAGAGTCTTCACAGGTAAAATTACTTAGGGCTCTTGAGATGAAATCATGTTGAATTTAAATGGATCCTAAATGCAGTAACTGGTGTCTTTTTAAGAGAAAGGGAAGGGGATTTGGACACAGAGACACATAAGGCCATGCAAAAGCAGAGGTAGAGATCTTTGACTGTCACCAGCCAAGGATGTTGGGAGCCATCAAGAGCTGGAAGAGCCCTAAAAGGATTCTTTCCTAGAGCCCTTGGAGGGAATGTGGCCCTACTCAGTCTCTTGACTATGGATTTCTGGCATCCATAATGGGAGAGAATAAATTCCTGGTGCATTAAACTACCCAGTTTGTAAGTCTGGCCTGTGATGCTTTTAAGAGACAGGCTTGGGAGCGTCTTTCATCCTCTTCTTTGCTGTATTAACCAGCATCCAAACTAAGGACAGCAAAGTGGGATTTGGTATACCCCACTTTGATTTGATTGTGACACTTTGATTGTACCCCATTCTAGGGGTACAATCCAAGGAGAAAGGGGAAGAGTTGTGGAACAGAGGGCTACTCCCCATTTGAGATTCTTCCAGGAGTCACCAGAAAGTTTTGAGATGAGTGTCTTTTGGAGCAGGACCGAAGTAAACCAGCATCAGAGAGGGGAGGCAGAGAGCTGGGGAGTGTCGCTCTGGAAACTCAAGTGGGCCATACATAGTGGGCCCCAGGCACCATCGAAATGAAGCAGGAGGTGGGGGCAGGAAAGCAGAAGCCATCACTAACATGACAAGGAAGGGTAGGCTCCATGGCCCGACAAGAACCACAGGAACTGCTCTCTGTGGGGCTCCGTGTGCAGACTGGCACTGTGCGGAACTGATTAGAGGGAGTTGGCACCCCTAGCTCTCCCCCTAAAGTGTTGAGGCTCAGTCTTTTTCACCTCCATTGTCTCCATTTTCTAGCAGGATAGGCACCCAGTGATGTGCAGGGTCCAGCCTTTTGTGTGACATTTCTAAACCATGGGTCCGCGCTCACATTCCCTACTGCCTGGTGGAGTCCTCTTTAATCCACCTCCAACTCGAACTTCCTCTTGTCCTCAGCAGCCTATGGTCGTCTCTCAGGCCTGCAAGCATTTGTCCCTGGCATCTTTCCCCAAGGACTCCCTCTTCTTTTTCCACCCGGAGAAGACTTGCTCTAACAGCACTGCAGTAGAACACTGCCTGCCCTCCCTGGGTAGTCATGACTTTCCACGGTGGATTCATCATTGTTCTTTATTGCTGAACTCACACGGTGTGGTGATGCTGACTTCATTTCTGTCTGTCCCTTTGCTTTCCTTGACTGATACGGCCTTTCTCTTTCATCTCCTTGTCCCAATGCCTAGTCCATAATAACCTCATAAATTTTTGTCATGGAAGAAATGTCAATTGCTAAAGCAGCTGCTAACAATTCTAAAAAAAAAAATAGAGCTGATTTTATGACTATTGATTAATTGGTTATTGATTTATGATTCACCATGAGAGATGACCATAGGCTGTTGAAATGTGGGTGGCAGAAACAAATATGGAAAAAAGATCAAAGTGGCTTGGAGCATCCCCTTTGAGGAGAATAATGGTAACCATAGAAAACCTTTCTGTATTGATTTATGAGGTGCTTTAACGTTAACATTGTTTTATTTGTTCTGATTGTCACATAGTAAAGAAAGTAAGGCTGAAAATCATCCATGAGGGGACCAGAAAAAGGGTGTATATTGTCTAAAGAAGAAAGGAGGAAAAAAAGGGGCTGGGAGTCCGGTCTGAGAAAGTTGCTTTATTTCAGTTTTTATTTTTTTGGTACCAGGGATCAAACTCACAACCGTGTGCTTGCCAGGCAGGTGCTTACACCATGAGCTAAATCCCCCGCCCTTACAGTTTTTATTTTTAAATATCTACAGATGACTCTGCCAAGTAGCCACCCATCCCCATTTTGCAGATGGGATAGTAGAGGGTCAGGAGGTTATTTGTTGCAGAGCCTTTAGTTAAGGAGAAGCAGAGACTGCTCTTGAGCAGGCTTTCTTTCTGAATCCCCATCTCTTTCCTTTACTCTGTTTCCTGGGTCACCGCTGGGGCCCTAGGGTGACTGGAGAAAAGGTTCTGGCAATGTGTTGGCTGTCCCTGCATCTCCCACTGTGGGGGAGGTTGTCAGAGGATTAGAACCACAGGTCTTTTTGTTTTGTTTTTGTTGTTGTTGTTGCTTTTTTTTTTTTTTTTTGAAACCCTCTTTTTTTATGAAGCTCTTGAGATCTGCACAGTGTAGCTCTGTAAGATTTGAAAGGAATCACTGATGACCTGCTGAGGTATTTTCATTGTGTTTTTGGAAATGATTAGTCTTGAGGCTTTGTGATAGCTCTTGTCACGAATAACCTTCCTTAATCCATAATTTTCCCACTCCCTGTAAAGTAATATTTTGTATTTAAGCAAAAACAAGCAAAATAAGCCTGCTGTGGGGGATATATAAATATATACGTATATATATCTTGCTGACCAAGGTCTATATCCACCTGTAGTAGATTAAAAATTGCCCTTTTAAACTTAAAATAACTCAGTTTGTTTCTGCAAATCTCACTTTTTTTAGCTGTCATTTTTTCTCATTAGCAGATGAAATAAACTATTCTTGCTTATTTTTAATTTCTGACTTTTTTTCAGGAATGTCTTCTACTTCGTATTTAGTCATTTTAGGGTCCCATGAGGAAGAAGGAAATCAGTCTTTTCAGCCCAAGGTGTGCTGGGATCAGACCATGCAGGACAGACAGGGTGTCCCTAGGGTTGGAAACCACACACTCCCAAACTCCTTTCCTCCTGGTTTCTGGGCTATTCCAAATAGGGTCAAAGTAAACCAAGGGCATTTTTAAGGAGAGGACGGGGAGACTACAAACAGATGTCCCTGGATTGCTGTGCGGAGAGTGGATCTGGCTGTGAGAGCCGCAGTGCTCACTTGTTGAGAACCTTCAGCCAGCGTCTGGGTGCTTGCCTTTCAGTTTTGTTCTTTTCCCTTTGCCCCCAGAGCCACGGCGTACCTGCTGTTGCTCTCATGCCTCTTGCCAACAGTGGCATCTGCTCAGTGTAGCCATCAAGAATTTGAATGTCAATATCTTTGCCTTGAAATGAATGGAAAAGTATTTGTCACTCAGCAGCAATCATTCTTCAAATAAAAGGTTAGCCAGACAGGGCCCTTAATCAAAGAGTCGGTCTTTTCTGTCAGCAGTGCCTTTTAAATAGCAATGATGAAGGCTGGCTGTCAGGGTAGCACTTGATGAGCAAGATGATTGATCTGCATAAATCATTTTCTTTTAACATTGTCAGTGAAGAGTAAATTGGCGGGACATTTTGGGTATTAGCAGTGTTGAAATTAATATGCACTATCCTAGGTGTGTCCTGGCTCACATCGTCCTCATAAAAGAAGGTAGAAATTAAAAGGAAGCTGTTAGGCGTGCTTTGTTCCAACAAGAAAGTTGCCCTGTTCTTCCTGCTGTGGTCATCATCTTGTGTGCTAAATTCGGAAGTTGAGTGTACAGCACATTTTACAAGCTCCGAAAGGAATCTAGTTAATTTGGGAATTAGCTAGAGTCAGTAGCATTTAACAACCAGTAAATCTGTAAAGACTCTACCCAGAGGAAAAAAAAAATCTAAGAATAGTTTCTGGTTTTAAAGGACAGGGCACCTACTGCCCGAAGTGCTGTTGCAGAAACAGCCTGCGCTTCAGGCCAGGGCTTGGTCTGCATCTGTGTACCATCTCTTGTAGGCGAGGCTTCTTAACCTTGGTGTAAATATTACCCTTATTGAATCTGAGATTTTTTTTCTTTTTTGTCTCTAAAAATCAAGATTCCCTGACTTACCTTTGGTGGGCTTTCAGCGTTAAACAGAAGAGTGAAGCATATTACCAGCATGTGGTGGGTGAATTTTTAGAAAAGGTGTATCTCCTCATTTTCATCAAGCAAATTGCCCCAAACCCAGCAGATCAGCTAAGGTGTTCATATCAAGAACGTATCCACACGATCAAAATAAACAATGAGTTTCCTGTTTCAGGTCACTCCTTTGCATGATGGGGTATCTTATGGACATTTTTATATCAGAAAACATTGCAGGGAACAAAAAAAAAAACCTAGTGGTTAAACATAAGGGGATAGAGATTGAGCTGGGAGAAATGAGGGAAGAAATGTGGTTCAGGACACATAGTTTTTGTTACCATTCCTCTCTAGATTACATGTTTATCTTATTCCACTTTGGAGTGATTTATACATCAGAGCATTGAAATTAAAAGCAGGGCCAGTGGAGCCAAATTTCTGGGTTCAGGTTCCAAATCTGCCACTTTAATTGTTGAGTGATAATAGGCAGGATAGCTCACTGCCTCCCCAAGTTTTCTCAACTCTTTGAAGGGGGAACAGTCATAGTGTTTATCTTACAGTATTGTTTGGATGATTGAGTTAATGTATAAAAAACCCTAAGCAATGAAAAGGACACCTTGTATTCATACCCACATTAAATGTGATCACCATGAAGAATTGATCGGTTGGTTGAGAAAGTTAGATAATGCTGAAACTCAGCTGGGCCGATGTGTCAATGGAAGAACTATGGTTAGACAGAGGAGTGTACAGTAGTGGTGAAATGCTACATTTGTTTTGGAGAAGCTTCTCTGTTGGAGGAATGTAGATCTAGGGAGATTCTGAAACTCCCTATTGGAGCTGGACAGTCACTGTTTCTGCAGTGATGGCTCCTGGCCCTCCCTGGGTCACCCTCTGCTCACGGTAAGGGTCTAGTTGATTAATGCGGTCCTACAGATGAAACTGGTGCAGAGAGCTTTTACTTTTTCTGGCTTAATTAAAAAACTTCTTGATTAAGTAATTCATTGAGAAATAGACTTCATACAGTCTTCTGATGGATAATTTTTTACTTACTAGTTTGAAGGCAAAGATTGGACACCATTTGCTTAACTGGGTTCTGCAGGTGCTCCCTGAAATGGTAAAACCCACGTCAGTCTCTGCTCATGGACTCGTAGTGTAGAAATGCAGAAGTCTCTGGAATATGGGCTGATGCATTTGCATATCTATCCAGTGTTGCGAGGGGTGTACTTAGGTCCTAGGAGGTTGAGTTACCTCCATTCTTAGAAATTTGCCTCCTTTTCTTGAGCTTGTTTTTGGCTCAGTGGATGATTTGCATTTGGGCTTTGTGCCCCTTCCTTTGCCATTATCTACATTGACCCCTTTTAGTTTCCTTCTGCACTGTGAGGAAATTTGCCCCTGTCAATTTCACAGGAATATTCACCAACGCTGTTGATTGCATGGGAATTCTTCAATGGGTGTGGAGTCAGTCACCAAAGTCCTCCAATCTCAGATGTATCAACAATGGAGATTTGAGATCTTACTGGTCTCCCCTTTTGGGGAGTTCTACATTAATTACTAAGCATGGTAGCATGGTCATGATGCTGCTTTTTGGAAGAAACTGTCCTATATTTTTTCCAGGAGCATTATGGTTACCTCTGAGAATTTCTCTGTGGCTCTAGTTTGCAATGCTTTTGGGCTCCAGAAGTGATAATACTGTACTGTTAGATTCCTTCCTGATTCTGTCTTTATTAGACAAAGCACAGCCTATGTTATCTGGCTGGATACCTAATGGAGTTCAGCCATACTGGGTGTGATATTCTGCTCAAGATTAATTTCAGTAATGAAGATCTGAAGCAGGGTGTTTAAGAGCCCCCTAATGTTTCATTTCTAGCAATCTATCAAAACCATAGATATTTAGCCTTCTTTATTGGATATGAAACATTAATTTAAAGCCAGTGCTGCTTTCTTGTTTAAATACTAACATCTACTACACGTATTTTGCTGTAAGCATCTCTGACACCTGCCTTCAGTTTCACCAGGCATCAAGAAAAATCTGCTATCATCTCCCAGAGGATGCAAATCATGGATTTAGCCTTAGGTTATGATTCTCTGGCTCCTTGGACAGCTGGCCAACCCTTGCCTGGCCTTGCTTGGACAATGCAGACATCAGGCAGGCTCCTGTATTCAATGCATTTTGATGCAAGAGTTGGGACTCTGTGAGGCCCAAAGTGGACTCAACTAGACTGTGTGTGAAATGCCACACAGATGATGTCTTAGTCCAGGGCACAGTCTCTATTATTCCCTAGTTAGTTTTGTTTTTTCAGTTATAAACTGATGAAGCCTAGAAAAATCTAAGCTACTTTTCTTCCTAACACTTCCTCCTTTAAAATTTTTTTTAAAAAATTATTTTGAAGGTAGTGAAATACAACAGAACAAAACCAGTTGAGACAGTGCAGTGAAATTGGTACAGAACTTCACAGCAGGATACCGGGATAACAGTAATAGGTACCACAGTATATCTCATTATCTTCACAATAGTTGTTCACATCCTCATTTTTAACATCATGAAAAATACACTTTATCCTCAACTCTAATGAATGAGAATCGTCCATTTTACTGTCTCAGAGCCAGTATTTTGGTATTTGAGGTCCTAGAAAAAGCACCTCGGCACGTAGATTTTATCTATGCAGTATTTGTTGGTGAATTTATGGTGCAAGAATGAACAATTTCTACTTTTTCTTTTCAACACTGTGATATACAACTGTTTGGTATTTTCATTTCCCCCACCTCAGTTTCCTTCTCTTATACTTTTATTGTAATATATGCATTGGGATCGTGTTGGTTACAACTCATTGTTTACTGGCTTCCTTTATGGAATACATTCTTTCCATTTTTAAAAATCTTGAATAGTACCTTTCAGACCCATTTCTTTCTGACCCATATGCTCTGTGTAATTTTTCCACTGCTCTTTGCCTTTTATCCTTTGTATTCATAACCATAAAAGTTCAAATGCTTATACAATGCTTGGACATAGATGGAAGTTCTCTAGGCACTTTGGGCTCCATGAAATTCATTTTTCTTTCAGATCCCAGTGTCCTGAAGAACAGAGGCCTGTCCTTAGGGTCTCTCACATAGCATAAGCCCTTCTCCCGGCCACACAGGATATACTAAACAAGCCTACTAACTTTGTAGACATGGTCTATAAAGATGAATCTTAACTAGATTTAGCAGTTATTTTGTGTGAGACAGGGCAGAAGAATCACACAATGATTGCTTTTCTAATATGTCCCTCTCAGTGAAATTGTTGTGACTAGCTGGGGGGATGTGACCACGAAGACCCCATTAGGTCTGTCTCTGCTCTCCCTGAAGACTTTCTTACCCACCAGGGTGCTGTTGGCAGCCCTCTCTTATGGTACCTTTTGTCCAGAGGCTTGAATGACTCCTGTGTTTTGTGATTCTGCTTCATTCTTGGTGGTTTGATACTGTTTGCTGCTGCTTTATCATCTCTGGGGTTCCTTTAACTGGGACGTCTTAATTGGGATCCCCTGCTGTTTGAGCCAGGGGATGGTGTCTCGCTGTCCTATCTCTCCAGGATCAGGCTTCCTAGGTGTTTCCTGGGTTGGAGACACCAGCCTGACAGTACAACCTGTGCTTCCCCCAGTTCCCTGTTGTGTATTTCACCTAAGATTTATCTCAGGAGGCTTTTGAATCTTATTTGATCACAAATTTGTTTTGGTAATTAGTGAACTTGGTTGGATTCCAGTCGAACCCTTTCATATTTAGGATGTGCTCACATTACTGATTTATGTGCCAGATTTGTGATTTCTCTTGGCTCCCCAACCCCCGCCCCACCATGATACACACATACTGTTGTCAGTATTGGCAATCTGGAAATATTTATCAAAGGCCTAGCTATCTGATTCTTTAAGGATTTTTTTGGGCTGTTTTTATTTGTATGTACTACTGGAATAAGACATTCTCAGTATAAAAGACACAAGTAATACAGATGTGAGAGTGAAGTTTGAGAGTTTCTGAATTAAGTAGGTAGCATGTAATAGAAAGCCAAAATAGCAGGGGCTTAAAATGGGAATTTTAGTTTCCTTCCAAAAGAGAGGCCCACGGGTCACAGGCCAGACTCTGCTGTTAGCGTTGTGAGGTCAAGAGACACGCTTCCCTGTTTTTCTTTACCTTCTGTCCTGCATCAACAGCCTTACCTGTCACTTTAATTTTCAAGTGCTTTCAGGGTTCAGGGTAACTGATGGAACCCCATTCCTATTATCTGCATTCTAAACAGGAAGTAAGATACAGCAAAAAAGAAAGCGCATGCCTGCTGTGTGTCCTGTTTTTAAGGAGCGACACATTTGTTTATATCTTACTGGCTGCCCACTCAGTCAACCAGCAGGCTCATCTTAGGCTGTGAATGAAAGTCAAGTGTTAGATTTTTAGAAATGTTTCCAAGTCAGCTATCTTCAACTTGGTAGCTTGACTTGGTCAGGGTGGAAGAATTTACCCCACAAAAATTAGTGTAGGAGAGAGTTTATCGTTAACCATTTTGCAGCATGCAACTGCCTCCGGTGGCAGGGCAGGATAGGGAATGCATTACCACCCAGCATAATGTCAGAGGAGGAAGAATGGAGAGCAGCTAAGCAAGGGTGTCTTTGCCCTGTTCTGCCCACAGTATTCCACAGAAGAGATCTGCTTCCCCTCTCCAGTCCACTCGAGTCCTTTTCAGATTGTGCAGCAGTAAGCACTTTTATATGCTGCATATCTTTCTGTACATGGACTAGTGATCGTGGATGAAAGCTTCATTGGGGGTGGCTTTTCTGATCAAAGATTATGCCTGCATCTTGGCTTTTTACTAAGAGAGCTCACCAGGCCCCTGGTATGTTTCCTCCTAACATACTGTAGTGGGTGTGAGCATGGATTTTTGGAATCAGACACACTGGATGTAAACACTTAATTCTGACAGTTCCTAACTGTATGACTTTGGTCATGTTGTTAGCCTCCTCAAATCCTCAGTTTTTCCTCTGTAAATTGGGGAAGGCAGATACCATGAGTTCCTATAGGGTTCCTGTGACACTGAGGTAAGTGGCACAGTCACTACAAAGCACTTATAGCAGAACCCACAATAAGTGATACACTGGGAACTTCTGCTCATGGAGAGACTTGTGTCTCCATTTAAAGAGAATAAAAGCAAGAAGTGTCCTTGAACACCAAATATAGTTAATATGGGCTGTAGGTGTGCACATCAGATAGAAAAACGATGGATATTTAATGCATAGACTGGAAAATTATTATTATTATGATGATGATGACCCCATGGGCAGGTGGATAAGCTAATTGATGGTTAGAAAAACCTCAGAGTAAATCGAGCATGTCTCTAATTCTTAAGCACATATTACAATTAGATTTAAAATCATCTTTATGACTCTTTAGTTACATTTCTTTTGTACATCAGACGCTTCAGATGTGAACTTGACAAAAATCAACACAAATATTCTTTTTCTCCCTCAACTACATTGAACATTGCACAGATGTGTAGTTAAGTATTTATTATGAACATGCAAATATTGATGTCCCTAAGGCCTGTTCTTTGATTTTCAAACCGCTGTTGTTATATTTGGAATTGTTGATTAATACTGGTCTTTGCTCGACACGCAGCATGTCTGACTTCAGGACCACTGAGAGCAACATCAAGAAGAAAGACACTGAGACTTGATATTCATCGGGGTGGACAGTATTTGAGGATGGGCATTGCTCTGGGACAATGGTGGCAAGCCACAAAATGCATGAGATGGTTAAGACTGTACCTAGCCCAGAGCTCTGCATGTGGTAGAGTCTCAGTAAGTCTCTGTTCATTTAGTTAAATAGACAGAAACTATGGAGAAAAAGCAATGAAAATAATATTTCCCATTATCCTAGAACAGTATTGTTTTCATTGCTGTGTTACCATTTTGATCTAGATAGTTATTTGTCGAAGGGCTTTCCTGTCTATTATAGGATCGTCAGTAGCATCCTTAAAGTCTACCAAACAGGTTCTAGAACAGGGCCCTCCCCAAGTTGTGATCACAAAAAATGTTTTCAGATGTCATAAAAATCTCTGAGAAAGAGGTAGAGCCACTCTCAGTTGAGAAACACTGAGAAAAAGTTAAGTAAGCCAATGCATATTAAATATTAAATATAGCAGACTTTTAACTTAATTAATCCTTTCAATAGCTCTGAGTTTTAGGTATTGCTGGAATTATTTTTTTTCAGAAAGTAGAATTAGGATTCAAAAGGGCTAAACACATGGCCCTAGCTAGGACAGATGGGGTCTGATTCCCAGTCTGATGGTCTTTCTTGAAGTTCTCGCTCTCTAAGCAATCTGACCTAAGCATCAAGTAGTATGAAGTATATGCTGTTCCTTTTCTTGGTGCTTAGGCTGAGGCTTCAATTTCTTACTAAAACACTGCCAAAGACACTGTTTGCTAAGGTAAGTAGACAGCTTATATTTGAGCTATTGAGTTGATTGAATTTATGTTTGGCTGGGGATATGAACTGGACCATTCCCTAGTAAAGAACCATAAGCAAGAAGATGTTTAGTCATAGCATTTCATAGATTAGGAATCTGCAAGGGGAACTCAGGGCAGGCCACAGAGGACTTTGTCTGGGAAGGAAAGTACCCAAGAACTGGGGTATCTTCTTTGGGGAAGGTGGCCTTCTCCAAAAATGCTTTTTGCATATATTTGGTAAACCAAATGGGCCCTTCTTTTGGGGGAAACACTGCAGCTATTTGCATATATAATGCTCTTGTGATTAATCCAGCAGGGCTTAAGCTCTGTTTACAGCAGAAGGGGCTTCAGTTCAAGCTATGGGTGCTGATTTTATGAGGTATGGTATGGAGACACAGCCTGTCTTTCACAATTTTGTGACACACTGATCCTTGGAGGCAAATTCTGATATACAGAGTTGCATAGTGGTAAAGATCATAGCCTCCTGTAGCCGATCCTTTCTTACCATATTTGGAGTGGGATGGAAATCAGGAAAGAAAGGGATAAAATTGTTAATTCTGCCTCCCATTTTCTACCATCAAGAGAGTATAAACCAATAAAAGAACTAAATGTTGGCAATCTGTAAAAATCCATAAGTGGTAATAAAGAAAAACTGAAACTATATTGATATACAACCAAACAAGGTAATTATCATTATTTTTTAATAAAGCCATTTATCATCAATAAATACCAAGGGGAATAGGAAAAATTACAACCACAACAATGCCATCTTCCATAATTATAGCTATTAACAATTTAAAGCATAATTATATACGGGAGAAAAACTTTTAGGAAAGCCTTATGCTGTTTTCTGCACAGGGAAGTCAAATTCTCACATTCCTAAGCGTTCAGGACTCTCTAAGTGTCCTAAAGGGGTTGGGTAGATGCCTGTCACAACTTCGAGTAGCTCTGTTTCTAATGATCTTTAATTTGCATGCCTCCTGTCTTTCCATCTCCAAGTTGGCCAGCAGCCTGGAGGAAGGCATGGAATCCAGGACAGTAGCATATATGTTAATTAGCTGTTCACTTCCTGGCTTTGTTTAGCAAAAATGTCGATTTGGGGGATCCAGGGTTTTGTCTATTTCACTGGAACAAGCCCTCTTGCCTGAGTGTCCGTGTTTCAGGCCTTCCTTGGGGATATAGGAAGGAATGAGGTTTTGTGTGTTTTTCTCTTTTTGCCATTGAGCACCTTGCACCCTCAAAGGGACAGGCCTGTGTGCTCTCAGTGTAGATAGCAGAGTGGGAAGAACGTGCCTCCACCAGCCAGCATGGGGAGGGATTCCAGCTCTGCCCCTTACACCCGTGGGAACTTGTACAGATTAATTAACCTCCTTCTGCCTCAGTATTATTATATGTAAAATAGAGATAATCCTAGTGCCTGCTGGAGGGTTCTTATGAGACCTAAATGAGTTAATATAGAAGCATGTTTAGAAAAGTGGTTGGCTCCTGGTGAATAAGTTAATGTCATTTAACCTGATGGGATAAGTACTATGACTTGGTACTTTGGGTTTGGTCCAGTTATAGCAGTCTGGGGAGCCTGGGAGATGGGTCTGGTGCAATAACAGTATGGTTCCCTTTGCCTGGTGGTCACAGAAGGTTCAGTGGAGAAGATAATGACTGTGCTGTCTTAGAGGGTGAGAATAATGGGACAGGGCGTCCCAACCGTGGAAACCGCAGAGAAAGAGAATGGAATTTAGAAACAGCCATCTCCTCGGAGCCTGACAAAGTTGAACTAGTGTCAGAGAGAGATGAAGCTGCAGTCATTGGTACGGTCTGGGTCACAGAGTCTTGACCTTTTCTTGAGGACATGAGGGCCCTATTGAAAGGCTGAGCATGAAGTGATGGATAGTCAGAGTTGGCATCTGGATCCACCATGAAAGCAGTGCGCCACCGTGTTCTATAGAGTGAAATTGGAGCTAGCAGGAAGAGTTAGAGGCAACTTTCGGAATTTTTATGATTAGAACTTCTACCCAGTGGGGCAGTATTTCAGCAGGGTCATACACATTCGTTGAAAATAAATACCTAGGCTTTTTGATTCCTGGGTTAATTGTGGTAGACATTAGTGCTGTTTGGCAAGTGTCCAGTTCTCCTCCACTTCCAGGCCTGTAGATAAATAAATGGTGGGATTGTGAATGGGGTTTGTGGCTAAGTCTGGCCCAGGAGTTAAAAGGAAAAGTGACTTGTTGTTTTGGAGTCAGATTGTTTAGTTGTGGATGAAAGCTCCTAGACCTTGTTCATTTTTCTTGGTCACAGTACCAGTATCATTCTAGATGGAGTTCTCTCCAATAGCTGGGCTCTGTAATGCGAACAGTTGGGCACAATGCTCACAGCTGGCTCTTGATTAACACAGAGAATGCATGAGAAAGCAACCCTTGCAGTTTTAAGACAGGGCTCAGCAAACTTTTTCTATAAAGGGTGATATATACAGCATTTTAGATGTGCCACATATGGATGATTTGGTGTCTGTCACAACTCCTCAGCGCTGTCCTTGGAATGAGAAAGCAGTTATAGAAAATATATGAACAGAGGCTGTGGCTCTGTGCCAATAAACTTTTGTTTACGGAGGCAGGTAGCAGGCTACACTTGGCTAGCAGGCTGCGTTTGGCCTGCAGGCTTACCGCTACTTTGGGCACTGAGATTTGGTGGCTGTTTGTTACAGCATAATTGTTATCCTTGACTGACTATCTGCTCAATTTCCCTTTTTTCTTAAAATTTGCAGAGTTCTTCTGCATGCTATTTGGTGGTGATAATAAACATATATACTATGCAACCAGACTTTAATGATTTTCATAATTTCAATTTCCTTTTGTACCTCAGTAGGCGACTCCCATGGGCAGCCATTGTTCATGAACTTCATATAAATGGGGATGGAACAGTTACTCACTTGAGTCTTTTTTTATTTCAATTTATTATGAGATTTACCTATGGGATGCATATCAGAAATCTCTTCCATTGTACAACTGTATACTAATCTATTCATCTATTTTCTTGTAGATGGAACTTTCCATTGTTTATAGTTTTTGGTTATTATGGATGAATCTACTGTTACTGCTGGTGTGTAACTTTTGTATAGACTTAGGTTTTTATTTCTCTGGGCTAAATACCTATAAATGCAATTGTGAGGTTATGGGATGGATGTAAGTTTAGATTTATGGTAACTGACAAATGGCTCTCTAGTGTGACTGTGCATTAACAGTCTCACTAGAAATGTTTGGGAGTTGCAGTTACTGTACATCCTTACCAGTGTTTCCTGTT
This sequence comes from Cavia porcellus, assembly GCF_034190915.1. Classification (NCBI taxonomy): domain Eukaryota; kingdom Metazoa; phylum Chordata; class Mammalia; order Rodentia; family Caviidae; genus Cavia; species Cavia porcellus. Next base: position 33,222,326 of record NW_026947511.1, read on the forward strand.
GACAGTTTTCCAAGTTATACATATTCCAGTAAATGTGAAGTAGTGTCATTGCAATTTTAATCTATATTTTTCTGATGACTATTGATGACCATCTTTTTTATGTGTTTTTTTCTATTTTTAAAAAAGATTAAAATAAAAACCATAACAAAACAGGTCAGAACAATTTAAGCAACATAGGGTTTCACCACAAGACAACCTGACATAACAGTAGCTACCATAGAGTCTCTTTCCTTGGAATATTTGAGTATAACTTCATATACTATAGTATCAAACATAACAAGACAGTGTAAAACCATATTACAGGGTATTGAGAACCAACTAACAGAAAACGAACAATGGTTACTATATTATATCCTTGTCCATAAAAAATTTTGTTTATACTATCACATCTAATAAAATCTAATAAGATACAACATGATAAAACCGATGGAGACAGAAGAACAAAAGCTTGGTGATGCTGACCATCTTTCCGTGAATTTACGAACATTTGTATAGCATCCTTAGTGAATGGACTATTGAAGCATTTTGGCTGTTCAAAGAATTGAGTCATTTGTTTATCAGTGGTTTTTGGTTACAAGTGCTTTGTCAGGTATCTCTATATTTGCACCTGTACCTATGTTTTTATCAAATATTCCTCTCAGTCTTTAACTTCTTTAGTGGTATTCTTTTGACTAGTAGAATGTTTTACTTTAGTAAGTGCTAATTTCTCTGTCTCTGTTTCTCTGCAGTACTGAAAGTAGACCCAACAATCTTTGCCCTGATCTCTATCCCAGTCCTCGTTATTTTGAAATAGGCACTTGATAAAATGCTAAGTTTTTCAGGCACAGCTTGATCTTATGGTCTCCCTCTTTCAACTTTCCAGAGTGCTGGGATTATAAATATGGGTCAGGAGGCCTAGCCAGTGCTTTCAATGTTCTAAGAAATGTTCAACTTCCTTGAGTTTGTGAGATAGTCTGTTTTTTGTTAGAATATTTAGAATTTTGACTTTCATATTTAGGTCTTTGATACATGTTGAACAAATTTGCACATAGGTGAGTTGAGAATAGAGATTCATTGCCTTTCCATATATTTATCTATTTGTTCCATTTGTTCAACTATTGTCTCCCCACTGAAATATTTTGGAAACTTTATCAAAAAATGATTAGTCAACCCAGCTACCTGCAGTCATCCAGGAACCCTCTGTGAGGCCTTCCGGGACTTGGAGTCCACACCCAGCAACCCACAGTTATTTGGGAACTCTTGATGAGGACTATAGGAACTGGGAGTCTGTATTCAGCAACTTGCCCCCACATGGGAACCATCTCTGAGGCCCATGGGAATGAGAAGTTGATGCCCAGTGACCTGATCATCTGGGAACCCTCAATGAAGCCAAGAGGGACTGAGAAGCTGTACCTAGTGACCTTCAGTCATCTGGGAACCCTCTATGAGGCTTGCAGGGACTGGAAGTCCACCTTCAGTGACCTGCCCACACCTTGGAACCATCTCTGAGGCCTACAGGGACCAGAAGTCTGTCGCAGAGACTGAGGCCCACTTCTGGACAGACCACCAATGCAAGAAGCTACTAGGATTTGGCATCTAGTTGATTCAGAGGAACACAGGAAATTGCCAAAAGGAAAGAACAAAATGCAATCTCAAACTTCCAGCCCATCCAGATCAAGCCCAGAGACATAAACATAGATTAAACTGAAAATCACAAACCTGAAATTTTTGAAATGATAGCAATGAAAGCAAAGAAATAACTACAGGAAGGTATAAAGGAAACCAGATCAGAAATAATCTCTCAGGTAAAAACAGAAATGATAAACAATGAAAAAAATTAGTGCATATATCCAAAGAAGACCTAGATAAAAAAATATAGGAACACAGGAAAGTGATGAAAATCTTGAATGAACAATACAGGAAATGATTACAATACATGAAACAGATTCAAGGAGGTATCCAGGATATCAAAAATTATATTGAGGGCTGGGAATTTAGCTCAGTGGCATAAATGCCTGCCTGGCAAGTGCAAGGTTGTGAGTTCAATCCCTGGTACAAAAAAATTCCATTGAAAGCTGTCAAAACCACATGAGTGAAATTTAAGACAGACTCTCAGACCTTGATGACAGGATTGCAGCTAGTGATCATGAAAGGAAAGCTCTCTTAAAAATAACAAGGAATCAGGAAATAACAATTCAACAGCTACAAGAGGATGCAAAGAGAAACAATATAGCTTCGATAGGTGTCAGTAAAAAAGGAGACAACATAAATGATATTAAAAGACTACTTGCATAAATAATAGTAGAAAATTTCCCAAATGTGGGAAAAGAACCTGACATACAGATAAACAAGTTATATGAAATTCCAATTAGCCATAACCAAAATAAATCTATACCTTAATATAATAATAATCAAGATCCTAGAAATTCCACATAAGGACACAATATTAAAAGCTGCTAGAGAACAAAAACAGATCATCTATAAAGAAAAGCCTATCAGAATTATGGCAGACTTATCAACAAACAGTATCAAGTCAAGAAGAGCATGAAATGAAGTATTTCAAGTACTGAAAGAAAAGAGCTTCCAACCCAGATTGATGTACACTGCAAAACTATCTTTCAGAATCAATGGAGAAATAGGATACTTCCATGACAAAGAACAACTGAAGAGCTTCATGACCACCCAACCAACCTTACAAAGGATAATGGAAGATATCCTAGAAAGAGATAAAAATAACCACAATTCAAAGAACAACAGCAGAAAGTAAACAAAAAGTAGGACAAGCAATTCAACAGAGGGAGAAGTAGGAAATCAACAGCAGATGGATAAAATGACAAAGATAAGCCAATACATATTAGTTATAACCATCAATATAAATAGCCTCAATTCACCAATCACAGAAACATGGAGGAGAGTGGATCGAGAAACAAAATCCAACAATGTGCTGCATACAAGAAACACATTTAACTCAAAAGCAGATTCATAGATTGAAAGTCAAAAGATGGAGAACAATTCTCCATGTGAAGAAAACCCAGAAAAGAAGCAGGGGTAGCTGTTCTCTTTTTAGACAATGTGACCTTCAAACCAAGAATCATCAAAGGAGATAAAGAAAGTCACTACATACTTGTTAGGGGAAGACTTCAAGAGGAAGAGATAACAATCATAAATATATATGCACCAACTATGGGAGCACCCAACTATGTTAGACTAATATTAATACACATAAAATATCAAATAAGCAATAATACAGTTATAATGGTGGATTTTAACACCCACAGTACAAAGAGACAGCCCAACAAGACAAAAAAAATCAGCAAAGAAATAACTGAATCTAATTTGTGAACAAATAGATGTATACAGATTGCTCCACCCCACAACATCATAATACACATTCTTCTCAGCTGCACATGGGATGTCTCTAAAATAGACCATATACTACCCCATAGAACATGCTTAAGTAAGTGCAAAAGAATTGAAATTATCTCATGTAGATTATCTGACTATAGTGCAATGAAATTGGAAATTAATGACAAAAGAAATGACAAAAGCTTGATAAACCCATGGAATTTAAATAGCATCCTACTGAACAACCAATGGATCACAGAGGATATTACAATAGAAATTAAACAATATATACAGTAAAATGAAAATGCAAATACAACTTACCAGAACTTGTGGGATGTAATGAAAGCAGTCCTTAGAGGGAAATTTATAATAGTGAATTCTCACATCAGGAAAACAGAAAAAGCACAAATAAACAACCTAATGCTGCATCTCAAACTTCTAGAAGAAGAAGAATAAATCAAGGCCAAAACCCAAGCAAGGGTGGAAATTATAAAGATTAGGGCTGAAAGTAATGCACTTGGGACTAAGAAACAATATAAAGAATCAATGAATTGAGAATTGGTTCTTTGAAAGAATAAATAAAATTAATAAACCCTCAGGCAATCTTATCAAAAAAAGAAAGAAAAAGCTCAAATTCATGCAATAAGGAATGAAAAGGGTGAAATCATTATAGATCCTGTGGAAATACAGAAGATCACCAATATCTATTTTGAAAACCTTTACTCTTTTAGAATTTAAAACACAGAAGAAACGTACAGATTCCTAGAAACATATGAACTACCAAAGCTGGATCAAGAAGATATAAAGCTTCTGAATAACCCAGTATCAGTTAATGATATTGAAAATGTAATTAAAAACTTACCAACAAAGAAAGAAGCCCAGGTCCTGATGTATTCATAGTTGAATTCTATAAGAAATTCATAGATGATTAATACCAATACTCATAAAACTCTTTAATGAAATTGAAAGGGAAGCAGTTCTCCCTAATTCATTATGGGAAGCAAATATTACCCTGCTACTAAAACCAGAGAAAAACCCAAGCAAAATAGAACTACAGGCCAATCTCTCTAATGAACATAGATGCAAAAATCCTCAATAAAATACTAGTAAACAGAGTGTAGAAAATGATCAAAGAGATTATTCACCATGACCAAGTGGAATTCATCCTAAGAATGCATCCCAGGATGGTTCAACATATTCAAATCTATAAATGTAATACACCATATCAATAGAGCAAAAGATGAAAATCACATGACCATCTCAATAGATGCAGAAAATGCTTTTGGTAAAGTCCAACACTCACTCATGGTAAAATCTCTAGAGAAAATCAGAATAGATGGTCTTTACCTCAATCTGATAAATGCCATCTATGACAAACCAACAACCAACACCATATTAAATGATCAAAAACTGAAAGCTTTCACCCTAAAATCGGGAGCAAGACAAGGTTATCCACTGTCACCACTTCTATTCAATATAATTCTTGAAGCATTAACCAAAGCAGTTAGACAAGAGAGAAAAAAACAAAAAGGATAAAGATGGAAAGGAAAGAAGTTAAATTATTGTTATTCGTAGGTGACATGATATTCTATATAGAAAACCCTAAAAATTCACCAACAGGCTTCTAGACTTAATAAGCAAATTAATCAGCATATCTGGGTAAAAAGTCAATCGTGTTCCTGTACACAAACAAGAAACACACTAATGAGAAATTAGAGAAACGATACCTTTTACAATAACATAAAAAATGAAATACTTAGGAATTAATCGAACAAATCTAATAAAAAATTTATACATTGAAAATTACAGTACTCTAAAAAAATTGAAGAGGAGTTCAGAACATGGAAAAATAGTCTTTGCTCATGGATAGGAAGAACCAATATTTGAAAATGACCATACTCCCAAAACTGCTATACAAATTTAATGCAATCCCAATCAAAATATCATTAGCATATCCCACAGATCTAGAGAAAACATTCCTAAAATTCATATGGAACCATAAGAGACATAGAATAGTAAAGGCAGTCCTGGGCAACAAAAGCAAGGCAGGAGGCATCACAATCCCAGACTCAAAATTACACTACAAAGCTGCTATAATAAAATCAGCATGGTACAGAAAAAAAAAATGGAGAGAGAGAACTAAGGATCAGTGGAACAGAACAGAAGATACAGACACAACTACAAATACACTCACCTGTCTTATCTTTGACAACAGGGCCAAATATGTTCACTGGAAGAAAAACAGCCTTCTTAATAAGTGGCACTGGAAAAATTGGTTATCTACATGCCAAAGACTGCAACCAGACCCATGTCTATCACCATGCACTAAACTAAAGTCAAAATGGATCAAAGATCTAAATATTAAGACAGAAACACTAAATAGGAAGACTAAGTAGGTAAAATTCTTTAGGACATAGGGGTAGGCAAATGATTCATGACTAACAACCAAACTGCACAAGTGCTTTAAAGAATCAATAAGTAGGATCTTGTCTTATTAAAAAGCTTTTGGATGTTGAAATAAATCACCAACAGAGTGAAAAGAAAACCCATAGATTGGGAAAAGATTTTTTCAACTCTCCTTTAGACAAAGGACTTTTAGAAAGAATGTATAAAGAATTTTAAAAAATCAGGCCCCCAGATTTAAAGACCCAATCCAAAAATGGATGTCTGAGATGGACACAGAGTTCTCAGGTGAAGAAAGACAAATGGCAAATACATATATGAAGAAATGCTCCACATCGTTGGTCATTCAAGAAATGCAAATTAAAACAACACTGAAATATCTCCAGAAAAAATGGCTAACATAAATAAATTAATCAATAACAAATGCTGGGGTCAATTTTTTGATTATTTGTTCACTTTTATTGATCTATTTTTCTACCCAACACTAATACAATCCTGTCTGAATTACTGTAAGCTTTAGTTTAAGTCTTGAAGCCAAGCAATTTAAAATCTCCAAATTTGTACTTATTTTTAGCCTCTCTTTGTTTCTTTGTTTTTCTAAATAATTGAGAATTGATATGCATGTTTGTTTAATGAAAGCCCCTGTAGTTTCTCTCTCTGGCACTGTGTGTGTGTGTGTGTGTGTGTGTGTGTGTGTGTTTTGGGATGCTGGACACTAAATACAAAACCTTTCCACTACGCAATACCTCCACCCCCTTTTTATTTCTTGAAGCAGAGTCTTGCTAAATTGTACAGGCTGGATTTGGACTGGTGATCCTTCTACCTCAGCTTCCCTGAATGCTGCAACTGTGCACCCCCACACCTGACTGCCAGTGGAGTTTTCATTTTACAGAAAATTGATACCTTAATAGTATTAAGTTTTATATTTCATAAAAGTATCTTGTTTTCAGATATTTTATAATTTTTAGGAGAGGTCTTATACATCTTTTATTAATTTTTTAAATGATTTATTGTTTTGAATGCCATAAAAGTAATTATAAAAAATCTCAGTTTATAGTTCTTTGCTTCTAGCATATAGAAATATGATTGATTTTTGTGTATTAATGGTTTCCAAGCTGAGCATGGTTATGCACACTTGTAATCCCAGCACTTGGGAGGCTGAGGCAGGAGGATCATTGTGAGTTTAAGGCCAGGCTGGCCTACATAATGTGACCCTGTCTCAAACACACAAAACAAAACAAAATCCAAAACAGAACAGTTTCCAGCAACCTTGTTAAATTCAATTAGTATTTATTTTTAATTTATAAGAAAGTTCTGGATAACCAATCATGTTGTCTAGGAATAAAAACAGTTTATTTTTTACTTTTCAATTTTATGTCTTCAGGTTCTGGCCTCACTGGGATGGCTAGAGCCTGCAGCACAGTGCTGAATAGAAGTTGTAAGAAAATACACAACTTCCTTTTCAATCTTAGAAGGAAAAGCTCCAATATTTTACCAGGCTTCTTACATGCTCTTTACAGATTGAGGGAGTTCCCTTCTATTCCTAGTTTATCTTGAATGAATTTTGAATTTTGTCTGATGGTTTCCTTGCTTCTACTGATCATGCAAATCATTATCTGTTAAAACAGTGAATACAACTCTGATTTCTCAAATGTTAAACTCACTTTGTATCTGACTTACTTTCTCCTCGGTGGGACACAGTATCTGACATCCACAACTCTAAGGAGGAAAGATTTACTTTGGTTCACCGTTTGCAGAGGTTTCATTCCATAGTTCTCTGGCTCCAAGGCAAGTAGATGGGTATGGCACAGGAGAATTGCTCATGGCATGGTAGGCAGGAAAGCAGAGAGAGATCAAGGGAGGAGGAGGGAGATAGACCCTTCCAGGCCACGCCCCCAGTGAACTCAGCTCCTCCCACCAGGCGCCACCTCCCAACATCTCAGCTATAAAGTCATCCGTGGACTGATCTATGGATGAACACCGTGCCCCATGATCCAGGCACCTCCTCAGAGCCCCACCTATGTGAGCACTTGAGGCTTTGGGGGTATCTAGATATAAACTATAACACCTTGCTTTTTTTTGGAATAAGCATGAGTTTATCATGAAGCGTTATCCTTTTTATTTATTTCAGAATTCAGTTTAATAGTATTTTTTGAGGGCTTTCAACTCTATCTTCTTGATGGAAAATTGTCTATTTTTTTCTGTAATGTCTTTGCCATATTTGATTATAAAAGTCGAGACCAATTTTAATATGAAGTAGGAACTATTCCTTTTTCTTTTGCATTGCAAAAGAGATTCTGTAAGTTTGGTATTGCTTTTCTTAAATGCTTGGTAGGATTTACCAATGAAACCTTTGGGCCTGTCAATTTCCTTTGTGGAGGGTTTTAAAAAATTATAAATTCAATTTATTTAATAAATATAGGACTCTTGAGATTTTTTATTTCTTCTTGTGACAATTTTGTTAAACTGCGTTTTTAATGGAATTTTTCCTTTTGTCTAACTTACTGAATTTATTGGCATATAGTTATTTACAGTATTACCATCTGTAGCCACTTCAGTGATTGACCTTTTAATTCCTAAATTTTTTTCTTGTTCATTCTTTCTATAGGTTCATTTCTATAGGTTCATTGAGTAATTATAAAGGAGTTGCTCTTGGTTGTGTAGTACAATTGTACTTAGCTTTTTAAGAAGGTGCCAAAGTAGCAGCACCATTTTACATTACCCCGTCCATGTACGAGAGCTTGAATTTCTCCATATTCTTCCACCATTTGTTATTATTTTGGTGTTATGTTTATTGTTGGTGTTAATGGTGCATCTTATGATTTCAGTTTGCATTTCTCTGATGATTAATGATATAGAACATATTTTATGTGCCTATGGCCATCCACATATTACTTCCTTCCGGAAAGATCTATTCATATATATTGCTCCTTTTAAAGTTGAGTTGTTTATCTTTTCAGTGAGTTGTAAGTAGTCCCTCTATATTGCAGGTAAAATACTTCCCTAACATAAAATTTTCAAATACTTTATCCCAATCTATGGTTTGTCTTTGAACTAAAGTTTTTAGTATTGATAAAGTCTAATTTATCAATATTTTTCTCTTTTACATATGCTTTTGGTGTTTTACATAAGAAATCTTTGTCTAACCCGAGGTCATAAAGATTTTCTCCTGGGTTTACCAGTTTTGCTAATATTTAAAAGAACCAGCTTTTTCCTTTGGTAATCTTCTCTATTGTTAGATTTTTATTTTATTGATTTATCCTTTTTGTTACTTTGCTATTTTTTAAGCTTATTAACATGGAAACTTAGATAATGGTGTTAAAATTTCATTTTTATAAAAGTTCATATTCCAAGATAAAAACTTTCTTGTTAAGAATTACTTCAGCTGCATCCATGGATTTTTTTCTATGTTACGCTTTTATTTATATGGCACTGAAATATTTTCAAAATTCTCTTGTGATGCCTTTTTTGACCTATGACGTTTTAGAAGCGAGAATTTAGTTTTTTTAATATCTGTGCTTTTGTGGGTGTATGTTTTGTTGAACTATAAGTTTTATTTTTCTCAGATAATATATTCAAGAATTCAATATTTTAAAATGTATTAAGATGTGTTTCATGGTATGGTATACGGTCTATATTCACTAATATACCACCTATACTGGCTGATGGTGTGTCTTCTGCTGTTATTGGGTATAATGTTTTATAAAAATGGGTCAGGTCAGTATTTTCAGTAGTGTGTTCTAATGTATTATATCTGTAACTGGAATTTATTTTTACTGAATGGTTCTATTTATTACCAAAAAGGGTTTTAAACCTGTGACCATAATTGTGGATTATCAGTGTCTTCTTTTCAACCTGACTGGTTTTTTCATCATCTGCTTTGACACTGTGTCTGAGAGTGCTGACACACTTGTGATTTGTGTCACAGAGTGAGTGCTGACACACTTGTGAACTTCGTGTTGTTCTAATCCTTTAATAATTATGGTCTATAAATCTCTAGTAATGTTTTGTCTTCCTATTTAGTTTTCTGATATTGTTGTGGCCGTACCATCTTTTTGATGTTTACATTTTCCCAGCATATATATGTATATGTATATATATATATATTTTAAACTTTCAACCTGTTTGTGTACTTGTATCATAATTACATGCTCATAGATAACATTCAGTTAGGTTTGTGTGCTTTGCTCAGGCTGATGATCTTTTCCTTTTAATCATGTTTAGTCAGTTATATTGAATATAATTATTGATATATTTGTACTGTGTATGGTTTTGCAAGAAATTTTCTGTCCTATCTGCTTTCATTTTTTCTGCCCTTTTTTCCTTCTTTTGAATAAATTGAATACAGTTTAGCATTAAATTTTCATTCTCTTTATGTTTTTTTTTCTTTTTTGCTATTTTCTTCTTAGTGTTCCCTTTAGAGATTAGAATCATACCCTCAACTTTGCTTAATTTTCAGACTACTCAGTTACTATTTTGGAACTTCTTGTAAGTGTAGCAGTCTAAATTCCATTCTATCTTCTCTTCATTTTTTTGTGTTATTTTGTTGTACATTTTTCATCTATATAATAATAAATACTGTGATACATTGTTATTTTAGTATCAAAGCATCAGTTAACATTTTAAAAGATTAAAAGGTATTCTTTTACATACATTTTTACATAAGTATTTACAATTCCAGATATTCTCCGTTCTTCCTTTTTATCTGGTAACACTTTTCTTAACAGATAAGAGAAGCATAATTTAGTGTAGAGAAGGTCTGTGGGTGACAAATTCCATGAGTATTTGTTCCAGTCCAGATATTAAATCTCTTCCGAAGGCCCACATGCTAAAAGCTTGGTCAGGAGCCTGTGGCACTGTGGGGAGGTAAGGTTTGGGGGGGGCTTGGGAGAGGAAGCCAGGTCATTAGGGGTGTGTCCTAATATTGGACTTCCTCTCTGCTTCCTGTGAGCAGCTTTCCTCTACCACACACCCCACCATGATGTTATGCCTCACCATAGTCTCAAAGCAACAGGGCTGAACCACCACAGTCTGAAAACCTCTGAACCTTGAGACAACATAAATCTTTTTTAAGTTAATCTAGTTTTGAGTTAAAGGTTCTCAGGTATTTCATTGTTCCAGGGAGCAAGGTTCTTTCAGCTGAATTCCTGCCTCGTTTTACCTCTGTTTTTCATGGTGACAGTCTTCTAATAAGAATACCTCTGTGTTTACTTGGAGTCTTTAGTTCTGCTCATTGAAGACAATGGCATTAAGATGGCTTCACCTGTGACTCATTTCAGCACTGACTTTTGCTTGCATACCTAGATCCATCCATCCATCCATCTATCTATTCATCCATCCATCCATCCATTCATCTATCCATCCACCCATCTATTCATCCATCCATCCATCCATCTATTCATCCATCCATCCATCCTATCCATCTATCCATCCATCCATCCATCCATCCATCCATCCATCCATCCTTCTATCCATCCATCCATGCATGCATCCATCTATCCATCCATCCATCCATCCATCCATCCATCCATCCATCCATCCTTCTATCCATCCATCCATCCATCTATCCATCCATCCATCCATCCATTCTTCTATCCATCCATCCATCCATCCATCCATCCATCCATACATCATTCTATCCATTTTCCCTCCTTCCATCTATCCATCGGCTCTTTCATCAGTTATGGCTTGCAAGCCTGTTGTGCATGAGGCACAATTTGAGGTGTTGTCATTCAGCAGTGAGTAAAACAAAGGCTTCACCTCATATGGCTTCTTTTGCAGTTGGAGGAAATAAATACAAATAATAGATAGTTGCCTACTTGTGATGATCTTTATAAAGAGCTCGTGAGGTTTTCTATGTATGTTTTGCTGGAGAAAAAAAGTTCAACTAGGGCCTCTCTGGGGAGGGCATATTGTCTTCCTAGCATCATCTAGGAGAAAGGGAACAGCAGTTTCAAAGAAATCCTGTGCAAGTCTTGGAAGCGTGAGCTGGGTCAACAGAAAAAGGCCCTGGTTGCAATGAGGTTTACATGTGGAAGTCCTTGCAAGCCATGGTGAGGTTTGGCATTTGCTTTGAGTGTAATGGGAGGCATTTGCTTTGAGTGTAATGTTTCTTGTAGGGGAATAATATCATCTGACTTCTATCTCAGACTCTAGAGGGGCAAAGACCAGAAGTGGGGAGATGAAGACTTGTGATGGGGAGACACCATGATAATTGACCTGGGTTCAGTGTAGTTATTTGCTGGGAGTTTTCTGTGTACAGTGCATGGTGCTGTCCTTCTAGTCAGCTGTGTCCCTTGGCAGGAGCCACAGCTTGCAGACTTGCCCAGAAAAACACACACAACAGGGAGACAGGAGAGGGAAGGCAGCCCTAGTGGAAAGCTTTGGGCGTGGCGAAGCATTTGATGATGTGCGCATGTAACCACATACCTCGCTCTGTAAGTCAATGCAGTTGTGGTCTGGCTCATGTCCACTGGCGATCAGCTAATTACGAGACTGCCATTCTGCCCTTGTGCTGATGGCTGGTTTGTTTTACCAATGGCAGTGTCTTCGGTAGAGCTCCTTTATCATGTCAAAAATGGTATTGTTTTTAAAGTGATAGTTTCAAGAGCAAAGAGGATTAAACAAACACTATGCAATAAAAAAAAGCTCCATAAAACAAAAAAACAAGTTCAGTGCCTGGCAAACAGTAAGTGTTTAATAAATGGTGCTTGAAATTAGATTTACTGCTTTGATTGATAGTAAATATTTTACCAATTTAATATATTAAATACCACTCATCAGTTAAATAAATGTTATATTAGACTGAAACCAAGTAGCAACTCATATACATTCACTTGCTTTGTTAATTACTGAAAAGTTATTTGTGATCCTATCCAGATGCATGCACTAATATGTTATGTATATCCGCATGTTACCAGTTCCTTTTCATTTAGCTGCCCTTCCCTATTGCCTTTCTCCACTCCTGCTGCTATGTATTGAGAACTAAACAGCGGTAGTGGCCCTCATCCTGGTACTTTTTGTGCAAAGCCTCCTGACACCCTTCAGTTGAGCGTGGAGCGAGGGTACAGCCCGAGAGTCAGACTATTTGCATCATAACCTGGCCTCATGGGGAATCTGATGTGTTTTACTTAACCTCTGCAAGGCCTGGTTCACTCATTTTTGCCTCGTGGAGTCGGTGGTGCAGCTTTCAGGCTTTGGTGGTGGGTAAGGTCACATAGAGCGCTCAGGATATGGCCTCCTCTTTATGCATGGAAAAATAGAGTATAAGTGTTGCCTGGACTTACCCGGGGGACACAGTGCCATTCAGCCTTTCACATTAGCCTTCCTGCGTCCTGTCCTGCTTTTCTTGAAAGGGAAGAGGCCAGGGTAGCTGGGTCCTACGAGGCCATTATGAGAGGTGACATCATGGTGTGGTTTGGAACTCCGTCTCTGGGCCCAGACTACTTACATCTCAACTCTGGCTCTGCTACTTCCTATCCATGTGCAATCATGCAAATTATTATCATTATGACTTGCAGTACTGAGGTTTGAACCCAAGGCCCTTATGCTGAGCTACAACCTTGGCCCTTTTTTATTTTGAGATAAGATCTTTCTAAGTGTTGAGTTGCCCAGGCTGGACTTGAACTAATGATCCTCCTGCCTCGGCCTCCTAGAATGCTGGGATTACGGGTGTGTGCTACCATGCCCAGCAACTAAAAATTATTTGACCTCTCTGTGCCTCAGTTTCCTCACTTGTAAGACAGAGTTAGTAGTGTTATGTTTTGCACGGTGTTGTGGTGAGGACAAACTGAGTTCTTGTGTGCAGAGTGCTTGGAGCAGGGACTGGCACATAGCACCAGGCCTAAGTATTTTCTGTTAATATTTGCATTGATTGTGAAATACAATCAGGTGTTGCTAAGAGGTGGTCTTTTCAGCAGCTTCCTGTCCAAGTGTCTGTTTCCTGAGCATGGTCTGACTCCCGCCCACCTCTGTACAGCCCTGTTTTTGTTGGGGGGGCATGGTGCACCCCTTTCCCTGCAGCTCAGTTGCTGCCTGCCTCTGCCCTTGCGTCTCCCCGGCACCCCCAGCTTCCCTCCGTGTCTGCTCTGCCTTCTGCTGTCCCACCACCTGCAGCTCCTGTCAGGTCAAGGACCTGAGGCCATCGCGGGGTGCCCAGACAGCGTGTCATGTCCTGGTGCTGTTGTACATCTTGTTTCAGAGATATTTTGCTGTAATGCTCTGTGACCTTTTCCACTGAGTGAGGTAGTTGGAGAGGCACTCAGTGAGGGAAAATTGAGCTGTTTTATTCCTCCCCCAGGAGGCTCCTGTTTCCTTTCCACCATTCATTTGAAAGCTATCATTTTCTTGATTTTATAGCTGAAAAACACCATTGATTCACTGGGTGTTAGATGCTAAGAGTTCTCCTATTGACATGCCTATTGACAGTTTTCAGTATATTCTGCGTCTGATTATCACTCTTGGCTAAATGATACACCTTGTGGACTTGAGCGATGGAGTCGATAGCTCTCACCACATTGTTCTAGCGGGGCCTATTGAGCCCAGTGTCAAGGCGATGTGATTTATGTGATCAGAAAGAAAATTTCTGTTGGTGCGCTGCATAATTAAAGCAAGCGTGGAGTGGCTGGTGACAAAAAATCAGGCCTGCCAATGTCATCCCCAAATGAGGAGAGATTTCTGTAGTAAGCAGCTGCGACAGTGAGGAATCTCTCTTGGCATCTTTGGCTTTGCAATTTTCAAGGGTTTGATTTTCTTCCTGCCTTTGGCTGAGGATTCCTTCTCTCTGCCTTCCTGCCGCCTGCCATTCAAAACGCCAGTGTGCCTGTGCTGTTGTTTCCAAGAAGTGGGGCTCTGGGGGTCACTCTGGGAGGAGTTGACCATTGGGGTATATCTGTATGTTTTGGGGGCAGGTTTGTAGAATTCAGGCTGGTAGCAGCCCACATTTGCACTTACGGGAGGTGGACAGCTTTCCTGGGCAGCCTGTTTTTTGTATCAGCCAATCTGAGATTTGTTGGTCAAGACTAAATATTGGGAAGGGCGTTTTCTCCGTGCATGGTGAAATGGTCCCTGCATCTGAGGATGTATTCCAGGAGGAGCTAGAGGGGATTCTGGCTCCTTCTGGCAGGAACAAGGGGAAAGTGAGCCTGGAGGAACAACTCTGTGGGGAAGCAAACCCCTTCTGCCTCTGTGACTCTTTCACTGATGCTCATCATAGTCACTCTTGGGAAGTCCCCAGGTCACAGCACCTGCCTTCTCCAGGGCTGGAGGTGAGGATTTTCTGGGAGGCCAGAGCCAAGGGATTTGTCCCCAAGGACTTCTGTTTCCTCATCTGTGAAGTGAGCAGGGTTCTCCTTCTGTCCTAAAATACTGTCACCAGGATAAAGAGTTGGGAGACGAAAGGTTCATGCTGACCAGCAGCCCCTTTAGGAAGTCACTGGCCAAACCAGAAATCCCTGAGAGCAGGGCTTTGTGTGGGCTGTTTATCTAAGATGCATGGCCTTCATGTAGGAGGAAAGAACTTGGGAGATCAAGATGTATTCGAGGGAGAAATTTCAAAATGAGCATCTGAATCAAGTCCCAGGTGTTCCTAAAGACCTGGGTTGGGCAATGAATTTGGCCTGGTGGCTGGTAAGACTCAGGAGGAGAATTGGACTTTGGTGTCAGTGGGACTGTGTGAACAGGTAGGATTCCAAAATCATGATGAGAGGGGATTTTGAGGTCAGAGAAGCCAGACACTACTTTCTTGGAAACTAGCTGCCTTGTGTGATCTCTGTCACCATCAGATATTTTTTGAATGAGCCAGAGAGAGACAGACAGATATATTGATTGACTTTGTGACTTGTGTCATCGTTTTCATCTTGGGAAATATTTTTAATATCAAAGCTTCATGACTGCTTTGCTGTCTTTGAGGATATACTGTTGTGGTATAATTGATGGCATCAGTACTTTGTCATGAGCATTAAGAAAATCATGAAACTTAGGTTCCCTGAAAACTCAGAGAAACTCTACCCACTTTGTCTTGTGTTCGTTGTTTATGTTTCTCTAAACCTGGACTAGTTCCCAGTTGGCTGATGGCCTTGGTAAGGGGAGACTTTCCTCTGAAAACATTGGAAGGACTGAACCTTCTGGTAGGACTATGGATTTTCTTCCTGTCTGCCTGTAATGATTACTGTATTGGTCTCGGCGAAGACTCCTTAGCGCATGAATGTGTTGTTAATACAGTGGAGACCCCAAGAAGATTCTGGGTGACAGGTCAGGGGAAGGTTGATCACCTACCTATTGGGCTTCACTTTGTTTTCCATTCTTGCATCAACAAATGGTTCAACTTAGAAGCTCCAAGTTTCCCCTTCCAAAGCACAAGCCGCAATCATTACCTATGATGACGGATCCCATTGGTATGTTGTATGCCTGGGCCTCAACAATTTAACTGTAGTTGATTTATTTTAAACATTGAAAATGGGAGGAAAGAACCCACGTTGGGATTCTTTGGCCACACAGCTCTTCCTGGTGTGTGTCTTAGGCTGTTAAAATGCCTCTCCCTCCTGCTGGCTCGGGCCATCACGCCATGCATTTTAGGGCAGCAGGACAATTGCTCTGGTTAGATGCACGTAGCATCTGACTTTCTCCAAACTGCTTCTGGCTTTTACCTGTGTGTGCCCTGGAATCCCTGTGGAGCTGAGCACGCAGAGTATGTCCTCACCCTTCAATTCATTGTGACTGTCGCTGGAGGTTGGTCCTGTGGCTGTCATTGCTCTAAATCCCTGCAAGTGGAGAGAGCTTGTAAGACAGGGTGAGCAGGGAGCATACGGCGGGGGTTCCTGTGCGTGAGGGAGGGGGCCCTGCAGTGCAGCTGTGGGGAGCAGCCGCCTTTTCCTCCAGGACTGTCAGGAGAGGTAGAGCCCATCAGAGCAGTGGGGAGGCACAGCCGAGCAGACAGGGCCCAGCCTGGGCAGCCCGGGGCTCTCTCGCTGAGAGATGGGGCAGAATGGTCTCCATTGCCCAGCGGCAGCAGAGTGTCCAGAATTCACTGCTTCCCCCAAGCAGCTCAACTCCTTAAAATGGCAAATTATTATTTTTGTTCCTTTCTGTCTTTGGGATTGTTTATGCATCTCAAATGAGCTGTAAAGGGAATTCTGTGCCTTCGACCAACTTTTCCTTTCAAGGGGGCAGCTTGGAGAAAGCTTTTGTACTTTTCATTCAGCCTGACGCACAGGGGCCTGAAGTGGCAGGGGATTAAATTGATGTAATGACAAGAATTCATATAGGAGACTGTGAGAAAGGGGCCGAATAATGCCAAGGCTTCACATTGTTCTGCTGCTCTTTGATCTGCCTGTGACGGAAAACATAATATACCTGTATTTATGTTGATTGTAAGTAGGGAGTGCGTAAACAGAGACATGTCATTTTTTGCTAGTTCTTTGAGCTGGAATTAAATAGCGCCCCATTTGGAGCGATGGACATATTTCTGAGTAATGAGTTAAGTGCAGTTTTGGGGCACTTGGATCTTATTGTGTACCACAATAAGAGCGTTTTCACTGCTCAGTTGGATTCCTGTTACAGAGGTACACAGTGTGTGGGCATTTGTGAATTATTCATTTGTGAAAGGGCATTCTGCTTAGTTTTAGGCAAATTCACCTTTGTCTTGGTGAACTGCAGCAGTAACAGCACAGCCCCGCTTGGAATAAACACCTCCTTTTTCAGGTTCAGGCTTTGATGCCAGAGAGCTGCAGATGAGATATTCCTGCCTTCTGGAGAAATACACGTGTGTCTTTCATCTGGGAAATGTCTTTCTGGGGCAGTACCAGCTGGAAGATGTCAGCTGAGATGACCCAACACTTGATCAATTGACGAGGGGTGCGTCAGAGGTGGCTGCAAGCCATTCATGGGCGGCGTGTTTGAAAGCACTTTGAAAAGTCTAGTGTGCTTAACACACATTTGGATAATAGGAAGGCGCATTTTCATGAGGCACATTTTAACATGTTGTTCCCCAAACGAAGGTGTTATGCTGTGCTCAAACTTTGGGTGTTTTTCTCTTTCTTGTCTTTCTGCATGTAGCTAGGAAATGATCTTTATGCAATTATTTGAGTAATGATGTTCACACTTTTTATGGGGAGGACTTGCCCTAATTTCTTAAAGCACTGCTTTTATCACCTTCACACATGCTGCAGGAAAAAGTGAACTCAGGGGCTTTCCAGAGGGTTTGTTGGTTGGTTTTGGTTTGTGGTCCCCCAGTACCACAAATTGAACCCAGGGTCTTCACACTGAGCTACATTCCTAGTCTTTTAAAAATTTTTAAATTTTGAGAGTCTTGCTAAATCATTGAGTCACTCAGGATGGACTCATACTTTTTGATCTTTATGCCTTAGTCTTCCAGGGTGCTGGGTTTACAGGCATTGCTGGCTTCCTTCCAGTTTTTTTTTTTTTTTTTTTTGGATACTGGGGATCAAATTCATGACCTAGCACTTGCCAGGCAGGTGCTGCTGAGATAAATCTCCAACCCTCCTTCCAGTTTTGCTGTGCTCTGTGAAGATTCCTAGTGCCAGGATGTTCTGTCCTTCGGTTAGCCCCATTCTAGACTACACAATAATGCTTTGGTCTTGCTGGTCCTGATGTTAGAGGGGCTGCCCTCTTCTGACTTGTGTCTCCCAAATGTGGCCCATTCTCAAGAAGAGGGCTGATTCTAGCTCCCCCAGAGGCTCCCCTCCACCCTCCGTAGTCCCATTTCCTAGTTGTAGACCTGATCTATCAACAGCTGTCAGCAGCAGTTACCCATCACAGCACTGTGTGGGTTCCAGCTCTTCCCTCCTCCCATTCTGCACCTTCTTAGTGTGGGATAACAACGATGATGATCGTAATAATAATAAATTCATTTTACCCAACTTTTATTGATTGCCTGGAACATGGTTGGGCATGGTAATCAAAACTCAGACCTCGACTCTGGAGCTTTCATTCTTGAGGAGAAGATAAAATATCCAACAGTCACCCATTTTCATGTGTTGACTACGATATGTGTGTGTCTGTGGTACTAGGACAGATTACAAGAGGGTATTGGAATGATTAGAGGAGGTCAGCAAAAGATTCCCCAAGGACAGGACTGGCTGCAGGGTCCAATGCAAAATGAAAATGCAGAGCCATTTGTTTCAACACTGCTATGAATTTCAAGATGGCGACAGGCAGCATTAAATCAGGTGAGGTGGATCTTCTGAGTGTGGGTGGAGTCTGGGCCGGGGTGCCCCTGAGGAGGGCCTGGCCTGAGGCTGTGCTGTTTAAACCAAAGTGTGGGGGCAGAACAGAAAGATGTTACCAGTGGAAGAAATGGCATTGGCGGAGCCTGGGCAGGAAGGAGGCTGGCATGTGTGGAAAGTGGCCAGAGGCCAGTGTGGCTGGATGCATGGGGCCAGGGAAGGTGTGACAGGGAGGAAAGAGCAGTAGACAAGTGATGATGGCCAACAGATCCCTCAGGGTTTCTGGTGTGTCTTCCATAAAACCCACACAGTTACTGAAGTGTCTTAGACAAGGGGCTGTCAAAATCAGGTGGGCAGCCTGGACTGTGAGGAGATGGCGGGAGGGGCAGTAGGGTGACCCCTAGGAGTGTAATAGAATGTCCGTCTGAGAGGTGGTAGGGATTTGCCAGTGTTGTGGTGGAGGTGGAGTAGAAGGTGTGGAGGCCTAAGGAGGGGACCCAAGCAGTAGGGGCTGGTGCAGTGGAATCGAAGGAACAACAACAAAAAATCCCAAAGATGACCTTTCGGGTTTGACTTTCAGTCATTCAGTTGATCCTGTGAAATCACCAACATTCTGCCATTTTTGATCTCCGGAAATAGCGATTTCATTTGACACAGTCTAATAAATGAGTAGTTGGTAGGACATTCTTCTGCACAGGGAACCAGGGATCAGGTGGGGTACTATTTGCCTTTGCTTTGATGGTAGAGGATTTGAGATACATTGCATTTGAAGCCGTTTTGAAATTTGTAATGAGGCGGAGGAGAGAGGGGCCGCCTGCCTTGGTCTGCACCTTCAAGGAAGGATTTGAGGAGGAGACAAACTGTGCTAAAGCAGATGCTAGTGAGCGTCTTATCAGGCTCCCCTTTTTAAAAACTGGCAATGGTCCTGCAAGGAATGCATCACTGTACTCTTTCCAGGTGATGACAGTGTGGCTCAGAGAGTTCAATTAACTTGCTTAAGTTTGCACAGTTACCAAGTGGAGGACCTGGGCAATGAAGCATGGTAACTTCAGTCTAGGGCCCAACCACATGGCTACCACTCACACTGCCTTTCCAGAGACTGGTTACTTCACACCAGGATCCACAACATTGTATTGAATAAGTCTTTAGCAATTTCTCATTGTAAATACATTTGAGATATTTGATGAAAACAGCAGCATATTCCCTTCTGTGGAGGAGCTTTCTGAGAGGTCCCAAGGCCACGAAAGATAGATGGAATTTTGAATGGTTGGGTTCCTGGTTATTCTCCTGAGCAAATTCACTCCTTTACCCATGAGTAGCGTTTCCACCTCCTGCTAGGTCTGGATTCTGTGGAGAGCCTTCATTGGCAACATTGCACCTTCCTGCAGATCAGCCAACGGATGATAACTTCTCCACAATGTCATAGGGTGTATTTTGTAGACTTTTGGCATTTTAAGATTAAGAGCTTGTGCCAGTGCCCCCTGGGAGCTGCTGAACCTGGACGCTGGTTCAAAATCCTGTGGACCACCACACCCCTGCCAGTTTACTAAGCTAAGGAAACTGACCTCCAGGGAGATAAGATGTTACTCCCACAATCAGAGCTAACCTGCAAGAGTAAATCTACTTGCTTATCAAGTAAGATAGACTAGATTCTAGCTCAGCTAAGGAACAGAGGGAGGGCCTGGGAAGCAGTGACCTGCTTACTGCCTGATGGAGCGCCCACACCGTCCCTTCCGGCTCTTCTTCCTGGTCGACCATGGGAACCGTTCCCCAAGAGCTGATCCACTTCCTGTGTCAGCTCGGTCAGCAAAATGGAGCGCTGCTCCTTGAGTGCATGAATTTTTCATTGGCTGCTGTTCCTCTGGAAATTCCCTCGTGATGAATGTGGACAGTGAATTGAGAGATGTGAATTACACTTCATTAGGGTTGCCTTTTGATACACCCAGTATTTATTCTAGGCTTCCTGGTACCCTCTGTTATGCACACCCTGGAAACACAGTCTTTTATTGTCTTTGCCCTTGATGTTGAAATGAAGCATATTGTTTCCCTTTAGGATGCCATTAAAAGTCGATGATGACCTTTACAATGACTAATAGTTTTCATGGGGCTTTAATTGTGATTTTTCCCCCCTTTTTGGCAAAGCAGCATCAGTGTGCTTCATATGTCTTTTGTATCAAGAAATCAATAAAAACTGCCGCCTTTTGTTGATGCTATAGGAGATTTTATGCCAATGACAAGGGATTTGATTTAATATTCTCTTTAAATAAGATCAACACTGCTGCAGTTATAAACTCTTCGGAAAACTGTCAAGCACATCAATGTAGCATGAAACAAAAAGTTAGGAGCTTGGTATAAATTAGCATGTGCAGTGCATCTTTGGGAAGGTTGGTAGATATTTATGCTTGTATGCTAAAATACATATATTTAGAGATTTCTTTCTGCTCTTGTGACCGTAAGTAGGAAGTGCAGAGAGGACCATTTCATTACCATTACCTTCAAAACTGCAAAGTTTCTTTGCTGGTTAATGATTTTCTGGGGCAATTCTGAATGTGGTGACATGATATAAACAGGTATTTATGATCTGTGATACAATCCTTAGTGAGTATGGATTTATAGTTAAATGGTGCAGTGGGAATTCAGCCGGCCATTATTGACAGAGCTTCTGGAATCTATATTTTGTTTGTTTCCATTATTCACACACACTTTCTTCCGGAGCTTGATGATCTGTGTAGTCTGTTTCCTAGGTTACTTGAGAGGTGAGTGGAAGACTCGTGAATATGTTCTGTGTGCTCAGGGACAAGTGGGATACTGTGTCCTGGTACCTCTCCTCCAGTATGCTGCCATTTACATGTAATGATGAAGTTGGATGAGCATTTGCCTCTCTCTGTCTCTCTCTCTCTTGCCCTGTTCCAGGTCAACAGGAAAACCAGGTAGGAGCAAACTGACTGGGGTATACACATGGGTATAGATTGCACAATGTCACTGTGGTTTCTGGAACATCAGCCAGGTGAGGGTGTCACTCATACTATAGATAGCCAGGGTAGCATGGGTCATGTCGGAGGCTGAGAGCCAGGCAAAGCTGAGGTCAGGTGACCCAAAGAGAGTGGTGTCTAGCACTCTGGGAAGATGAAATAGAGCTGCTGACGGCCCTGGGAGAGCCCAGGAGGTTACTAATTTGTGCATTTCCCCCTGAAAGAAGTTCCATCAGAAGTGCCTTCAGGACCCACCCACAGGGAGAAACACCAGCTCAGAGAGTCTGCTTCCTGGACTGCCTACGTCTCAGTCAGCTGGGACCTCTAGAGGAGACATTGATTATCTGTATTTTTAAACTTTCAAGGCACCTAACAAAACTTAGAACCATTACTCCATGCAGAGAAGACTTTCCAAGTTGGAACAAATTTAGATCTCCTTTTCACTTTTTCCGAGAGCCTGAGGTTTGTTTTGGGAAATAGAAGTATTCTTTGGACAGATCTTAAATGGAGAGTCTTTATTTCACAAGTAAACTGATACACTCCAAAAAATGTATGATAGATGTTTTCATTAGGTTTTACTTGCCTCATAGACAGTGTATCCCAAATCCCCACATCTTGAAACCCATGGTTGGAAGATAAGGTTACAGGGCTTGTTGCTATCTTTCATTGATTACACTGCTCTTGGTTCTGTAGTTGGTGTTGAATGAAGGATTAAGATACGACCTGTAGTTACTGTCTTAGAGAAATCTCTGCTTTATCAAAGTGCTGAATCTTCATTATGCTAAACACCGTGATGAAAATAGAAACATGTAGCCCCTGATCCAAGTAGCTAATCCTTTTGTCACCATTGGAAAGCCTTGTGATTCTGGCAGTTACATTTCTGTTTTGATTTGACTGCTTGGTAGCTTTCCTGTAGCCTTAGCCCTACATGTGTGAACCATTTATGAGCATCATTTGGTCAGGCTGGGGGTAGGGAGTGGGTGGGTGACGAGCTTTTCTCTCTGGTAGATCTGGCTCTAACAAGGAGTGACTCACAAAAGCATGTATTAATCTTGTGTTTTTGAGAATTCTTCCTAGGCATGAGTCACTTCGCCAGACCACACATCAGCTGTCGTCTGCCCCGATCCCTTTGTCATTTTGGAGGGGATGAGTGTAAACTGAGAAAGCCTCTCTCCTTGTTTTCCTGGGTGGTATTTATGTGGATGGAGTCTCCCTCTCTGGGATTTATTAGTTAATGATTTTCTTTTCAGTAAACATTTGCAGCCCATTTAGTGTACTTTCCTAATGGGGAAAAAATACTTTGGCAGCCTTATCGGTGCACTAGGAGACTTTTCTTTTGTTTCAATTCCTAAGTCACCCTTTTCTCACTCAGCCACTTGGAGATGCTTCCTTTCTCCAGCCTTGGCCACGCCTGATACGTTCATTGTTTTTTCCTCTAAGACAGAATACCAGCTGAGTGCAGGCAGCCGGTTGACACAGCCAGATCAAAACGCTTTGAATTTTGAAAATGATTCCCCTCTTGGTATTGAGCCCAGTGATAAAAGCAAAGCAATTGTCATCTTGAAAACAGAGCTGTATACACGGCAGGGCCTTCCCAATTAGCACACTTAAGATGCGTGTTAGAGATGATGGGGAGTGGGATGTTGCAGAGTGAAATGTGGGTAATAGGGCTTTAAATTTTCATGTTTCAGTTGGTTTTTTTCTCCCTATTGCAGTTTTGAGAAAATTGTTGCACATTATTGAAGCTCTTAAGTGCATTTTAACATTGATTTTTCTGTTTACAATAATATCTTCCCAAACATCAGAAATCTTCTTGGTCACACACACACACAAAAGCTTTTTTCCCATTGGTTTTTCAAGTAGAGGAAGAGTAATTAATCTGTTACTCAGAATTTCTATGCCATGGACTAACAAATCAGATTGGACCTTTCTACAGGTGCCTTTCTGCTTGCTGCCAAGCAGCTGGTTTGATGGAATCCTTACACTGCACAACCTGGTATTTTTGATGTTCACCAGATTTAGCCACAAAAATGAATTCTCTCCTCAGGATCTGTACACACATACAGAGGGATTAAAACCAAATGTCTAACATAAGCCAGCAGGGGTCTGTGACATCAGAGTATTCCCTCAGAGATATTGAAACGTGTGCCATACCAGAATGCAGACTTCTAGAAGTCAGGGGAAACCGGTTCCTTTTAAACCTCTGATGGCCAGCATCGGGGGGACTTGGACAGAGTAATACATAGTCATGGTGGTGTCACAAGTTTCACCAGTATTTCTGGTTCTTCTCTGCTGTGTTTTTTCCTTCTCAGGAACATTATATTTCGCTTCTTTCTTGAAGTTAGATGTGCTTTGCTTTAGTCAATTTGATGGGAGCGAAAATGAACTAGATCATTTCTTGGTAAAAGCATCTAAGGCCTAGGGAGCAGTGCTTGTCTCTTCGGCTATGATAGACCCTAATTCATTTTACTGAGAGCCTGGCACTGTAAGAGTCGAGGACTCTGTTAATTTGGGTCTCTAAACAATTGTAGTGACCAGAGCCCCTTCACTGCCAGTCAACCCACATTTGACATACAGAATGAGAAAAAAGTCTTTTGTTGTTTTAAACTGTGGGATTTGGGAGATGTTGTAACAGCAAAAGACAGTCTATTTGGCCAGTATACTACTCAACATATTCTGTGCTGTATGCTTAATGTATGATGTTTATGTATTAATTCCCTTAGTTATCACTATGGGTAAGACGCTACTCTGACCTCCATTTTTTATAGAAAAGGTAATATTGGTGCTGAGACTTTAAGTCACTGGCCTAAGATTGTGTCAACGAGAAGGGACAGGACTGAGGTTTGAACCCAGGGAGTCACTGCTTGAGTGCATGGTGTCACAGATCACAAGTCTTGCTGAAGAAGTAGGAGGGATCTTCTGTGTATTCCTTTTTATTTGAGTTATCTATTTTCATAAGTTCCCCAGGAAACATCCTTAGGAGGCCCATTGGCCACAGTGCATCACATGCCCACACCTTAGACTTGGGGGATAATGAGCTAGCAGAAGTCCGGCTTCCCAAGCAAGGCGGGACTGGAGGGGATGGTTGTGGGAACGGCTTTCAGTGCTGTCGGCCAGAGCCAATGCTTGCAGGTCTTGTACTATCGCCTGAGCTCACAATGACGAACCATAAACACTGTCCCGTGTAGGTGCTGTGTGGTGTTCTGTTACTCTTCCCATTCCAGAGGTAGATAGTATGATTTCCATTTGCTGATGAGGAGGCAGAGCTGTGTGGGTGAGTCAGTTGGTGTCTAGAAGATCTTTGAGCGTTCAGTCTTACTGAATCAGGGAATCAAAGAACCTCAGTGCTGGCC
Organism: Cavia porcellus; assembly: GCF_034190915.1. NCBI lineage: Eukaryota > Metazoa > Chordata > Mammalia > Rodentia > Caviidae > Cavia > Cavia porcellus. The sequence continues at coordinate 33,247,562 of NW_026947511.1, forward strand.
CAGGTTTCAGGCTGACATTGCCTTCTCCTCCAGAGGTATCTGCCCTGCCTCCAACATCCTTGCCAAGTGGTCGTGGATACTCACAGGGATGGAAGTTTCCTGACTTCTGGTCCCGTGTGCTTTCCCGTCTGATTGCTGGCAGAGCACAGACCTGTCATGGGGGTAGGACAGGACTCCTGTTTTTTTCTGTGGTTTCTCCTGGGAAGGGATCTTTTATAGATGCTGGCTGCTGGTACTAGTGACGTCATAGCAGCTGGTATTGCAGGGTACGTTGAAATCCATTAGTGGGTGTTCAGGACTCCTCCTGGGGAAAGTGGGAACCAGGTTTAAAAGTTAGTTTGGCTTTCTTAAACCCAGGACCCTGTGCCAGGTATTTCTATTTTCTATTTGCTAAACGTTAGTTGAAACAAAGGGCTGTTTTGTTGGGTTTGTGTTTCCCTGTGGAAAAGATTACTTTAGGCACATTTTAGAAAATGCTTTTAAAAAGAATCTTGTGCAAGTTGAAAACAGAGGGAGAGAAAGCAAATGTCTTGATGGCTTTTTATTATAATAAAAATTGTAGTGAAAGCTCTCTCAATTCCCTCCGCCTCCCAGGCTCCTGAGCAAACCTTTGTCTGGGAGGAGGACTGCATTTAAACAAGAAGAGGGGTGGGGAGGAGGCACTGCTTGGGGCCCTAGCACCAATGAGATCCCCACCTGTGACTTTTCCTGCTTATCAAAATTAAATAGGTAATTTGGGAGTAAGAGTATGCTATTGGCGGTGGAGGGAACAGGCTATCGGCAAACACAATAGTAAAACATTTTGATATAACATGAGATTTTGAGAAACAGGGTAGAGGAAGAAAAATTCAGCAATGAAAAGATTTTTTGTTTTTGTTTCTAGGGAAATGCTTTTTAGTATTCAGTTGTTCTGCTCAAATACCTTTAATTTTGCCTTACATTTTAAAACTATCAAAAAAAAAAAAACCTATCAAAAAGGACTGCTTAGAGAGATGTGCCAATTATCAGAAATGGTCCCTCCAGATTTCCTGCTCTAGTGAAGTGTGGTGCCCAGCAGGTCATTGTGTCGGCATCTTTGACTCTGCTGTTGTCCTAGACTTGCCAGTAAGGTGGGATTGGCCTCTAGATGAGGTGATGCCAGTGCCCTCTGGTGGTCAGGAGGACCTTGCCTGCTCTCCATGCATTCTGGAAGGCAGACAGCGTGATGGCTGATATAGACCAAATGAAGTGACTTTTAGGCACACATGTATGCTGAATGATCAAAAAAGGCAAATTGAAAGGCTCCACAAGTACACATCAAAGAAAAAAGAATGCGAAATAATGCATCAATGATATTTTATTTTAATTACATAGTCAAATGGTAGTAGTTTGGATATTAAACAAAATGTACTATTAGAACTATTTTTACTTGTTTCATTTTATCTTTTTTATGTGGCTACTCGAAGAACTTAAAGTATTGTTGTGGTTCATATTTCTGTCAGCCAGTGTCAGTCTAGATTAGGGCAGCATTTATTTGTTAAATAAAGTTTTATTGAGACACATCACTGCTACTTTCTGATGTATTTTCAGTGCTGTGGTTGTTTTTGTGTAACAATGGCAGCACTGGCTATTGCAGTAGAGGGCCTATGGCTCGTGAAACCTAAAATATTTATCATCTTAACTCTTATGGAAGTCGTTTGCTAAACTCTGGTCCAAAGGAGTTTAGAAGAGTTGGCAGAATCTAAAAAGAGTCTGTGAAATTCTATTCTTGCCCTTGTAGATCTCCTTTAGGCAAGGGAAAGTTTCTAGGACTTGCCAGATGTGAGAGGAGCATAAGCCATGGGCTTCTCCTTATTCCCAACCTATTCCATCTAAATGAGATATGAAATTCCATTGCCAGGTCCTAGAAACCTGGAAACTCAGCTTATTGGCTCTGCATAGAGGCCAGGTAGAACTTTTCACTGTGTAGTGGACGAGTGTGGAGATGTCTCTGCCGTGTTGTATGTTTCTAAAGGTTTTCCACTAAAGACCTAGCCAAATGGCTGATAGGTATGAGCATACATAATGCCTTAGAATGCGTACCTGCTTGCCTAAGCAGCCATAGAACATTTTAACATAAGAGTCTACATGTGTTTTAGACCTAAGAGTACCTATTATCAGGAAGGAGAAGTATAGACCTAACGCCTTTCTCACTAGCTGTGCTCTCAGGAGCTGTGTTTCCAGCTGGCAAAGTGTGAGCTCTGGTGAATGGAAAAGACCTGTGAGGTGAGGTAGACCCAAGGCCAGAAAGTGCCAGAGGTCCAGGTGGCCTCCCCTAGGTCATAGCCCATTCCTGAGGCCCTTGGGGGGAGTGGCCCCCGTAGGGTAATCAGAGACTTCTGTGTGGTGTTTTCTTAAAAATTCCTTTACACTTTCTTCCCTCCAAATAAATGCCCTTCCTAGGTCAAGACCCTGAATCAGTGTCAAGTTCCCCACAATGTTTGGGTGGTATGGAAGCTTGCCAGTACAGGGCAAAGCTTCCTGCAGTGAATGGAGTTACAGTCTTCAGAATGAATTACAGTATGTTAGGCATGTGATTTACCACCTATAGTAAACAGGGCTTCACACATGGTGTATTTCTGCTGTGTTGGTTCGTTATTAACTGCAAAAAAGGGGAAATTCATTTAGAAGACGTGCCCATTTTTTATGAGGTAAAGCCTCCTGGAGATGCATGGCATTTTAAAGCAAACAAATTCCTGGGAGAGCCTGAGCTTACCACCCAGAAATGTGGCAAGGAATAAAAACATTTACACCAGTTTAATATGAATGGTTGAAAAAAATATCTATTGCACATTGAACATGATCTATGAAACCATAACCTACTCTTGTGTAGTAAGCAACAGAACCATTCACCTAACAGATTACTATTTGAGTTGACATTATTCTGCATCTTTTCGATCTTCTCTTGCCAAATGCTGGAAACTGTCAGAGAAAGCCTGCCAGATGCATAGGCACTGTTGGCCTGGGGGTTGAGAGCTCATAAGACTCTTCAAGGCAGAGGTTACCCCATGACCCTGTGCTACAAACTGCAGTGAAAATCAAAGGATGACAGCCAGCATAAACAGCAGCTGCGTGTGGAGTGTCAAAGTCAAGACGAATAGAAGTGGGACTTCTCTGTCTCCTGCTCTTTTTTTTTTTTTTTTTTTTTTTTTTTTTTTTTTGTCTATAAAATGGAGCTTATTTCCTCTTCCAGGAGAAGAAAAAGTGCCATGTGGCTTTGGGGGCCCTCAGAAGTGCTTCTTGGTTCATTCTTATAGCATAGATAGAATTCGACCTCAAAAATTATGAAGGGATGACTCTTGCTTAATCCTGCTGTGGTTTGTTTGCTGTACACAAGCTGGAAGGAATCTAGAAGACATTTTGGTGTGAATTTTTCTTCTTTCACTGGTGAAAACACGGAGGTTCTCCAAGTTAGTGAACTGGCTGATGTCAAACGCTAGTTAAATTCAGGGCTTGTGCTAAGGGATTAAATATCTCAAATCTAGCCATAGTACCCTTTGTGTTCTATCTGCTGCACACTCACACACACACACACACACACACACACACACACACAGCACAGGCACACATACACACTTGAAATTGCTTTTTCTTTTAGTAGAATCATTAAAATGATCCCTGATCCCTTTATTGTTTGGTTTGGAAATGATCTAAATCAGTATCCATGTCAAGACACCTTCCTGGGGCCAACACTCCTAACTGCTTTTATGATTCTGGGCCTATAAAGCTCTTTCCTTTAAACTAGTGCCTCAAAGTTCTCTAATGCAACTCACATTTGTTGAAGTCATAGTAACAAATTTGTACTTGGGCAGATTAGCACAGTTTGGAAGTTTTAGAGAATTAACTACTGCCCAATGCGTTTGTGACATATTTAAATAAACCAGAGATGCCAACACTTGCAAAAGCGAAAGATGTTCTTTTTAATGTGAAATGTATAGGTTTTGACATCTCTGTAATTTTTAAAGTCTCAGGAATTTTATTCTGATGTTTTGTCTAACATCCCCAAACTAATTTAAGATCACTGTAGAACTCTTTGCTAGTATTAATTCTGTTTCATTTGTGTATTTTATATGTTTAGTGGTCATATTTGAAAAACATCTCTTGTGAGCACTCTGTATAATTTTGGCAGAAAATTACTTTTTTGTGTTGCTGTGATGATCCCCTGAGATCATTTTTGCATAAATCCAGCCTTCTATTTTCAGATAGAAATCTGTTGTGCAGATGATTCTTCTTAGAAGAAAAGATGCATTTGTAGCTGAAAAATGTAAGTTACTTTTCATGGAAAATACCTCTCTGGGCCCCAATTTCCAAAATGTGATGATTGTACATTGCATGTTTCCCTGCCTGCTCGGGAGACCCTTTTCCTTACAATTAGAAAAATCTTGGCTTTGTGGCAGGTAGGATGAGGTCACATGGCTGCTTTGGCTACACAAGCTAGAAGAGGTATTAGAGGGTGGGGGAAACAAGTGATGTGACCATGGCAGTTACTTATGGGCTGGGGCAGCCCTGAGCATTCTTTCTGGCCATGGTGTATTTGCAGAGCGCTTTTAGACTTGGGGTCACTTAAGCATCTGTGTCATCTCGTGTTTGCAGTTTATCCTTGTTTGCACTTTTGTGTGACACAACTCAACGTTTTCTTGGGTGTCTTACAGAGGAACAGCTTTTGGGATAAACACCAGCCTCCTGTCCAGCTTTATGAACAAGGGGGAATGATCACAAAACATCTTCCTCAAATGGTTCCTCTGTCCAATACAATGCTTAGCATTTGAGGTACTTGGGGGCACTGCTGTAAAGTGTAAAATCAATGTGTTCAGATTTGTGCCAAAGAAAGACTTGAGTTTGAGAACATTTACATCTGTTTTCAATAATTCCTCACATATGTTGCAGAATGTACGTTATCCATCTTGTTATCCAGGAAATAACATTTGTTGCAAACAGTTTGCCAATTCGTAATTTTATTGAATTTGTTTATCATGCTGTGGCTTCATATGAGGTCTGAAAGATGGTGATCTTTGGTGTCCCAGCTGTTGTAACATTCTGTAGTGGGGCCCTCATTCTGGGATGGGCTGGAACTCGGGAGAGTTCGAGCTTTCTTCGAACTACAGTGGAAGAGCTGGCTTTGTTGATTGGCCAATTATTCTTGGGGAACACAGTAACTTTGCTCGCGTACTCTTCAATTCCGTTTAATTTCTCGCTTGCAAGTACAGATCAGGGGCTGATGTGTTGAGTCCCACTCCTTGTGCATTCTATGCTGTCTCCTCTGAAACCTGTCCAAACTTTCAGACTGTTTGCTAGTTCCGTTGGAGAGGACACTGAGGCCCAGAGAAAAGAGATATTTCTTTCAATCTATCTCAAACCTGAAAAGAAGTCACTTGCTTTCCACAAAGAAGCTAAGGAACACCTTTACATACATACATGTTATCATTTTCCTAACAAACTGTTGGTAGGTAAACAGCAAATTCCATCTGGTCTAATTCTATATTTTTCCTATTTTCCTTAGCAGGCTGTTTCTTCACTGAGGATTGTATTGTCTTTGCCAAATCCAGGAAGAAAAAGAAAATTTAAACCCCTGCAAGTGCTTTCAATCTGAATTATTCCTTAATACTTTTAATGGTTTGTTATAACCACACAAATGTAATCTTGGGGACATTTGAAAGTTATTGAGTTTCCTTGGAGATAGAACTTGGCATTTTCCAAACCAGAATTTGCTTTGTGGCCTGGAAGTTGAACGGCAGATATATTTGGAGGACTAAAGATTATTCCCCACCAGGAAGTTTTGTCAACCTGACCTTCTCCACTCTTATGACGCCGCACGCACAGCAGTAATCTCCACAGAGCAGAGCAAATAAAGCAAAGAAATATAGCAGTATGCGTTATTTTTACATCCTAAAGTAAATTCTCCAGCATGAAGGCTGACTGGGAATTTTCATCTCAGAGTTCTCATGAATGCAGCTTCCCCTCAGCTTGTCCTCTTGAGTCTCTTTTTATTAGGGGTCTTTGAGGGAGGTATTTTAGGTAGTAATTTACTCAGCCAGACAGATAAGTAAGACGTGGTACTGTGAAGATATGGCGCCAGAGAAGCCTTTCGGGGTCTTCTGGTCCTGCCATTCAGCTTGAAGCCTTTGGAAGTCCTGAAGTCTGTCTAGGTGAAGGATTACTCAGTGGTAGTTAAGAGGATGTGTGTCATTCAGAGTAAGGAGTAGACTTCCATTGTGAGTTTCCAGTGGGTGATGGGAATGTTGGTTGAGCCAGCAGACTGCCTGGTCTACTGGATCTTTTCTGTGAGTCATGGTCTAGGAGGCTCCCAGGACTCCTCGGCTGGGACTGTGCACTTGTCCTCCCCAGCCTCGCCCTGAGCAGGAGTCCAGCTGCGAGCGCACCCGGCAGCTGACTTCTATGACTGAGGCTCTGGGAATTTCTGGAAGTAGCCCAGACCCCTGATGGACAGTTCTCATTTGGAAATGCTGCTTTATTTTCTTTCTAAACATGTGTCTGGGTTTATTTTATTATTATTATGTCTTGTTGATTAACATGTGTTAACTAGATATGACACTGGGATCCAGCGTGACATTTCTATATACAGTTTTACATGGATGAAATTGAAACTCTCTTTACCCCTGATCCCCGCTTGCCCACTCACTGTCTTACATCCAGGTTGACAGTTTTTAGCTTCCAGGTATGAGAGAGAACTTGTGGAATTTGTCTTTCTGTGTCATTGATGTTCTCCAGTTCCATTTATTTTGCTGTGGATGACAGGGTTTTCTTCTTTGTGGCTGAATAATATTCCATTGCTCATGTGTGTGTATTTTCTCTATCCATTCATCTATTGGTGGGTATTTAAGGTGACTTTGTATCATAACTATGTGAACAGTGAATGCCATGATGTATGTGGGTGAGGCAGTATCTCTGTGGTAAGTTATTTCCTTTCCCTTGCTTATGCACAGAGAAGTAGACACACCCATGTTTAGTCTTTTGAGGAAACTCCATCCAGGAGAACAATCTTCTATGATTCAGTGGCCGTTGTAGTCAGGATTTGCAAAGAAAAAAAAATTTAATATAGGATAATAATTTATAATATTATTTTATAAGAGTCACCCAAAGAGTCAAATACAAAACAAAATGCAGGAAATCTGTCCATACACTAAGACCCAAAGAATCCCAATGAGGGCCTGGATCCCACAGCAATGTCCTGCACGAGTTCAACTGAAGACCAAGAGACCATGACAATGCCTCCTATTAGTTCAACTGGAGGCCCAAAGCCCACAGCAATGCCTGTCTGCACTGGAAAGGCCCACAAGTCAGTGGTGGAAGCTAGAAAGTCTGTGCCAGCAGCTGGAGGATCTGCACTGGAGCCAGGAAGCAACACTCAAAGTAAGAACCAGAGCTCCCCCGAAAAGTGCCACCGCCATCCTCAGCGACAGTGAGAGTTCATTAATCATACACATGATCCCTTCATAGAGGGATACTGCGTGGACAAATACTCTGGTATTTCCATCCCTCTGAGGTGCTTTCCAGAGGTGGCCCATTCATACACTTGACTTTCTCTCTGCAGCACCCTTTCCCGGTAGCTCCTAATTTGAAAGTCCTTTGCCATATGTACGGACTGCACATTTCTCAAACCGCCAAGTCCTTCCTCTTTTTGATCACCAGTACTTTTCTTCCTGCATTTTACTACAAGCACCAAGATGAAGCCAACCTTTTACACTTTGTGTAGAAATCGCCTCAGCTAAACATCTGACTTCATTGCTTATAAGGTATGCTTTCCATGAAACTGTGCTACATAATTCGGCTAATATTTCTGCCGAGGTATAACAAGGATCGCCTTTCTTCCACTGTCCTATAACACAGACTTTAATTTCCTTTGGAAGTCTGCCTGCTACCATCTTTCATGTCTATATTTCTACCAACAAGGTTTTCATGATGATTTAGAAATTCTTCAAGACGTGTTCCTCACTTCTTCACTAGGAGCCATTAATGTCAGTGTTACTGCTAACAACCTGTTTAAGGTAACCTAACTCCTTCTACCATAGTCCTTAAAATTCTTCTAGCTTCCTCCTATTTTTATTTTTTTGGTCTTCTTGAGATAGGATCCTGCTGCGCAGTACGGGGTGGCTTTGAACTCGCTTTGTAGCCCAGACTGGCCTCAAACTTGCAGCAATTCTCCTGACTCAGCCTCCTGAGTGCTGGGATTACAAGTGTGCACCATTACCCTTGACTGCTTCTTCCCATGTTTGAATTCCAAAACCACTCCCACATCTCTAAATTTTTTAGAATGGTACTTGAATTTTAGGTACCAAAATCTATACTAGTTTCATATTACCACTGCAATAAATTAGCACACATTCAGTAGCTTGAAAGTGTACATAGCTCAAAAGTCCAAAATGAGTCTTTTGTGGGGAGGGTAGTGAGAGAACTCAGGGAAAACATGTTTTCTGCCTTCTCTAATTTTTAGTGACTACCCGTAATCCATACGTCCCTTCCTCCATCTCTGAAGCACAGTACTTCGATCTCTGTTTTCTTTTTCTCTGACCCTCTGACTCCTCCTAAATCTCTCTTATAAGGACTGTGGCGACTGCACACATTGGGCTCACCCCTCTAATCCAGGATAATTTTATCATCTCAAGATCTGATCTGCACCCTGCTTTTCCATATGAAGTGACGGTCACGTGTTCTGTGGATTAGTCCATGAACCTATTTGGAGTGGTGTCACTCAGGCTGCCATAGCTCTGTACTCCAAATTTTAGCAGATTGGTCATGTAGAGAATTGACTTAGGAATCAGAACCCTACGTTTCAGGCCTTTGTGGGTTACTAAAAGTTTTACGCCTTAGATCAAGCCACATTGCTTTTTTTGGACTTCAGTTTCATCAGCTGTAAAATGAAGGGATTAAATCAAGGGCTCACCAAGGTCCTTTAAGACTCTCTACTGTTGTGGTTCTTTGGTTCTGGGCGATCATTGCAATAAATGTTTCTTTAGATATAAAAGAAGATGATTTCCAGTTACCAGCAGTCCGCAGTTAGAGTGGGACTCCAGTCTAGTACTAAGTTTTAGTCGAGGTAACTGCTCAACTTCATATGCAGTCTGTGGCTAATACACAGCAGACACCTATCAGTCAGCTCAGAAAAAACAATATCAATCAGAGTGTCTCTTAGAAGGTGGCTGGATTGAGTTAGGGAAAGAAATCATCACTAATGTGCAGGGGGCTCCAGGTGACTTAAACAGAAAAAACTAAGGTCTCAATAAAAGGTTTTTATGCATTCTGGGATGAAAGTTATGACTGTGGAAGGATAGAAAAATGTTCCAAGGGTTTGTGTCTCCAGGTAGGAGAAGGAAATCTTTGCAGAAAATGTGTGCTGGCTTTTGCTGGACCCTTGCAGCTGCAGAGGAGGCTGCTGCAGCCAGCACGTGTTATAGAGCTCAGCAGAGCTGGGGTGACGCCTGGTGCTAAGTCCTACCCCAAGCGAAATAGGGAAATGAACTCAAGCCAAGGCCTCTGGAAGAGCAGGTCAAGGAATTAAGCACTGAGTCTGGAAGTATTCACAAGAGGAAATTTAGTTTCTTAGCTTGTCCTGTGGGACTCTGTACCCCTGAGGACTCATACACAGGATTTTTCTTCTTGGTAAAAGACACTTAGGATGATGATGAGAATTGAAAAGAGGTCCCTCTGGAAGGCTGCAGGATTTTCTACACTGGTCTGCCAGGCAAGGTTAAATCTTGCCTTTGCAATAAGAGGAATCTTCTGCGCCCAAAATGAGCACTGTCCCCATTAATTAGCCTTTATTATTTGACTTATATCACTTCCCTTTACCTGGAAAATTCCAGTCCATGTCTTTATCTGCCACCAATCTTCTCTATCCTTCAAGAATGGTCCCAATGTCATACTTATTTAAAGGGGCTCTGATTTCTTCTGTCTCTGAATGCTTCTTGTCTTCAACTCAGATTTCCAGTCTTTAATGTTTTCATGATATTAGCTATAGTAGGTACTTAAATACTTTTTTTTGGCTTGATTGCATTATAATATCATTGAGGAATTTGTTTATCTTTGCGTCTTTCATAGTACTACCTAAAGCAGGAGGAGAGGTTTAATTAATATGTGTAAAAGAAAGAATACAATAAGGATGGAAATTCATGCTTAAGCATGGACTCATTGGTACATAAAATATGTTAATGTATGTGGAAATCTGTATTGATTTATATCATGATTGACATTGATAAAAAGATGACTTAATATGCAGAGATAACATGAAAGATAGAAGACTTATGAAACCCCAAGGTTTATTGGGACCAGGTTCTAACTGTAGAGAAAATACAACAGAAATATCTGTGAGCAGTAAGTTAGGTAAGGGGAAACTGTATGGTCAGATGATCGCTCCTCCTAAATTTCCGGGAAGAGGATGTCCTCTGTGGGCTGAACCAGCTGGAGAGATCTTTATGCAGGAGGTACACTGGGAGGGCATCTTGGAAGAATGAAAGTTTTAAAAATGTCTTTTGTGAAGGTTTGTGTACATGATAGTTATCAGATATTTAGTGTTAGTTGTTTATAACAAATACAATGGACAAAAGTGACGCCAGTTTGAGGTTAATTTCTATATACTTACCATAGGTGTGTTTTATTCAGTTTCTGACCCACTTTGGGACTCATGTTGATTTCAAGGCTTGAGTTCCAAGCTTCTTATAGACGGTGGCCCTCAGAGGGCATGCGGAGTAGAATCTTAACAAATGCTCCAGCAGTTCCTGTGAAGAGTTACTGATTTTAACTCTTACAATCTTTTTCATTTTTAAAATTATACTGGGAATGGAACCTAGGGCTTTGTGCACGCTAGGCAAGGATTCTACCCTGAGCTACAGCCTTAGCCATTTTTATTTTGTTTTGAGAATAGGATCTTGCTAAATTCCCAGAGTGGGCTCCAACTCACAATCCTCCTGCCTCAGTTTCCTGAGTAGCTGGGAGTACAGGTGTGTACCACCATGTTTGGCTCTTCTATCCATTTCTTAACTGTGTCTGCTAAGGTTGAGCTTCTTTATTTTTGAGTGGATATATCCAAGACTCTTTTTGTACCTAATCCCAGAGGCTTCTTGTTCTTCAATAAGACTGAAATATATTTATAGTAAATATATATATATGTCCATCTATCATCTATCTGTCTCACACTGAGGGGTACTTCAAAGGAGATACGGAGAGGCAAATCAACTAATTGTGGTAACTGTGACATTCTCTTTTTCAAGTATCTATAACATCATGAAGAGGGAGAAAAAACCAGAAACCACAGTGGTTAAAACTAGTGACATAGCAGTGTGGTTTTATTGAACCTATAATGTGATTATTTCATTTGTGAAGTGCTTTGCAATGCATGCTGAGTCAAATGCAATACAAATACTAATATAATACTCAGCACTGCAAATATAAAGGGTAACGTATTGTCTTCTGATGTGGAATTTAAACTGATTTCCAATGATTCTGAATATTTAATAGAGAAAATATCTCATTTGTTTTTGCTCTTTATGCCTTTAATTAAATGATCAGAATAAAAGCAATCACTTAGAGATAAATTCTGAAAGATTCTTTCATAATGTAGGGGAATACCTTTTCCATCTGAACTCTTGGATTCCAGCTGGATTGACCTGCTTTATGTAGGTCATTCATAGTGCTAGTTTAGTTTTTCAGAGATGAAAAAGTCAAATTTTTAAATTTAGCTGAACTTTCTGATCATCTAAATATTGCTTTCTGTGTCAAAATTAAGTCATCATTTTGGCTCTCTCTGCAGGCTTGGGAAGAGGTAGTCATTTCAATCACCATTTTCTCCTCTGTGATCTAATCTGTTTTAGGCATTTTTGGTAACACAAGAGCATTTGTTTGCTTTGTGCCTATTTATTAGTTGACTATTCTGCCCAGTGAAGATGAAGGTGTGTATTTAAGCACTGGACTGTACGATAGAAATCCCAAGAGTGGTAGGTGATGAGATGAGAGAGTGTCATTGCCAGTACAGGATTCCAGTGGGTGAGACAGCATCTCTGGCAGGACGTGTGACAGTCCAACACCAAAGGTGCCAGGCTCCCAGCTCTCGCAGTCCATCCTCTGCAGGTCCACTGCTGGTGGCTGGAGAAAGCTGAAGTATGGTAGACTGACAGTTTTGGGGGAGCCAAAGGGAAGGCGAAAAAAATCCTCCAGACCTATCCTTCACTTAGCTTTTTATTTTTAACAAATGAAAAATACGGAGAGCAGTTGTCATTTGTTAAAGTGTAGCAGAAAGAGCGAAACAGGCCAGTGGAGGCTTCATCAAGAACGCTCATTCAGAATGATGAATGTGGCTAAACACACATTTGTTCGTAAAACTTGCAGAGTGGCTGAGCATCATTAAGCATGAGAAATAGGTGCAGCATGCTGAGAAGAGAGTGGAGCAAACAGATGTTGTGAATTTTCACAGGCATCCTTCATCCACCAGTCCATCATTAATATAGTTGAAGGTGATCCTTTCTTTTTATTTAATAAGCACAAACAAAGTGCATGTGCTGTGATTCTGCTGAATACACTTCTTTTTCTGTAGGAGTAAGGGCCTGTAAGGACAGCGAGGGTGTGTAGACAAACCAACTCCCTGCGTGCCTGCAGTATGATGTCAGCCTGCGAGCTACAGCAAGACCAGGATGCCTCTTACTTTTCTCTTTCATTCATCTTGCAATAGCCTTAACCACTTCATCATTCCCTTTGCTCCCTAGAAGACTGTCTGGGTCTGCAGAACAATGAACAGCTCCGTGACTTTTGACCTCAATACCTTCCCAAGTATTCCATGGGATGTCTGCAATTTCTATGACTTAGCTACCTTCTGATTCTACTTCATTAAGAGCCTCTAACTTTCACAATAACACATTACGATTTGTTTTTTTGACATGAGTTAGATAGAAAATATTTTTTTTTGTCTTTTTCCTTTTTATCGGTACCAGGGATCGAACTCACGATTGCCTGCTTGCAAGACAAGCGCTTATGCTGCTGAGTTAAACCTCCAACCCCGAAAACATTTTTTTCCTATGGCAAAAACTTCACCAACTCTTATCTGTAATTCCAATTCTACTTCTTTCCTTTTCTTCTCTTTTTGGCTGTAGAGAGCACAAGAGGAAAGACATATCTACTGGTTTTCCTTCAATCTGCATAGTCCGGCCTACTGCTCACGGCCCCTCAGACCTTTGTTCCGGGGCAAAGAATAAAGAGTCCTCTCTTTTATAACCTCATTTTCTCAATCTGTTTCATGAAAATGCTAATTTTGCTCTTGTTCCCCCAGGGTTGGGCCAATGAAAACATTTTGTGGATCTCTAAAAAGCATTCTACAGTTACAATAAATGTTAAGTTATGATTAATTGAGCAATCCTTTTGCTTTGTAGAGTTTTTACTTAGGAGCTGTCATCTTCTTAAACCCTGTGGCCTCCTTGCCTTGAATTTCACATTTGCTTCCAGGGACATTGATTATATGAAGCTGCATCTTTTTTCATTGTGTGTTTGGGTCTATACACATGCTAGTATATGTGTACATATTTATATGTGTTTATTTATGTTCACACCATACAAGAGGAAGAAAAAAATGACTACCAAACATAAACAATACAAAAACAAAAAACAATGAAAAGCTAATGCAGCTCTAATCTAGTTCTCAGGGTCAGATATTTCATTATCTTGTTATTAATGAACAAAGAAAAACAAAATAACATTTTTTCAGTTTCTCCTTTCTGCATATAACGTATGCATTAGTAAGGTGAATATCTTAATATCTTAAGGCAGAAGTGAGCAACTTTATGGGAAATAATTTTAGAATATATTATATTTATTGGGAGCCTCATTTGTTGAATGCATTTATTTTTTGACCACTGACAGCTGCCTGTATCTGCTTTGATTTGGTGTGTTGAGTTTAAGCATTCAGTTGCATATGCTTTTGTTTAGCATCTCTGCTATAATAGGAGCCCATCTGTGTTCCAAATGCTGGAATCCCCAGTTACCAGCAATGTCAGATACTCTCCTGCTCTTGGAGTCACGGTCAACAGAGGTCAGGGAACAGAGTGCTTTGCACTCAGTTAAAAGTCCTCTTTGAACCAGAGTATTAGTTCGCTAACACCAAGTCCCCCTTTTTGCTAGAGGAAATGCTATTGGTTCCTGCTGCTTTACCAACAGGACAAAATAATACATTAACATGGCAGATGGGTTTTAATTATCTCCTTCCTGGGTCTCCTAACTCAAGTGCAGCATAGGTATCCTTGGAAGCACTGTGTAGCTCTAGACTTCCTATGGTTTAATACTGAACGTGAATATAACCTTAAGTTTGGAATATGGCTTTATTTGTGTGAATCTTTGACCTCAGGAAGAACATGCGCTTAGGAGCTTGAGCCAGTCAGGGAGCCTGGGTCCCTGTGTGATTGCCTCATCTGCCATCCCAATTTTGAGATTCCCTGCGTTCCCTGTGGTTCCCTGTGGCTACTTGGATACTTAGCCAAATGAACGGGAGACAGGATGTGGATGTGATTTGTCTTAGTGCTTAGTATTTGTTATGCCATGAAGACTTACCTATGAATGAAGCTTGATAGTGACTTGTGTTCTAGGGCAAGTGACTGTAGTTTAGCATCTTTGAAATGCAAACATCCTGCAGATCATCTGTGTTTAAAGTCAGAAGGACATGGAGAATGACCTTGGCATTCTTGGGTAAAATATATGATGTAAGAAAAAAATTTTCATTATAAGACATGGCCATCTCTGCTGGTTCCTCTGCAGTGGTGATGGTCTGGTTACTCCAGAGTGGATATCGGTCTCCACACCATGATCATCCCAGCTAGGCCCCAACAGCTATCTCTTAGCTTCAAGGCTTTTGGGGATCATGTTATACTGGTGTTTTCACTGGTAGATGGAAGAGATAGGGTCAAATTCACAGCTTGTTTACAAGGTTAAATTGAAAATTTCCCCTTTTATCCCAGACCTTTTTCTATGTATTATAATGAAAATTGAAAATTGGGAGTTATTAGGGAAAATTGGCTTATTTTAAATCAGGGATTGGCAAACTATGGTTGCTGCCTCTTTTCATATGCACATGAGCCCAAAGTGGCTTTTGCATTCTTACATACTTGAAAAATAATCAAAAGAAGATTAAGACTTTGTGACAAGTAAAAATTACATGAAATTTAAATTTCATTGTCCATAAATAAATCCCATTCTTTTCATCATTAAGCCTGTGTTATGAAAAGTTATCCTTATTAGTATATTTTTGTAAGTAAAAATCACACGGAAAAGTTTTTTCTCATTAGTCTGTATAATATCTTTGATTATACTGCTTAGCCTACTACTGTCTAGTGCTTTATAAAATGTGCTTGCTGATACTATCTAAGTTATTTCATAGTCTTACTAGATGAGTGGCTTTCAAACTCTGAGTCACAATCCGTTAGTTTTTGAAGAAGCTAATTTGGAGAGTTACAAAGAGCATCCTACAAATCAGGGAAATGAGGCAAAATAGAAGTGGAAATATCAAAGTGCTTTGCATATGGTAAGGTTGAATGTTGCCTTTGACATTGTTTAAAAGAGGCATGTGTGTGTATGTGTGTGTGTTGGGCAAATACAAAGTAGATCCTGGTGAAAACGAGAAAACCAGGGCACATGACTGTGAGGTCTATGAGTGTCCATGGCTTGTCTCATCTGTCTTTGTTACATTAGACCTGACAACATTCTTAGAAAATCATAGATTTTTATAATGTTTTGAAGAGATGAATGAATGAGTTCAGGGAAGAAATATGGCATGATTATTGACCATTATGGATCCAGCTCCTTGGTAAACTCTGAGCGTATCTTCATTTTTCAACTCAATGCATGCAGTTTTCTGCATTAAGGACATACATACCAATGGGTGGACAAATAGTCTTTCCTCTGTTATAGAGCACATCACACAGGAAGCTGAGGTTGGGTCCCTTGTAAATGATAGAGAGGTCTTGTGATGAGTGTGACATTAGAAGAGTTTAAGCACTAGATTCAGGGGTGTCTCGTGTGCTGTGGTATCTCCATCCAGATCTGGTGAGAAACTTGAACTAATCTCCTCTGTTTCCTTTGCTAAATTCTGTCTACCCAGAGTAAGTAGGAATGATAGAAATAATTATCACATACTTCAACTGTGACGATCAGAGGAAGAAATGGATAGGAAACAGTGTTGAAAATGTAAATCTCCACCCAAAGACAGTGATCATCGTTACCTGTTAAAATATTTGTGTCGAAATCCTCCAATGGATCAGGCTTGTGGAAAACAGAAATTCAAAGGCTTACAGATCTCATGGTTAAATTGGTGAGTCCTCAAAATAAGACGAAAGCAGAGGTGATGTTTAAGGCCTCTTAAATGCTCAGATTCCCCACAGTGATGGAAATGTCTAGCAGGAGGAGGGCCAGGGAATCTTGAAAGAAGGGAAGGCCAAGCCTAGCTGTGACAGCTCCTGCAGAAAGGGGAAGCCCCTGTGGGTGAAAAAGTCCCCTCTGAGTGAGCCAGTCCCTCGGCTAATTGGTGCATTACTCTCTGTGATGGGCCCGATGGTGCTGAGATAACGAAATGAAAAATCAAATGAGAAATGGAACCCGGGAGTCTAAAAAGTTAGTAAATTTTGACATTAGAAATATAATCAAATTTCACCAGTGCTTTTCTGTAGTGACAGCCAAATCTATTCGTGTCAGAGCGAGGGCCTATGGGTTGTGGTTTCGTGTGGCTTTTCTTCCCCCTTCTCTTTTCCTTTTGCAAAATCAGCATTAGGCTATTTGGAGGACAGGCGAGAACTATTATGTTAAATTGTGCTACCTACAACTTAAGCTTCTGTCTTTGCTAAAGCTGCCAGTTTTTATAAACAACAGAAGACAGAAAAGGTTTACTAAGAATAATGTTGAAGCCCAAAAGAATCCTACAGCCTATAAATCTTAATAGAGGTTCTGAGATTCCAGCAGGCTCGATGTGTCTCTTTTACCCAGGCTCACTCCATCTTGGCTCCCCCGTGATGACTCCAATTTTCTTGAAACACAGGCACGGTGCCTTGAATTTACCTGTGGCACTATTTGCCTACAAACAGGAATACATGCATATAACCTATGCAAATCAATAAAAACACGTCAAGACCCCTTAGATCGCACCACTCTCCTAAAATGCAATTTATCTTGCTGCAAATGAGAGTAAGGGACTAGGTAACAAATAGCATCTGATCATTTAACTAGCACCTGTTGTCAATGCCTTTGAAAACTGCATTTTTCATTTGACATACAGTAAATTGCATTTTCATATATATCGAATGGAAAAGGGAGTTGGGTGTACATATGCAGCCTTTATGAATTTTATGAACAATGGATATTTTCGAGCTGTGTGTTTAAAGGGGTCACATCAAACATGCAAATCTATTTATTCCTTCTGCGTTGGTTGCGAACACACTGTACTTTTCTTATAGCTGGGTATTAAAGTACAGTAATGCTGAAAGTATAATTATAACATTCAAGTTAGGTGAAGGACAATTACTATAATTTTTGTATAAAATTGAATATAACTTAAATGTATAAACGTGAAATATTATTTTTGAAAAAAAAAGTTTCTCAGGGGAAAACTGCTTTTTATAAATTACATTTTTTTCAGTCGGTTCCTTTGTTGGCTTAAATTATGAGCTGTAGGGCTTTTTTTTTTTCCTTAACGCAATATTTTGTTTGCAGATGGGTGGCTGTTGCACAAATTCAACAACACTTAGGCTTATCAGCAACAATGGTTTTCACATTAGTGAGCATGGTTTGGCAATATTATTTGACATCTGGAACAAGCTATATTATACCAGACATATCAAGTATAACTGAATGGATCATTTAACTGGCATTTGTTTCAAAAACTCCCACTCTTCAGCTTTTGCCGGGCTGTCATCACGCGCCAGCAGCGAGTCCCACGTTTCCCCAGCTTCCCTGCCTCTGGCAGTCTCACGCTTGCTGCCCACCTTAAATTGGACATTTTGTAACGGTGGCAACAAGGCCGTGTTCTTGCTTCTCCTTTTTGCAGGAAGTCGTCATGCCAGGCAGCAACAGAGCTCAGAAACTCTGTGACCGTTTTCACCAGGAACCGGGCCATCCCCTGCGTGGATGGGCTTTGGTCTCATTTCCGATTTCCGATTATGGGTCCCCCGGGACATCTGCATTTTGGGAGTGGCTGTGTCACAAGGAAGTCTGCTTTGTTGGGTTTATTGTAACCTTGATAGAGAAGAGAAAGAAAAAAAAAAAGCAGGGGGAGCACATCCATAAATACATTACGTTGCATCCATGAATGAAAGAGCCACATGGGGGCAGAGAGGGAAGACCCTGAGAGCAGGAAGAAATGGGAACAGCAGAATTTTTACGCTTAAAGTCTCTCTTCATCTGTCTGGCTAATTTCCCCCAGCAACTTGTGTGTAAAGACACAGTGCTGGAGACCGGCTCTGCAGTTTCCCATCACCATTCCTGATTTACTTTGCTGCTCTACTGAAGGAATTAGCACTTAGGATCTCAAAGCTGGGTTTGCCGTGGACCTCTATGGGGGAAACTGCTCTGGCAATGCTGGGCGTACTTTCCAAATGAGAAGTCATGCGTTTCCTTCTTGCAGGAATTCCATGCTTTTCCTGCTTGTTTATTGCTCTTGTTTATCTATTTTGATTGAAAGCTTTTCTCCTTTAACTCAAGAGAGTGCTAACTGACCTACCTGGCTTACTGAATCAATTCATACCACCCTTTCAAAATAATTAGAGGAAAAGAGGAGCTTGAAAAGTAAAGTGAATAATGAGCTCGTCTAAAAGGGCAAAATCAGGTAATGAGGCAAGCCAGAGGCCTCACCTTGTTTTCATTGCATTTGGCAAAATTGTTTTTGTTGATACAAACCACTTGGAAGTTGAGTCTCAGAGCTAAAAAGGGCTTTATTATCTGCACTAATGTCACTGAAAGAGGCTGGCAAAGGTGACTATAATATTGGAAAGGAAGAAGCAGCCTTAGCCACCTTTACATTCCTGCTTGCTTTAGTTGCAGATGAATTCAGGATGACAAAATAATGAGAGCAGTGCACTAAGTGTGGGGTAAAAGCAGAAACAAAAGCAACAAAGCCCTGAGTTGAACACATGCATCAAAAAAGAATCAAACACTCAGCAATAAACTTAACCGAGGAAATGGTAGCTTTGTATGATAAAACTACAAAACATTATAAGAAATCAAAATAGAGATAAATGAAAAGGCATACTGCACATGTGAGTTGGAAGACTACATACTATTTAAAAAATCAGCAAAAAAACAATCGTGCTGGCTATCCAAGCAGTCTACCGGCTGAATATGATCCTTATCAAAATCCCAATGTGGGACTAGGGAAGAATCCTAATGTTCACATGGAATTTCAAGTAAGCAATAAATAACTAAAACAAGCTTGAAAGAGAAAAACAAAGTTGGAGGCCTCATACTTCCTGATTTCAAAATATATCCCAAAGCATTGAATAGTAATCAAGATGATATACTGGTATAAAGGCCAGTGGAACAGAATGGAAAGCCCAGCAACAGAACTTTGTGTGTATGGTCAAGTGGTTTTCAGTAAGAGTGCCAGGACTGCACTGCACTGTTCAGTAAGCAGTGTTGGTAGTTATATATTCACACTCAAAAAAAGAAATGGTTCCTAATATGGCATCATATATAAAAATTAACTCAAAATAGATTTAAAAAAACCCTAAGACTTAAAAACTATGCAAGAAAACACAGAAGGAAAGTTTTAGTGTGGTGGACTTGGTAGTGATTTCTTGATTATAGTACCAAAAGCATAGACCAATAAACCAATAGATCAATAAAAGCACGGAACCTAGACTCTTCTGTCTGTCAAAGGAAGCAGTCAAGAGAGTGAAAGGGGACTTACGGCATGGAAGAAAATAATTGCAAATCACACAAACACCATACACACACACACACACACACACACACAAATTAACAAAGAAAGACTCAGTTTTTAAAACTGGGCAAAAAACTTGAATAGCTAATTCCCCATATAAGCTACATGGATGGCCAGTGGCCACATGAAAATATGTTCAACAGGCTGATCATAAGGCAAATGAAAACCAAAGCCACAAGACACCACCTCACACTCACTATGGTGGCCATTAGATGACCACTATTAAAAGAACAGAAAATAACTAGCATTGGTGAAGATGTGGAGGAAGTGGATTCCTTGTACACAGCTAAGGAGAATTGAAAATGGTGCAGCTACTGTAGAAAATAGTATGGACCAATGTTCTTCCAAAAAATTACAAGTAGACCTACCATAGGATCCAGCAATCCCATTTCTAAGGTATATTTCCAGAAGAATTCAAAGCATGATCTTGAGGAGACACTCACCCATTTATGTTCACTGTAGTGTTATTTACAATAGTCAGCTGGTGGAAGCAAATTAAATATCTACCAGCTAATGAATGGATAAAGAAAATGTGACGTCTACGTATAGTAAATGCTATGCAGCCTTAAAGAAGGAAATCTTATCAGATGCTGCATGGATCAGCTTTAAGAGGATTATGCTAAATGGTGTAAGCTACTCACAGAACGATTGGTACTGCGTGACTCCACTCAGCAACTAAAAGAATCAAACTCACAGAAACACAAGGTAAAATAGAATTTGCCAAGACCTGGGAGGAACAGGAAAAGGATGGGGGAGGCAGTGGGCAATGGACATAGAGTTTCAGTTTTGCAAGAGGAAAAGTTTCTAGCCATCCCTAGCATAACAGAGTGAATGTATACTAATAACTCTATTCCTACCAGATGAAGACAGTTTAACGTCATTTTTAAATCCGTAACAATAAGAACAAGACCAGTGTAGACTTTGGTCCCTGCACAGTAGTTGTTAACCCCCTGTGGATCTTGGAATCTAGTCATGAAACTTCATTTCAGCTTCTTTGTGATAGAAATGATTGTGGGGAGCACGCAGGCAGGGAAGCTTCCTGGTGGAGGTGGATCTTGGGGCTCAGTACACCTATCCCACGTGGTCAGCCTTTTTTACTCGTGTTTTTCCATGACACACAGCTGAATTAGAATGTGAGTTTTCTGTGGTGTGGGAAAGTGAGGGCCCACTGTTTTACTGTTGGCTGAATCGGCAGCTTTCTACTCAAACTGTGGACACCTCCATCCTCTGCTGGGATTGCTGGTGCGATCCTGTGTTGGGCATCCAGGCCTGATGCTGGTGTCCTGCTTTTTTTGTGGCTATTTTTTTCTGAGTGTGTGTGGGGGGTCCTGAGGATTGGACTCAAGGCCTTTTCACTGTGCTACATCCCCAACCATTTTTTAAGCTTTGCATTCTGAAACAGTTCTCACTAAGTCACTGAGTTGCCCAGGCTGGTGTCAAATTTGCAGGCTCTCAGAATGTTGAGATTCTGGGCCTGCACCACCACAACCAACTTCATGCTGGTCAGCTGCTTATTTACTGGCCAACTCTGAGGGAAAACTGGGCTCCTGAATTTTTATTGAGCCAATACCTTTGCAGGGTTACCCACCACGGTTGTCACCTTCCGGTACCTCTGCAGTTACCATGTCTGATCATGCTATGTTATTCCCTGGAGAGGAAAAGCAGAGCAGTATGGAGCAATGGCCCATGGATCCCCTTGCTCGAGTCACATCTGCCTCTCACACCTTCTGTTTGGGAAGGAAAGACAGCTCATTGTCCCTTCTGATCCCTTCTTGCCCTTGGCTCTGCTTAGTTTTCTATCTCTGGAGTTGCCCCTGTGGAAGCATTCCCCAAGCTACCTTGTTCGTTGGCTTCCTACTGGGTTTGACCATGAAAGGTCATGACAAAAGAGTAGAAAGTAAGAGAAGAAACAAGCCTGGGTATTTGTCCCCACCTTACTCTGGCTCTGTTAGCTTCTCTGGCATGGGTTGAATCTCTGCTGTGGCTCTAACTCCTCTGTATGACACGTGACCCACCAAGGCTTTTGCTTTAGTTAATGACCCTCCTCTGTTGTCTCTGCAGCCTGAGAGTGGCCATGGTGACTTCTCTCACGTCTCCCTTGCTGTGTGTCCTGGCTGGATATCCAAGCCCCTGCATTCAATTTCCTCTCTTGTGAATATTTGAGGCAGTTCCTGTTTACACTGTTTGTCTCTCACTGATACAATTCCTCAGGCCTTCAGAAAGTCCTAAACCATTGTGTTGGAAAAACCCTTTTACTGCAGGAAAGCAAAATTGGAGACTGACAGCATTGATTTTGGTACAGCTTTCCTATTTCAGGATAAGTTATGGTCGCCCTCTGGTCGCTGGGTCTATAGGTAGAGGTGTAAGGGATTCATGACAGTGGGAAGTAAACTGGTTTGTGTTCCTTGAGTGCTACTTTACTTGTGGTCACATGTAAACTGTAAAATGGGATGGAAATAAATGCCAGAGACTCAGACTTTATTTTAGATCATGAATATGATAAACCTGGTGTGTTCATATTATAGAAACGCCTGTAATCATAATTCAGCATTGCTACTCTATCCAGTTTAATAAGGCCATATTTATTATATGATCACCTTGACAGTCTGGCATCAGGCCAGACATAAACTAGAAAGAGCCCACTGTAGACTGAAAAGAAGTCTTTGGGAGTAAAAAGATTAAAAACTCACCTACAGACTATGTTTATCAGTCAGTAGCCATTTTTGCATTCTGTTTGTGATTTTAAAAAGGACAGTAGGTCATTATGAAAAGTGTAAATGATGGAACCTTTTATTTTAGGAGGCTTATATTCCCTTTGGGAATAGGTTGGAGTTGCTCCAGCAAGTAGAAAAGCCTCCTGTTCACTTCAAGACCTGGACATTCTCATCCCAGTGCAGGGCTCCAATGTTGGTGTTATTTGCCGCCCTGACCCCCTTTTAGTTATTAAGCTACCAAGAGTTACCAGGCAGGTGAGCATCTGGTATTTTACTTATGTGATACCATCCATTTTCCCAGGAGGTAGACTTTGGGGGACTGGGAGAATGTGAAATGGTATAAAGAAACATCGAATCAAACAGCATATTCACAGCATAGGTTCATCAGATGCATGAGGTCCTGGGCTTTGTAGCTAAGATTGCCCAGTTCCTGCCTTCCAGAGGCTAAGACCCCCAGTTCCTTATCACCCACTGAGGGGTATGGACAGTTAGAATGAGAAATGAGAGGTTTGGGCTTTAGGAGGAGTGTCTATATGTCTTGTAAGCTGAAATTTGAAAGAGGAGAGAAATTTACTTGGTCATAGCTCAGATAGGAGTGTCCTAGCCAGAGGGACCAGGGCTTTGTGAAAGTTTGGAGGCACAAAAGAACATGCTATCTTACAGGAAACGACACAAAAGCATGTTAAAGTTTGGGCTTTCTAGAAGTAGAATAACAGTATTTTTGTTTAATTTTTTTTTTTAACTTTCCCTGGAAGAGGATCATTTTGGTAGTGGTTGTTGTTCAACATGATTGAATATGATTGGGTATTATTACTTGCTGATGGGACTTAATTTTCTCATGTTTAAATGTGATCCATTGTCTTGTGTCTAGAACATATTAAAATGACTTCGAAATGAGAAGCAAAGGAACTCTGGTTATTTCAGCACAAACATACTTGTTTATTGAGCAGAGTGCAGGGTGCTGGGATATTTCAACACTGTGGTTCTGTGGATGCTTAAATTTCAGGGTTACAGGATGAGGTCAGCCCTTTTGTGATGACTGGGTGCCTCAGACCACAGAGGTAACTCAGCACTTATTAGTATTTTTTTCTTTCCTCCTGACTTCTCTCTCTCTCTCTCTCCTTTTTTTCCCTTTCTTCTTTCCCTCCAACTCAAAATTCATCAACTTGCAATACCCCTGATAAAACACATTTATAATGCTGACCAAATTTTCTGGCTTCAGCCAGCTGTTCAGTTCTTTTTTTTTTCCCTTTCTGGAAGGCCCCAAACTCTTCTCACTACTTGTTCTGAAGATAAATTAGCGACTTCTAAATAATGCAGTGAACCCTAATTCTCTTTGATTAGTAGCGAGTTAGATGATAGCGACCCATTGAAATTGGCCATCAGCATAAATAATGAGTGAATGAACTGATAAAATGCAAAGTCACCGGCCGTCATAAATCAAATGAAATCCACTTTCTCTGGAAGTCACTGAAATTAGAAGTCCATGCTCCTATTAATTATTTTGCCTTCTGAAGACGACAGTGTTATAAATCAGCCTTGAAAGGCCCTTCACTTAGAAAGCTGAAGGAGTGCGGCTGCCTGCAAATTGCTTTGTGTACGCACCTAATTGTTTCTTAAGTAATCCACCTTTGTAGCACAGGCTTCAGGAAACAGAGAAGGGGCCCTCTGCATGAGGTCCGCAAATGTGTCTCTCTGAGGCACCCCTCATTCCTATCTCATGCCTCAGACCCCATCAGGCAGGGCTGGGTATGTGAGAGTGGTTTTTTGTGCCAGGGTTTGGTGGTAGAACCCTGGCTTTTGAATCATGTTGTCTCTCAGCTGCTGACCGGGGCTGAGAAGTCAAACTTCTTGATTGCAATGAAAATCAAGATTTTTAAAAACTGGAGAAAAACCCAGAAGTTGAAAACTTTGGTGTCTCAGGTTCATTTTTAAGAGTTGTTGTAATCTGCATATATTAGGTGTGAAATGATGCATAATGTTTTTCCCAAAAGTAGGTGGGAAATTATATTCATTTAGGAGCCTATTTTGCAACAGACATTTAAAAAACACAACTTTTTGCACAAAAGAAGTGAATTATGTGATAGGAAATGTAAACTAGTTTCACTTAGGACAACTGTCATGTTTGATATTTGAGAATTGAGACAGCCAATAAAAAAAAATTATTCTCATGCTCAGAAGGGGTCTCCAAAATTTGATCCCACTTTGAGATTGGACCCTGGATTATTAGTCAATCTGAACAGAAATGTCAAATGAATTCTCTGCTTCCCATTGAGTATGGGAGCCTTTTGGTGGCCTCCACAGGGAGATGAACAGGTTTGTGGGGACAGAGACACAAGTAGAAGTAGTTTGTGGGATCTACCTCTAAGGTTAGGTGTGAGGTCGCTGTCCTAAACCATAGTGTGGGCCCTGCTGAGACATGGGAGGAGAGAATTTCTAAGGAGAAAGCATTCTTCCTGTCCTGCTTTTCTAACCTTTTTACCATCTGCTGCACGCCTGCTCGATTCCCCAGGTGGCCAGCATAGAAAATGTGAATCCTGGCCTTGGAAAATGCAAATTCCCTTCCAGGATGTAGGAAGCCCAGTCTCCTTTGTGTTGCGACAGTTGAGGTGTCCTGGCCTGTTGAGTCATCCGCTGAAGATGGTGTAGGTGTGGAGGGCAGGACCATCTGTCAAGTGAATGGCAAAATTCCCTGCAGGTGTGTCTGCTATGGTGCTAAGGCTTGTTTCAACTTAATTCTGTATAGCCCAGGCTGAAAAACTAAATTTAATGATGTATCATTGAGCATTATGTCATGAAATAGAAAGGCGCAATTATTCCCTAGGATATTGAATCCTGAGTATAAAGATGTTCTGGGTCGTGTCCTTGAAACCAGCCAAATCTGTAATTTTGCAGCAACTCCATGGCCCATTCACTGGTATAATTAATGTGACCTCACTCCTACGCTTTTAACTCTTTGAAGCATCTACATTTGGATGATCAGTCTATGTTATAATACCGAATTTTTGTGTTCATTGTTCAGTTCCACACAGGTAGGGTATAGTGAAATAATCAAGGCTTTGGAAACAGATTTTACACTTATTCCCTAGCATGTGACATTAGATAAATTAATTTTTCTGGGTCTCTGTTTCTTTATCCATAAATTTAAATCACTGTACATCCCTTGCAGATTTGTGCTGAAGATGAAATAAAATAATATGTAAAGGACTGAGCAGTTTGCTGGATATGTAAGTAGGTAGGGAATCAACTTTCGTTCTCCAGACTCTGCCAGGAGCCCTGGTGGCGGTGCTGGGGAGCAGATGCCTTGTGTGATTCTGAACCCAACTTCAAGTTGATACAAACAGTTCAGACAGCATCAGCACAGTGTAACAAAGGGGGAGAAAAAACACCTTGATGCCCTCTGGTGTGGAAAAAAGGATGTCTTCTGTGAGGTGAGACTCTCTTCCCAAAGGCTGGTGGAATACACCATAAAGAGATGCAAAAAGACATGTGCGGTGGGGGAGAAGCTGAATTTGCTCTTTGATGGAACACAGGCTTAATTTAGCCTTTCTAGCAAAAGAAGCAGGAGGCTGGCCAGAGGTACAGTAGATGGCTCTGCCATGCAAATATAACGCGATGGGGAAAGTAATCTGTTGGAGTGAAAACCTTCAGCTCTTTTTCTGCAAAATGGGGTCAGAAAAATTGTAATGAAACTTAAATGAAGTCATAAATGTCAAGGAGCATTGTGAGCTGTGGAGTTGGGGCATGGTTTTGTTGTTGTTATGACGGAGCACTAGCCTGGGGGTAAAATAACCAAGAGGCTATGCCCTTCCATACCACAAGATTCACAGGACCTTACAAGAACGCTCAGAGGTCCTCCTGCTCCCTTCTAATTGGCCCACAACTCTGTTTCACAGGTCCAACATGGATTGGCTATTTTAAGCAAATTGCGTACTTTTATGGAAACAAGCACTCCCATTTATATTTTTAATTAGAAAAAGAAGAGAGGATTTCTTTTGCTCAGAGTTTCCAGCCCAGATGATTCAAGGGTGTGGAGGAAGGATATGTTCCTCCTCTTCTTTTTCCTTCTCCTCCTCCTTTTTCTTTTTCTTTCTTTCTTTCTTTTTTTTTTTTTTTTTGGTATCAGGGATCGAACTCACAACCTTGCGCTTGCTAGGCAGGCCCTTATGCCATTGAGCTAAATCCCTGGCCCCTCCACCTCCTTTATAACTTGTATTTTTGCTTTGGTCCACTGGCTTGTTATTGGTTTTTGTTTTGTAAACATCCAAAAAGACCATGAACCCTAAGTGTGTGTGGTATTGGGGAATGAACCCGGGACCTTTGCACTGAGGTCTGTCTCCAGTTTTTTTTTTTTTTTTTTTTTTTTTTTTTTTTTTTTTTGGTCTTTTTTGTTTTTATCGGTACCAGGGATCGAACTCATGACTGCATACTTGCAAGGAAGGCACTTATGCCGCTGAGCTAAATCCCCAGCCCTCTGTCTCCAGTTCTTTTTTATTTTGAGACAGGTTCTAGCTAAATTATTAAGTGGCCTGGTCTGGGCTGAGTCCTTCTGCCTCAACCTCCTAGCATTCTGGAATTACAAGCATACACACACATCCAGCTTGAGCCCTTCTTGCAAGAACTATTTTGGGGGAGGTTCTTCAGCCATGTCTTTTTATTTATTGAAAATTCAATTTCAGTTGCAGAAGCACAGTGTTCTTCATTAACATTAATTGCCAAGGCTCAAACTTTGGCAACCCTTCTCCCCAGACTCTTCCACAGAGGCAGTTTATTAGGAATTTGCTGCCTTTGCTTGGCTTTCTTCTGTGACTGTATAGACTCTCCCATCACAAACATGTACGTATGCACACTAAGGAACTCCCTTTCTCTTCCCCCTTCTGTAGCTTGTTGTTTTCCCTCTGTGGTGTTTCTTAGAGACCTTTGTGCGTCAGCACATGTAGCTGTCCTTACACCTTTTCAATTATGTGCAGTGTTCTACAGGATGTATTTACCAATGCCTGCTTGGTCCTGAGCTTTCTGATGAGGATTTTAGTTGTTAGCATTTTCCTTGTCATATTGTTAATGGTTGACCTTGGGATGAGCCTTTTGTGCATGTGTACAAATCTCTCTCCAGAGAGTATTTTAAGAAGAATATTCCGAGAAGAAGTGTACTCTTAAGTAGAGCTGCATGATCCTAAGGTATGCACATGATGGATAATAATGAACACTCTTAAGTTTGTTCCCCATAGTGATTTTATCAGTAGGGTCTTTTCTGAAGATTTGTGGAAAGTGGCCATTGGACACTTTTTCTACATATGTTGGATATTTTACTCTTTGCTGGGTATGACATGGTCATTTTTAATTCACTGTCATTTTTAATTTGCATTTTCCTGTCATGCTTTGAAAACATATATTTGTTGTCAATCTTTATAAATTTGTTGCTGTGATTTGCTCCTGCACATCCTTTACCCATTTTTTCTTATTGGTTTGTGAGGACTGTTATTTATTGGTGTCTTTGTACATTCAGAGTGTATTCACTTTAATATGTTGTATATAGTGAAAATATTTTCTTATGATCTGTCTTTCAACTTTACGATGCCTTTTGTTACATATAGGTTTTTAAATTTGCTGTTTTACATGTTTTTCCCTCTATGCTATTTAATCCTGTTAAAGATATTTGTGATCCTTGACAATAAACAGGTGATATGATAAAAATATAGTGATTTTTAAGTTAAGAATTATTACAATAAAAGATGTATTTCCATTAAACATCCATAAAATACTCCCCTTGCTTTGAACACATTTATCCCATTTTTCCTGCCACTTTCTGAAGCAGTTCTGGAGAGTCTTTCATGAGTGTCTTTGGTTACATTGCCATGGCTGCCTCAATGTCCTGAAATGATTCACAGTGTTTTCCTTTTATGATCATCTTGACCTTGAGGAAGGTCCAGATAGTGCACAATGCCAGAGTCAGTGAATGAAAGTGGATGAAGTGGATGAAGTGGATGAAGTGGATGAAGACACACCGTCATATTTTTATTCCTCTGCCTTTCTGTTGGATGACTCTTGGCGTCAGCATTGGCTGTATTGTTACCATAGCACATAAAGACGCTCACGAAAGAAGACTTCAGAACTGCTGCAGAAAGTGACAAGAACAAAGGGAGAAGTGTGTTCAACGCAAAGAGGAAAAAGAAGAGGGGATAATGGCACTGTGTCATTTACTACAGTGAATGTTAAAAACTTAAACGTTCACTATATATGGAAGGACTTTGATGCTCTAATTTTACCTTTTGATTCTTGACCCATTCATTTATCCCCTTTGGTGAGTGATTTCATACATATGTTAAGACCAAATTTAATGTATGTATTTCATAAATGGCTAATCAGTTGATCCAACACTGTTTGTTTTAGATCATTTTGAAAAGCTGTTTTTAGTATGTATGAAGTTTTTAAGTGTACAGAAAACAGGACTGTTTTCTGTTTTATGATCTATTTGTCTATTGTTATCAGAAGTGTTAAGATAGTGTCTCAGCTGGCTGCACATTGCTTCATGAAGTTCAAAAGAGAGTGCCAAAGGTCACCTTGGGCAGCTGCATTTCATATCACCAGTTACAAGTGAACAGAATAGTCGAGGGCCCAAGTTTCTGAGTTCTTGGAAAGCAGGGTCATGATGACATTGGTTATTCTCATCTCTAAGTCCCCTGTTGCTTTATGGTCCATTTTCTCACCATCATAGGACACTTGTCATGGGTTTGAATTGGAATGTAAGGGCCACCCTGATAGGAGAATGGGATGGGTGTTCATCAGAATATACACACTCTAATTCTCATTTGACCATGAGTTTGATGGCCACAGACAAACCACCATCCTGTTATATGCTGAGAAGAATCAGATTGAGTAGCCCTGGGATCCTGACTTGAGCCTGCCTCCTATTGACTGGGGGGCATGGGGCAGTGGTTTTACTTCTTTGTCTCATCTGTTGATAGGGATGTTATCATCTACTTCTCAGGAAGGTTTTAAGGGACTTTAGCTCAAATAGTGTATAAAGTAGCATCTTGTTAACTACAAAGTATAACAAAAAGTAGAACTATATACTAGTATGTACAGGCTTTGTTTTTATTTTGGTCCAATGAAGATAATAAATCTTTGTCTCACCTGCCTTGAAGAGCTGTTTCCAGCATCAGATGGGATGTGCTTTGATAAAATTGAAATGCCATACGAATTATTTATGGGTGATGAATGCCAACAGGTAGAGTGGATTTGGGAAATATTAACTAAGCCCACAGGGTTACTGCAGTGAAAGAGGGCAATATAAATAAGGCATCTTTAAGGGAGACTTTTTGGAGTAAGATTTATAGGGGTCCTTAAGTCTTTAACCATTTGAGTTAAAAAAGGTTTAGAGTTAGTCCTTTGGGAGGGATCAGATGGTCCTTCAAGCATGCAGAAGGGGAGAGTAAGTGCTACGTGGAGTTTTTGTGCTAAGAGAATCAAGGTGCAGAATGAGACCGGCTGCAAGTTGATTTGTGCTGTCAGTGGCTGTGTCCAGTTGTTTTTAATTAAAAAGTAAAACTTTGATCTTTATTTGTTTATGAATCGTGAAATGCTTCTCATTCTTTCCTGCCTTTCCCTTCTTTCATATGGAACATAAATCTAGCAACAGGCAGAACACAAGATGCTAATAGTTTGGGTCTTGATTAAATGAGGTCCTTAAAGGCACAAATGTGAAAAGCTTGGTTTCCAGGGAGACACTATTGGGAAGAGGTGGGCCCTTTAAGAGGTGGAGCATAGTGGGAGGTGATCTACAGATCACTGGGGACTTCCATTTGGAGGGGATTGTGAGACCCCAGTCCCTCCTTTCTTTCTTTCCCTCCTTGAGTATGATATGAGTGGTTTTGTTCTACGACACATGCAATGATATGTTGTTTCTCCGCATCTCAAAAGTAACATGGCCATCTAGTCATGGGGTATTGAAACCTCCAAAACTGTTAGCCTGAAAAAACCTTTCCTATTTATAAATTGATTACCTGAAGCATTTGTTATAGTAACATGAAACTAATGCATTAAGTTATTAAGTACTGACAATGGAAAACTAGAAAAAGAAAAAATAGCTTCTTAGGCTTGTGATTTTGTTGGCAGTAGTCTTTTTCCCTTTAGGAGGATGGAGATGCTAGTTGTGGTACAGTGTGACTTTGGTGGTCCCAAGTGAATCACACCTCTGGTTTTTAAATCTCTCTGTAGTCCGTTATGTGCTAACTCTGGCCTTGTGTAGTGGGACACGAACGGGAATAAAATACAAGACTCTGTGTTTGTACAGTACAGGTGTCTTATTGCAATATTTGGCCTTAGAATCCACTTTTCAGGTAACGAACCTATAACTAGCCATGTAGAAAGACATCAGAGCCCTGGCGATACCTACTCAATCAGAATCTCTAAATTGTGGTTGATGCTATTTTGAATATCCCAGGCCCTGATACCATCTAGCAGCAAATATGTGAAGGACCTTCAGTAGGCCTTGTAGAAGAACCACCCAACCTAACCGTTAGCTCACAGAATTATAGGCACATGAGATAGTTATTGTTTGAATCCACTGTACTTGTTATTATAGCACTATACAACCAAATGACTGAGTTGAGACACACACACACACACATATGTGTACACACATGCACATAAAGGACTCAGATTAATGTATGAGGATTAATTGATTTTTCGTAGCACTTGGCTTCAGACTGTATCAGGAGCCTTTTAATGGTTACTTAGTGCCCTGGTTCAGTTCAGATGAAGCATTGTTGAGATGTGACTATTTCATTAAGGAACAGATAGTAAAAGAGCAAAGAAGTATTTGTTCCTTTCCAGTTAGGCCAATACCCTGCGCGTCAGGTCCCCTAGGCCCATAAGCACCCATGGGAGAAGGCAGTCAGGTAATGACGTTTGCTTCTGCAGCTTGTGTGCAAAAAGAGACCTGGGAGAATGTATAAATCCATCACTTGAAGCCATTAGGCAGAGTGTTGGTCAGTACAGAAAACTCTCTTCTCATTAATTCAAGGGAGATTTACTTGTGTCACCCTCATTAGTATTTATGGGATTTATCCACATCAATCGCTACTGCATTAACAGGGAAATAACTAAACCTCCCAGGGTTTGTTGGCACTAATAACATGAGCTGGAAGTTCCAGAAATCGCCTTGATCAGAAGTATTCCAAACCAAGGCCTGTAATTGATCCTTTTCAAAGGACCCTCAGGATGTTCTCCTGTTTGCTTCCTTTCCAGGGGCAGCATTTACCTATTAGCATGATATCCGTATCTGTACAGATGTTGGGGAGTCTGTTTCTTATCAAGCAATGTGGGGTAACCCAATGGAGTATTGAAAATCCCATTATCAAGACAGAGGATCTAAGTCAAAAAAGGGTTAACTTTCATATAATTCTTTTTGTTTGGTCCTGGCTTAAAAAAACCCTAACCCTGCATGTAAATATATTTTTTATGTATTCTGAACATAAAGTTAGCTCTGTCCTACCATATTGATTTATTAGATTCTCTGACATTTTAGTTGTGGTCGTTATGTTATATTTATGAGATGAATGTTGGATTCCCTCATTATGTTATCCTCATTTATTTTACATACTTTTATGGCTGGTTGTGCATCGCTTTACAGTTAAAGCTTTATTGCAGCTGTTAGCGTGGGGGGAGGGGAAGGCAAGTAGTTATCGATCGGAATTTACATGTTTACTGTCGTAATCATGATTTATTTAATCTGTTTGCACATATAAATATAAGCCCACTCTCTGAAATAAAAAAAATATATGCCATATCTATATTTTAGATGGTGGAGCATTCACTGCCACCCTGAAACCCATTGGGGTAATGAATTTGAGCCTGATCTGGTGTTTTTTTAGATTAGCACATTGTGTACAGCCTGTTGGTGAAGATTTCGGATTCTCAAGTCCCAGAGTCAGTTACGGATCTCAGCTGTGTTGCTTATTGCCATGTGGTCAAGATGTTTATCTCTCTGTGCTTCAGCTCCTGCACCTGTAAAATGAGGATGATATTAGCTGTTACTCTATATGGCTGTTGTGAAAATAAAAACAACTGATAAAATTCTTTGTGCAAGGCACAGACACATCATTTATTAGATGGCATTTGCTGGAACTCCAGTGGGGTCCCTGGTGAGCCAGGTATGGCAGGGAAGGTGTAGTTAATTTCAGAGAGGACCCTTGGCTTTAGTTTGGCATATTAGCTGGCTTTCCTGTTGCTGGACATAATACCTGTCACCCATAATTTAAAAGCGGGGAGGTTCAAGTTAGCTCATGTTTTACAGGGATTCAGTCCATGGCTCCAATGAAGAAACATCATGTTGAAAGAACTTGGCAGAGCGGTTACTTAATCCATGGCAGCTGGGAAGCAGAGCAGGGGAAAAATGAGCAGAGCAAGAGACCAGACATAGACCTGAAGGTCATGCCTCCATGACCCACCCGGTCACACTCAGAACTATGTTCTACAAATTTGCTAGGCACTTCTTAACCATACATCATGATAAATGGTCCTTTGGATTTTGCAGGACGAGAGCATCTACAAGGCTCTGAGGTATGCTGTAGCCAAGAAATAGGATTCATTGAGATCTAAAGGTTAATCCTGGAAGCTGACTCTTCCCATATACTATTTTTTTAAAAAGTGTTTCCGTTTCAAGTCTGTCATTAGATAGCACCCAATGATTAATTTCACTTAGTTTCAGTCTTCTTATCTGTGATTTGGGTTTGGTGTTTTCTATTTGCAATGTAATATGCTAATGACATAGACAATGGATTAAAAGCAAATGACATTTTCTAGCCCTAAGTCTCGTGCTAAATAACCTATGACTTTAACAAAAGACTTGACTCTTAAGACAAAGTCTCCACCTACTTTTAAGGTTCTGTCTAAAGATCTGAGGTACTGTTTGTGCTGTTATTTTAGATGTTCTAAAGCATTACAATAAATGATAGGGAATAGATGAATAACAGAGGTGAAAGTCTCTGAAGGAAGCAGGATGTGAGGCATAAACAGAGGACCGAGGCAGATTCTGTTTTGTGACTTCTGATGCCCTGGATGTGAATCCTATCCCTTCTCAAGGGGTGGAGACCTAGAGAAACCCCAAACTCTTTGGTTTTTGGTCCAAGGGATTTTCCCTAGTTATTCAGTCAAGGAGCTATTATTTAGCAATATCCTTAGGAAAAATAATCTCTACCTTGTAATTGCCTCATTGTTTGTCTGTGATATAAAGTTGTGTATCCACCTTCATTGTTTAATGCAAATCACAAATTCTGCTTGCGTACCAGCAAGTCAGCATTTGCATTTTTATACTTTACAGTTTGGCAGTGATTCGTCAAAATAATTTGCTTTTATCATCTTGCTTCAGATTTTCAAAGAATAATCTATCTCCAAAACAGTTCTATCCTTTCTATATGTTCATTTTTTTTTTGTTTTGAGGCTCTTTAGCAGAACTAATGATTTTTAATCAAATTTCTAGGCCACTCATCATAATTAGGTTTAGAATTATGAATTATGTACAGCTAGCCATTATATCACACTTCTCTGTGATAGGTGAGTGAATTAGAGATCATCACAGAACTTCCAGAGCCTTTCAGGATGATTTATGACATTTTAAAAAAAGTCTCCACTCTTAATGCATTACTAAGAAAATATGCCTTCTTTTTCCCTCTCCCTGAAAATGCTGTTTGTCATTTTTTTCTCCCCAAACCTGAAAATTTTACATAGCTAAGATTAAAAGAAAATAATCAAGAACAGCCTCAAAAATATTATGTAAAGTGAATTAAATTCTGCACAAAAGAGTACTTACTATATGAGTCTATGAATGGGACCTACTAACATCACTCTAGAGTGACAGAAATCATAATAATAGTTTCTCCTTGAGAGAGCATAAGGTAACCACGGAGTGGTAGACATTACAAATATTCTAGCTCTTGACTGAGCTGGTTTCATGAGTGTGCACCTTTGTCAAAACTTATCAGATAGTTCACTTAAAACCCGTGCATTTCACTATGCAAATATACCTCAATAAATGCATGAAGAAGTGAATCATGACTCCCCTCTTCTTAACTGTCATTTAGATGCACCTTAATGGTGATTAAAAGCTATAGAAATATTGAGGGGCTGTGATTTTTTTCATTAAACTCCTTTAGCCAGACTTTAGAGAAAAAGATATTCTTTTGCAATCCTGGTCCTCTAGGTCACTGGAGGTTTGGCTAAAGCTTGTTTGTCAGCTCTATTAGCCAGGAATATTCAAGTGGGTACCTGCTGTCTAGGTTAGCTTTTATGGGACGTCATTATTCATTCTAAAAATGTTCCCTTTTCCTGCTATTTGACTTATATGGAGGAATAATTTCTTGGCTAATTTTTTTTCCAGTACGTACTTCTGAAATACAAATTCACTTTTACTAATGAATCATTATCATGTACTACCATCAAAGGTTATTCACTGAAAGCTCAAGAAAAAAGCAATGAAAACTAATTTTGATTGTTAATGGAAATGTATTTTTAGTCTTAAAGAGCTTCCCTCAGCAATAATTATAGTTATGCCTCTTGGGTGTTTTTGGACTTTTAAATTTACATCTAGTAGCTCTTTTTCATTTAGCAGTTAATCTTTTAACAGAGCTCTGCAAATTTGTTCTTTAGTGTTATGAAAGGATTGATAGAGATTTTATTTCTTCTATTCCTCGATTCGGTTTTTATGCCCTTGCTTATGGCGCCTGCATGGGCCTGGGGTGTGCACCTACTATGTCAGCCAGTGTCCTAGGGTGACTGGCGGTGTGGGGGAGTGAGGGGCCAGTAGGGATGGAGAGACTATTTGCATCTGGTGGGTATTCGTGGCCCAGCTAGTGGCCTCTGCTCTGTGCAGCACAGTATTGTGGTCCAACAAGTAGGTTCATCAAATGTCCTAACAAAAGTGGGAAAGCTCGTCTCAGTAGCTTAGGACTGTAGATAACACATGGTTCACCCACTAGGACACTATCTTGTAGCTGCCTTTCTCTGGCTTCAAAATCGGAAATATTTACAGTTCCATATGGAGATTGAACACAAGCTGTAAAGCTTCGTAACTGCTGAGATTGCTCGTTGGTTTCCCTGCTTCTTTACTGGTCTCAGAGAGAGGCAGGGGCAGTGCTGAAGGTGTGAAAAGAGAAGGGGTTCAGGCGGGAAGTTCGCCCAAGTTCTGCACTTGTACTAAAACCCAAGCATAGCACTTAGGCTGGCCAGCTGGATTCTAATCTAGAAAGCTCAAGCCATTATCAAGGCCCTTGCTCCTGCTGAAAACTGAGCTCACCCACAGAACAGTGCAGCAGACAGGCATTTGGATACTTGCAAAGCAGGGCTGAGCATTAAGGAACAGTTAAAATTAATCCTGCGTATTGCAGTGCCCGAGAAAGTCAGCCCCGCGCGTCAATAAATCTAGATCTGTTTGGCGCGTCCATCACTAAATCTTCGTCTTGACTGTTTGCTGGTGGTGTCAAGAGCTGCCCAGGAAGATGAATTTGAGGGGAAGATGAAAAAGGAGCCATATTAAACTGGAGCTCTGATAAGTTTAGTTAAGAGGCAGGAGATGTGTCCTTGCCGTGACATTCAGTGGCTGATATTTGTTTTCCTTTAAATAATATGCCGTACATCTGTGAGAATGATGGTTTGGGGCTGGTGACATTGCATCTCCACCAAGGTTACTGCCTTCTGGACAGGCAGCCTCTCTCCTTTCTTTCTCTATCCCACACCCTGTCAATAAATATCCACTCCTCTGAGAAGTGAGACACAGATTTTACAGTTGATGCTGGAGCGTCTTCATTTCTAGAGGCAATGAGGTTCACCCGTGAAACCACATAGGAAAGGTGGCGAGGAGAGAGAAATTAAAGGCACCGTGGGAGCAGTGTGAGTCATGAAACTGTCAAATGAGCCGCAGCAGTGCCCACTGGGGAGGTACCAGCCCTTGGAGAATTTATCCTTCAAAACCTTATTTTCATAAGCAAGGTGTGTAAAATCTGAGGGCTGGGGGACTCAGGACTTTGAGGTTCTGTTTTTCTCAAGCAATGCCCCTCTCTAACTACCTGATCTTACAATAATGTGCAGATCTGTGCCTGGACAGCAGTCAGCAAACTTTCTTAGGAAAGGGCCGATCAGTAACTATTTTTGGCTTTGTGGGCTCTGTTGGCTCTGCTGCCACTACTCAGTTCTGTCATAGCACAAATACAGCCACCTTCCCTTCTGAATGCAACAAAATGTGGATTTCCTATAGTTTCCCAAGTCATGAGAAAGAATTTCGCCTCTGATTTTTTCCTTCCACTTAACATAAAAACCATATATAGCTTGCAGGCTGTACAAAAATAGCTGGTGGGCTGAATTCATCCCAAAGGCTGCAGTTCGATCTCAGGCCTATGATTTTATGCTTTGAGGTTGTCACTTTCCTTTGGCCAACCTGAGACGGCAGTAGCTGTCCCTTATGATAGGAAGATGCTGACAGCCCAGCGAAATGTTCACAAGTTTGTGGTCACATTTAACTGGAGATAAGATGGGTGTGGTGAAGTCACTGTGGGCGTTGAGGCAGGCAACCCAGGCTCCTGTGCCAGTCTTCCAAGTGGCAGCTGTGTGATTGCAGTTTGCTCATCTAGCCGCTCTGAGCCCTGTTTCCTTTTCCTGTCTACCAAACAAGGATGATCCTCGCCTGTATCACATGATAGTCTGTAGACCAATGAGTATATCACATGATAGTCTGTAGACCAATGAGTCAATCAGAGGGATTCAAATGTGAAGTAAGAGAGGGTCTGGAGAGGCTGTTCTGACACAAGTGACATCACAGGACTTTATATTTCCACCATGGTGTCCCAACTGTGTGGTCTGTTATACTTTCAGGAGATTTTCATGTCCTCTTGCTCTTTTAATCCTTCTAACAAGTCTTCCATAAATGCGAATCATTCTAATGCCCATTAGATCCTGAAGAAACCAAGACTCAGAGAAGTTACTTTACCTGGGCCAGCTCCACCCAGTTGGTGAACAGTGAGGTTAAGCCTGGAGCCTGTCTGGTTACCATACTGCACCCCACCCCCAGCTCCAGCCTACTCCGAGCCCTACCCATGGACTTTTTCCCCCATGCATGTTTAGATTCCTGAGGGTCAGGGTACTTTTCTACATGATGTGTGGAACTCTGTCCTTGAGTATGTCAGTTTTTCTTGTCTTCCTTCCCAGGATGCCTCTTAGAGCAAGCAGGTTTTGGAGCAAGACAGTTTATGATCATGTATTTTCAACTTTTTGTATTCTGCCCATACCTCCATTATGCAAATATGCACACAGAGTGTTCCTCACTCACTAGGCCTTTGGCGGGCAGACCCAGCCGATCACCCACTCCTGGGCTGCTTCTCAGTGTAAACACCTCTTGTAGCTCCTCATTGCTCACCTGATGAAAGTGTAAACTGTTCAGGTTGGCACTTTAGGTTCCCCATAATCCAGTTCCAGCCTGTTTTCCCTTTCTCATTTTCCCTCTCCAAGAAAGTCAGATGCCTCTTCCCTGTTTGGTCTTGGTCTCCATCCAGCATCTTTTCTAGGACTTTGGTCCCCCATTTTCCCGTGATCTTGTGTATCTTCAGTCCCGTGCTAATTCCCCACTTACCCGTTGTAGTGCAGGTGCTTTCCCTGCTCTGAACGCAGACACATTCTGGATCTGTGCTCTCCCTCACACTGTTGCCCTTTCCTCCTTTCTTCTTCATTTTCTAGACGCATCTCTCAGCATTTTTCATTGGGGAGGGGGTCGTGAGAGAGAACTAAGCTCTAATGTCTTGGGAAGAAGAAAACTGACACTTTCCTAAAAGCCATATTATCCCACAATCTGTTTTTGTAGGGCTCTTAGGCTAAGAATGGTTTTTTATCTTTTAAAAAGGTTTTTAAAGAGAATAATTCTGGATTCATGAAAAATATATGAAGTTGAGAATTCAGCATCCATAAACAAAACTCTGTTGGAACTGCGCCGTACCCTTTAGTTTGGCATTGCCTGCGGCTGGTTCTGCACCACAGCACCACTTCATAAAAAAGTTTTGCTGGCCCTGCCCTAAAGTATCACGAATTGACTTCCGTGCGTATAACAATGTACCAGTATGTATCAACCTTGGAGGAATTGAGGAAGTCACAGAAATCGTATTCTATGATTGAGATAAGGAACCCCATTGAAAAAATCCTTTCTTTTTCCTTAAACTTTTCTCAACCTGACCCTGGGCCCGCCCTGTCTCTCTATGTGGACATGCACTTTGAAGGAAGCACACAGAAGAGTTGTGTCCCACTGCCAAGAGTGGCGATCTTGACAGTGCACCTGAGCCTGTGTTTTCTTCCTCCTCTTTTCCTGCTGTCTTGAGCTGTGTCCTAAATAATGTTGCTACCTCCACATCCTCATTGCAGGGCCTGCTTTGAGGGGATTTGAACTGAGGCACAGTCCAGCCTTCTGAAAACTTCCGCCTGGCATCTTCAGTCTCTTTCTAAGCCTCCCCAGCATAGGGCCGACTGTGTCCTGAGCTCCTTGGCTCCAGGCTGACCTCAACTGCTCTTCCCTGTTACCCTCCCTTACTCCCCTTTACCCTTTGCTCTAGTCAAGCTGTGTCCCTTCGGGGCCGGGACTCTGTCTTATTCATCTTTGTTTCTTCATTATTTTGCTCAGCATCCAACATACGAAGCAACTGAATTTAAATGTGTACTTTAATGAATGAATGAACTGAATGAATGAATGAACAAGAACATGAATAACCGAATGAATGAACATGTTTATCTTCACATAATCATCTTCCCAGATATCCTTCTCATCATTATTGAGAGATGACCTCCTCCACCTACTTTACAAAACATCTTCTCTTTAGCATTTATGGTACTTCCTTTTATATTTATTTATAGGCTTTAACTGATAAAAGTATAACTGCCCTGAGGTAAGTAATCATTTGTTCTTTTCTTTGTATTTATTCACAGATCTTATTGGCGCATGAATAATCATTCAAAGTTGGTTGAAAGATTGAGAATGTTCATTACTTTCCTAAGCAAGCATGCTTGCTTTTTGACTTGCTCTGTTCTTGCTTCTCCATCTATGTCACATGTTTTCTCTTTCCCATGAATTGATCCTGTTTATTGCCCCCTGCTCCTTGGACATGCTTCAAACAGTGGTTTACTTGCTTACCTGTGGAAGTGATATCCATCCTGCAGAGCAAGTTTCCATGCTGCCTTTTGCATAAAATCTTCCCCAGCCCACTCCCTTAAAGCCCTACCTCGCTGTGCCATCAGTCAGTCATGCTATTCTGCTTTGTGTAGTGTGATTTCGCTTGTCCTGTCTTTCCTTCTTGGAGATGAAGGGCCCTCTGGGAAAGGCTGGTCAGTCCCTCGTTGTATGTAGTATCTTTTCCAGTGCCCCCTAATCAATAAATATCTGTTGGAATGAATTAATTTGAATAGATTAAATTATATCATCATGCCTTTGCATTCACATCATTTTCTCTGTTGCCCCCTGACCTATCTTTGTGTGAATTTCCTTGAGTTTCATTTTAGTAATGGAAGAAATCTGAAGCAGAGGGCAAGATATATGTCGAGAGCCAGTCAGTGTGATCTACTATGTTTGAACATGAATATTGGAGCATAACTTATAAGAATGCCATTTCAATTATTTGTAAAATATTTAAATAGTATAATCCAATTTACATTCTATCATTTCCAACAGCTGTAAAATTTACTTTACACCAAAGTTAGCTCAATCACTTTAATTCAGTCTGGAAAAACAGTACAAATGAAAGCTTAATTTGTATTTAATCTCCCCTTTTGTTTCTACATTATTGCCTTGGAATCATTCCTTTTAGTGATTGAGATTTAAACCAGAGAGAGGGGAAAAAAGGCTTGATGAAATATTTGAGAAGAATATAAGCCCTAATGAAAAGTTTAGAGTAAATGTTTAAAAATTTCGACTGGCTTTGTTCTTTGGGGTTTCAATGCACTGCGGTGTCTTTGTTATAAACCCGCGGTATGAGATATACGGGTTACTTTGTCAGACTTCTAGGACTGAATGTCAGGTGTTTAAAGACAGGTGATTCATTTGGAGCAGGTTACATTCATGCCCTGCGTATGAAGATTGGCAGGGAATACAAATGTGAGTAATTATTATTTAGTGTGTTGATCATGCTCATGTATTTCCAAATGGCTTTATGATCATTTTAGTTAGCTTTCCCTCTCTAAGCCTTGGCAGTCTTCCAGCTAATATCATCAGCAGGGAGTGTTAGCAGGGAGAGGTGGCAGGATTGACTACCCATGACTCTCCTATCCCCATAGAGCTTTGGATCTGAGATGGGGATGTGGGAGGCAGGCTCCATGGAAGGGTCAGATGGCCAAGTGATGGTTTAATTCTCTTGTTTCTCTCTCTGCCCACTGTTGGAAGGTGCAGAAGTGCTTCACAGAGGTCCACATATGTGTCTGTCCATCATTGCCATTGTCACCACATCCTTCTCACCTCCGGCAAGCCTCTTTGAACCTAGAAAGTGCCACACTGAAAGATACTTCAGTGAAGGGAACATATGCCTTGGACTTCATGCTCATCAATAGAGAGAAAGGAAGTAAAAGCAGAAAGAAAGAAGGACGTCTGAGCTCACTTGTAACCAGGAAGACTTAGAGAAGACAATAGCATTTTATACTTTACCAGGATAGATGTGATCTCCTGGACTAAGGTGCTAAAAATAATATCTGACAAGAGGGATCTTCAGCAGTACCATGCTGGACATTCTCAGACAAGAGGAAAAGACAGGCCATCTAGACACTTGTGTAACTCCACAGGATGAGGTCTGGGGCGTGGCATGAGGATTTAACATTTCAATAAGTCTCCAGAGCACATGGTCGCTGCTGTCCTTGGGCTGTACCCTAGAACCACTTAGGCGCATCACTCGTGAGAGAGTAGGATCGTCCATATTACAGTAGGGAAACCAGAGGTTTGTCAGAGAAAATAAACTGCTCGAGTTGTGGAGCTGCCAGTAGAACCTAGGTGTATCTGAATCTCCAGGTCACATTAGTCACCACTGTTACACATCCATCAGTCAAGGCCAAGAGGGTCCTTGCTAGGCTTAAGTCCCCTTTCCTTGGAGAGAGAATTCACTTCCTTGTCACCACGTGTCTGAACCTTGCTTTAGTAAAGCAAAACTCAGAGCTGTCCATAGTTAGAATCTCTCAGAGGGGAGGAGTTGATGATCCAATTGCCCAGATTTTCCTGGTCAGTGATGTTTTCTCTGTCCTTAGCATAAACATCACAGAATGGAGGTGTTTTTCCCACATGACCCAGTGATCCCAAGAGAGTACCCGGGTTTAGTTCAGTCTAGCATATGGAGCCCTGCTGTCATTCAGATATGGCCCCCTCCCAGGGCTCTGGGTGCTTTCAGGTCTATCTGTCCCAGTTCACTTGTGGCTTCTGCTTGGTGCTAAGTGGCTCCTCGAAGAGGAAGCTTTTGTGAACTCTCAGCACCTGGAATACCTTCTAGACATTCAGCACTTTCCAAATCTAAGCCAGGAGAGGGGGTGCTCTGCTCACTTACCTGGGGCTGCTCTCCATTACTGCTTCTCATTTGGAGGCACACCTGTCCTGCAGGTGACAGGCACAATCCTCCCCTTCAGCTGAGCTCCCAGTCCCCTGACCCTGGGCACAGCTGCCATACCAACACTTCCGCATCACAGTCATGTGAGGTAGTGGCAGTGGAGGGGAATGGGTGTCATGGTCTTGCAAAGTCCCCCAGAGTCCTGAGTGGAAGGACCACACAGAGTTCATGATCATCCACCTGGTGATGCAAGATTTTGCTTCCAGAGGTCATTTGCATGGGAACTCCACTTCTTGCCACTGGGTCCTAGAATATGGCCAGGGTGGACAAACTTTCACAATGAGCCACTTCACCCCCAGGACCAGCATCAGCCATCTGGTATGCACAGTACCCATCAGTGCCTTAGATTCTGAATAACTGATGAGGATTAGATTCTGGTGCTGATGGAAACTACCAGTGATGGAAAATGCAGATGTTTTCTGCCTGTTGCCCTGCTATAGTCCTGTCTGTTTCCAGTGGAATATGAAATCTGGAGGAGGGGCTGGGAGTCAGTTAATGGCAAGTACCGCCTTTGTTGGTCATTTTTCACACAACATAATAGGGTTTGGGTGCCCTGAGATCTTACTAAAAGCCACTGGGGTTAAGAATTTTGGAAGAGGGGTTTGTGTTTGTCTCTTCCCTTCTTGGTGGTTCTCAGTTCTGAATGTACCTTTCTGGACCTACATGTCCTGTGGATTTACTTTTTCCGTTCTTTACAGTGATGCAAAATAGCTGGGTTACAGGGACTATGTGAATATTTTTCTTGTGTTTCCTTATCAAGCATCATAAAGTTGCTCAACCAGTTTGCAATTCATCCTTATAATTTCCTGTTATGATTAACTGATTAACCTCAACACGTGTGATTCTTGAAAGCAATGTACAATTCACATGATGCTAGGAATATCCTCTTATATCTATGCAGTAGGTATTCAAGCTAATTTTAAAGTGTTTATCCCCTAAATCATTGCTATTTGTCATTCTGGTTCCTTTGTTTGCCTGTCATCAGTGTCCAAGGAAAACAGCACATTTCCTCCAGTCATTGTGAAAACCCAATGTATGGAAAGTGTTTATACCAGCAGCTGTTACAAATCTGGGGCTATGGATTAATGTCAGTTTCTGAATGTAGAGTGCTTTAGTTAATTCCACCCAAGGACAGATGATATCATCTAGAAAGAAGGAATATATTAGAAACTGTCAGCCAGAAAGGTAGTAAAAGGAGGCAATATGTTATAAGGAGTACTAAAAGGTCATTCAAAGAAGAGACGTTGCTAATAACTCAATTAAAATTTTCACACTGACATTTTACAAATTTTTGTGTAAGCCCTAAAACATTTTCAAAGCTGGCTAAATTCAGACCCTGGACTGGAAAAACAGGAGTCAAATAAGATTCACACAATTACTTTCTGGAATTAAAAAAATTGGAATGATCTCTTTTTCCAGAAAGTTCCAGATAACTAATTCATTGAAACACCTTTGATATTTGGTGAAAGAGAAGAGAGATGGGACAGTCATTTCTTGTCATCAGTGGGAAACAAGTTACAGGATCCATGGAGAGTCAAGTCCCTTGTAGAAAGGTGCATTAGTTACAAATAACCTACCTCATCTTCCTGCATAGTTTAAATCACTTCTAGATTACTTGTAATATCTAATACAAAGTAAATGCCATGTAAATAGTTGTTATACCATATTATT
This sequence comes from Cavia porcellus, assembly GCF_034190915.1. Taxonomy (NCBI): domain Eukaryota; kingdom Metazoa; phylum Chordata; class Mammalia; order Rodentia; family Caviidae; genus Cavia; species Cavia porcellus. Next base: position 33,291,481 of record NW_026947511.1, read on the forward strand.
TGAGAATAACAGCAAACAATGTACACGATCAGTGTGGATATGATTTTTTTTTTTTCCTGAATTGGCTAAATCACAGTATGGGAATTTGAAGATTTGAAGAGTTAACTGTGCGTCTTCTTACTGGGGATGCTTCCTTTTCCGTTCTAGGTTTTGGAGCAGAATAACCAACTGATTTTGGCCCTTGACTTTCAGAAAGCCAGGATTTACCAGCCTGGTGCTTTGCTGTGGTTCTAGTTTGTATTTTGCTACCCGAACAACGAAGGACCCATGTTCTTTCTGGGAGCCAAGAGGCAGGGCAAAGAGTGAAGGTGAAGGCCTTGGTTGAGCCAGTGCTGCAGTAGAAATGCTTCCAGCCACGTGATGGGAAGTGACCACTACGGCTATATAGTCAGACAGCCAGGAGGCAAAATGCGGGAAAGGCAAACTTGGGAGAAACTGCCTCATCCACCTGTCTGATGGCCTGTTTGCAAGTAATGTTCCCCCTTCTTGAAGATGTTGTCTGGAATCTGCTGGCTTCTCTTGGTAGCTCTTTCTAGGGTTTAGTCACTGCTGCAGGGAGATGGGGAGGTGTCACTCATTTCTTCCTGTCCAGTGGACATAGCATATTTATTTTTGGTACATTTCCCCATAGTCAGGGAGAAGCAATCATATATGTAAGTATATATGTCTCCATGTAGTCAGTAATTACTTCAACCAGCTACTGTATGCTTGGTACTAGGGATTTGGTGGTAAGGAATGGGACCGTGGCTGTGGTTCTCAAAGCATCCCGCTGTCCAGTGGAGGTGAAGGTCATTAAATAATCTCACATCCGCTGGCAGAAGCACCGTCAGAACACAGCAGGGACAAGGCTGAGGAGAGAGATGACATGGTGCTATGGCAGGGATCGTGTTTGACTTTGGGAGGTCTGCAAAGGCTTCCCTAGTAAGAGAATGTGTCACCTGGTTTCATAGTGAGTGACAGGGACAGAGCCATACCTGGGGAGGGGAAAGGTCAGTCTGTGGAAGGTTTTATAGGCCGTGACAAGGAGGTTCACTTCTTAAAATGTCCAATAATTGTGAAGGCTACTGAAGGCAAGCCAAACCCAGACTTCCTCCTGTCACAGTAACGTAATCATGGTCCGTTTCCTTTTCTCTCTGGAGACCAGTACTGAAACTTTCAGCTGAGGATTTCAAACTGCCTTCTTTTGCTTTTGAGACTTCTTCTTCAAAGTGGATGGGCTGGAACAGAGAAGCGCAGATATCTAGCACATCAAGTTTGCCACAAGTGTCTTAGAAAGAGGCAGAAACAATTTTCCTGTTTGTGACTTGTGCAAAGAGATAGATGTGTGTTTTTGCTATGTGTTATGTATACACAAGGTGCTTAATATATGCTTGGTGATGAATCAGGGGTGACGTCCAGCTCTTGGAACTGCCAGATGGGCTTGAGCTTTCCAGCCATCTGTGCATTGTTAGCACCAAGCACCTGGGGAGGGGAAGCTGCCCCAGTGACATCTGCGCTCCAGGCTCGGTGCAAACTGGGGTTACCTCATGCCAACCCCACGATGGCACATTTGTCTTCTTAAGTGTAAGCCAGTTCTTCTGCTCCTGGGACCCTCCTGATGATGGCTGTGGAGGACAGGGGCCTGCAGTGAAAGTGTGGTTATTATGGTCTGTAAAGGGAGGCGGTGGCTGCTGGGAACACTCAAATGAAGACAAATGCATTGTTAGGTTTTTATGGACCAAGGCCGCGCTTTCATTAAGCATAATTTACATAACGTAACTAATGCTCAAGGCCAAGCAGTCCTTGTGGCCCAGTGACAGCCCCTGACATCCTGTGGACAGCGAGGCCTCTGCACAGTCCCTCAGGTCGCTCATCACTTTCTTCTCCCTGCTGGCTCAGCACACTGATCGCCTTGAGCTTCCCCTTTGACCTCTTGAGCTAAATGCTGATGACATCAAAGCTACCCATTGCCCTTCCAGCAAACCAGCCTGGGCCTCTCTGGGCAGAGTCAGGAACCACATTCCTGCTCCTTCCCCAGATGTGCCGGCTTTCCAGTCTGAGCCCTCTGTAAGCCTGATTAAGAACTTTCTGGGTTTCATCTTGGGCTTGTGAGAGCTTCCTGACATGGGCCAGGCAAGCCCTGGCTTAAGATGATGGAGATGAAGGGCAGGCTGATAATTAGAGCTGCCCACGTCCCTCGGCGGCTGGCCGATGGTGTCCCTGGCGTGCTCAGCAGTGGCCTTTGTCTGCACCCCCTCACCCCCGCGTTACATGTTAATACCACCAGAGACACCCGGAGGTCGAGCTTCTCCACCTAGTACCGTAAAGCAATTATCATTTCCTCTTGTTGCAGGGGTGAGTGGTGGGGATCACATGATGGATTTTTGCTGGTAATCAGAACTTTCTGCCCATTGGTCTTGAGGACATGCTTGTGTGTTGACATTTACAAGGTATGTGTCAGGCAGAGCCGAGGTACAAAGTGAGACAAAGAAAGGGGGAGACGGGGGAGAGGATCATTATATTCAATTTAATGATGACAATTTCCCTACATTTACAACTTCCAGAAGGAAGAGACAATAGATGTGTGTCTTCTGCTCGCCTGTACAGTGAAAGAGATGACACGAGGAGATTCTGTTAGCGGGGATGGTGATATATTACATTAATGATTTCATTCCTTGCCAAATAAAAGAAAAATTCTCACTGTAGTGCAGAGCCCTGTCCTCATCAAGCAATTCATTGTGAGACATTTGTTGTTAAATCGGAGGCTTGAGGAGGAATTCTGACCTTCTGTAAGTTGCTTTTGAGTTTTTATTTTTCCCTTGCTACTGTGCAATCTGATTCTCAGTTAACAGGATATAAACAAGCATCCGTATGTCTAATAGTGAAGTTTGTTAATGGAATTGAAGAGTGCTTAGATTTGGGTAGGTGAATGTTGAATTAATGGAAAATTTTGTAAGAGTTCAGCGAAAGCCTCCTGCTGTTATGATAGAGACTCTGTGTGTCTATGTGTCCAGAGGGGTGTGGTGTGGATTGTGCACAATTTGAACAAGCACCCAGTGTGCATGAGAAGGTAACAGAGGTGTTGTCCTATGGTCTTGATGGAATCCAACAGGCTGTCTTCTCAGGGCTGTTGGAGACTAGAGAGTTGAAATTGTAGGAAAGGAGGAGCCCCAGGTCTTAATGGGCAAACAGCACCCCACCACAAGTCCTGTGGTTCAAGCTGGGCAGGTGGACAACCAGCAAAGTCAGAAGCTGATGTGACTTGCATCCTGTAGGAAGAACCAGCAGCTTAGAAGTTTCTGGATGCTATTGTTGTAGGAACTTACCCATAATGCAAAGGAGCAATGCAGTACCTGACTGTACCCGGGGAATTTCCATGTGCTTCTCTGGGCCATCTGCCTTTTCAGGTAGGTTGTCAGGATCTCTAAAGTAAGAGTCATGTTTGTACACTTGGGCTTGGGAGCAGTAGGATGTTACAAGGTCTCCAAGGAACCTCTCAGCTTGAGCACGATGTGGTCTATACCTGTCGCTCTATATCCTTGTAGGCTTGGGGAGAAGCATTTTGTGTTACCACTCATGTCAAGACGGGCAGCCTCGAGAAGCTACAGATTTAGACCTGATACTGGTCCTTTGGTTCTTCCCCCCCAATGAAAGATCAGATGGAAGTCTTGTAAGCTGCAGGCTCCTAGAAGGCAGGGGTCATGACTCATTTATTTTTGTCCAACCTGAGCCATCAGATTGAGTGGTGAATGTTTAATGAACTGGAAATGAATGAGTATGAAAAAGCATCACACACTTTCTGATGACAAGAAACACTTTTCTTCTACTTTAGGAACTTACTGTGGGCATCACATCAATGCATGTGCCCAGGACATGCCTTCTGCAGTTAGTCACCAAACTGCTGGAGCAGTGGCTCAGCTGTCTCATTTACCACTGAGTCCCAAGGGCCATACACACAACCAACCCCATAGAAGCTATGGAGTAAACATCAAGTAGATCAATGAAGAATACTATGATGCAGCACATGGGAGATTGGATCTACTCAGATTAACCAGCAAATAGGGGGAGAATATAGATCTGGAAAGAAAAGGAGAAACTTGGTGGTAACATATTTTATTTTGTTTTCCTTTTGCCTCTAAGCTGTGGCTTAAATCTTTTGTGTGTGACAAAAGTGACAAGCGAGAGCCCCTGTCTTCTTTGTGACACTGGTCTGTAATGGTTAGCACTCTGTGACTAGAGAGGAGCGGAAACAGAGCACACACAGTTAGTGGCTTCCATACTAAGCTGATGCTGTGGAACACCTAAGCCTGCTTGCTATTGGTGGATTTGTCTGGTTAAACAGTGAGCGGACCGGCTCAGGGCTGTTGAACCCACATGGTGAATCACACCCAGTACACACTACCTACCAGTAATGTGTGGTAGGACCATGGGCTGACCTGTTACACAGTGGGGAGAAACAATCCCACACAAACTAACTGGAAAGAAGCAGGGTGAAATACTTGATTGTGGAGTCTAGCAGTCATAGTAAGTATTAATGACATTGTTTGTCAGCTCCTGACTTACTGTAATCACTTGTTTTCTGTGTTATTGACTAGAGAAGTCTGGACGAGTACTACTCAGTCTCGTAACCTGAGTTATAATCTTTGTGGCAATGTTTTCCCTGTTTAAAGCTAGCTGGCCTTGCATGGCTGTTTAACTTGCTCCTTTGGCCTCATTAGTATTATCCCGTAATCAAATGAGCTAATTAAGTTGTTTCCTATCCACTGATCAGAGAATATTAAAGCTTTGAAGGTGACTCTAGCCATCCTATGCTCCAGTTCTCTCATTTTTCAGACGCATTTGAGGCTCAGAGAGGTTAAGTAGTATGTCCTATGTCACACAGATGTTTAAAAGAAAGTTGAGATTTAATAAACAGAGATTCTTCACTCCTTGGTTGCTGTGTTTTTCCATTTTACCTTCAAATTCAGTGAACTCATTTTGAACCTAGTAATATCCAAAGTGTGTTTTTGTTGTGGTGGGTTATGGGCTTCTATTTGGGAGAGGACCTGAAATGGGCAGATTTTATTTGCCAAATAATTATAGATGGGTCAACTTTTAAGAAAACACAGTGTCCAAAATTATCAACAGAAGAAATAAATTTATGTATATGAACATGCAAATTGATGTACAAATATGCAAATTTATATGTGAATATAAAATACTTTATGTAAATGATGACAAAATAATAAGTTTGTGAAGTCCTGTGACTATGCATGCTTTGGAGAGGGATGTTCAGTCCCAAAATGAGGTTCAAATTTTACATAAGAGTATTTGTTAGTGGAAAAATAAGACGTAGTTCAGAATATATTGATGTGGGCACATTTTCAGAAATGCATCTGTTAGAAAGCACGCAACCTCTTCGTATTTGTGAATTCAATAGGAGACAATGGTGGGCTGAGGGTGGGTGAGTTTGTTTCCTCTGAAACACTGTCCCTGCCTTGGCAGGTTTCTGGTATCACAAGTGTGAGAAAAACGTAACCTATCAGCCAAACCATGCTGCTACCTGTTGTAAATAAAGTTTTATTGGGACACAGCCAGGCCCATCACTTACTGTTATGTGTGGTTACCTCTATGCTTTATGTTCAAATCTGAGTTGTTGTGACATATGCTTTCAGGACAATAATGTTTAATATGCCTACAACCTCAGCCTTTGCAGAAAACATTTGCTCACCTCTGGTCTATATACATGTCTGTTTGTACTTTCTTTTAATGCTACTGTCAGACTAAGGGGTTTCCTTTGGAATCCCACCCAGCTAGGCTCTGAGAAGAAAAAACAGTGACAAACTTTAATCACCTTATTCAGAAACCTGCTTTAAAATCCAGTCATCAGCTGTCGATTTTTAGTCTACATATGACCTCCTTATAATCCTGGGAGAAAGAAATTAACCACCTCTGGAACAAACATTTGATCTTTTTATTTTTTCCACTTTCTTAGGAGAGTAATAAATATAGTCAATGACTCCGGATTCTATTACTATGTAAGAGCTCTTTAAAAACATCTAACCATCTGCTTAATAGCCAGTAATATGTTTCTAATGGTCACTCTCGATAAGACACTTTTAGTTCACTACTGTAATTGTTCCCCAACGAGGCTCCTGGAGTAATATGATCAAAGGCCAGTCCCCAGCCCTGTGGCTGCAGGGGCCTGGAGTTAGTTCTAAAGAGAGAGTGGGAGAGTTCTGAGAGAAACAAGCAGAAATGCCTTTCTTTTCCGTGAAGCCCTGGGCACCCAAATGCTTGGTCCTTAAGAACTTTAGAGTACAACAAACCTGAAAATTTCATATTTTTTCCTGGAACTTACATGTCCAAGTACAGTTGCAGCTAGAGGTCAGTTTAATTAATATCTGTCCCTTTCTCTCAGATGACATACACTGAACTGTTGTCACCAAGAACCCTGCATCCCTGATCTGGGCCTAGCCGCTAGTGACAGCTTGGCAAATTATGAGTTTGCTAGCTTAAAATAGACTAAATTGCAGACAAAACAAGCCATCAGTTGAGTAAATACTGTATCTCTGTTTAGCTTCTGTAAGAAAAAAAGGAGATTAGCACGAATGTTTAGCGTTCATAATTACTAGTAGGAGGCAAATAGGCTCAGGCTGACTGGAGATTGTTTCATTATATCCAATTAACACCCACTTGATTATTCTTAATTACTTCTGCTTGATGAAAGAGAAGTAAAGATGTCATACTTCAAGTGTGCAAATAACATCTGGGTCATCAATGCATGTATAGTTATAATATCATATCCTGCTCATTTTAGTGTGGCTAAAGTGGTCCCAGCAGAAGGATGAAAAATAAACTGACTACTTATTTGAGGTTTGGGGTACTTAGACAAAATGCAAAAAAAAAAAAAAACCAAAAGATATTAGGATAAAAATAGTCTAATCTGGTTTAGAAAGGTTTTCTTTGAAAATGTCTCACTTCCATTTAGGTGAGAATTCCTTTTCCTCTGTCCATGGACAGGAGCATAAAGATCAGTGACTATAAGTGGAAATATCTGAGTGTAAGCCTCCCCCCCCAGTAAACCAGATATAGATGTAGATGTGGATGGAGACGTCAGATAGTATGAATGGAACTCAGTCAGAGAACCCACATGGCCAACCTGGTAAAGAATATGAAATGTCAACAAATGAGCATATGTCACAGGCTGGACTATTTTTTTAACATGAAACTGGACTCACATCGGAAACACTAGAAGCCATCCTTTATTTCACAGGGAGAGATGTGAGCAAGTTATTTTCATGAGTTGGGAGGTGCTGAGAATCGCATACCCACGGGAGAGGGGGATCCTTTGCTTTTGGAGTAGAGGTTGCCGTGATCTTCGTGGCTTCTTCTCACTTGCAGGCAGTGTCAGTGATCTTGCATTGGAAAAATCTCGATAGTTAAACTTTTTCCTGGATCCGATTTAGCTACAAAATCATTGTTAGGTAAAAAAGGAAGGAAGGGAACAGCAGTAGAGCGGTGAGGTTGGGCGATTGGGCCAACTGACTTTTAGAACTGACTTTTCTTAGAATTGACTTTTCCAAACATCAGAGTTGGACCTGTGTGGGTAGCAACCAGTTTCAGCTCTTTTGGCACTTACATGTCCAAGTACAGTTGCAACTAGAGGTCAGTTTAATTCATAAAGTTGGTCAGCAGTTAGTTGTTGAGCACCTGCTGTACACGGCACTGAACAAGGCACAAGGGTAGGTACAGAATGGGCCAAGAACTGCCCAGCTTAGGGGATAAGACTTTGTTTAGTTAACTGCAGAATAGTGTGATTCGCCTGAAGGCAGTAGGTGTCAGCATGGAGGACTGGGCTAAGCAGGGAGGCGGAATCTTCAAGGGTGGAACCTGAGGGGTGGGGGGCTCCAGCTGCCCGGAGGAGATGTTCCAGGTGCTGATGGCTCAAAGGCTGGCAGGGAGGGAAAAAAGTCCTCAGATCTGGACCAGCCTGGATCCATTTCCTGGCCCAAGGAGCAGTGACCACAGTCAGCAAGCCCAGGGCTTGACCTTTGAGATGAAAGGCCAGTCAAAAGAAGAGGGCCCCAAGGAGATGGTGTTAATGAGGATTCCCAGGGATCTATTTCCATTGTGAGAGAAAAGACATTAGGCAATCTGTTACAGTCAAAAATTCATAAGTATATTTAAAGATTTAAGCCTGAAATGGAATATCTTAGACACTCATTTGAAGTCTTTCTCTCTAGATGTGGTGGCTGATATTTAAAAGGCACACAACACATTAAAAATTACAGCGAGAAGAGCATACGGTCCCCTGAATAATGGAGAGGTAATATTGTGGAATAGAATGGTGTCAGAGTATAATCGGTTCCCACTTAACAAATGATGGTCAGGGCCAGGATGGCTCATCTTGTCTTGTGACATCAAGTCCAATGCCAGTGTGCTCCAAATGGCATTTGGCAGGTTGTGTGAGGATCATGAAGTTGGTTGGATCTTCAAGGGTGGGCATGTGTGTATGTGTGTGTGTGTGTGTGTGTGTGTGTGTGTGTGTGTGTGTGTATTTATGGTAGTAGAAGTGGGTTTCCTCCCCTCGCTTCACAGAATGTCACCAGGCTGATGTGGCACAGACAGGTGCAAGGCTGGGTGATGGCAGGACGTTGTGCCCTAGAACTTACATGGTACAGCATAGAACTCAGTCAGACCCAGAAACCTGCCAGGCAGCTGTTGACTGGCTTCCAACTTTTATCATGTGTGGACTCAGGAATGGATTTGGCTTGGTTTCTGCAGATGTGTCTGTTAGGCTCTTGCTCCAGAGAGTGGTTTAGAGGTCTGCAACATCAGCATCCTGAGAGTTTGTTAGAAATGTGAATTCCGGGGCTAGGGGTTTAGCTCAGCGGCATAAGCGCCTGCCTTGCAAGCAGGCAGTCATGAGTTCGATCGATCCCTGGTACCGATAAAAAAAGAAAAACTCCAAAAAAAAAAAAAAAAAAGAAAAGAAAAGAAATACGAATTCCTGGGTCCTGTTACAGTCCCATTGACTCAGAACCAGTATGGCTACACAATCCCCATGTGATTTGACTACTACCTAAAAACCATTGCTTACATGTCACGGCTCAATTCCTGAACCTCACGTGGCCTCAGCTAATCAGAGGAGCGTGAGTTGGGCCATGCCTCTGGATCTCAGTTCCTGTACCACTAACTCGGGGATATTAACACCTGCTCCACCTACCTTTAGGGTGACGGGAGGATATACTGAAAGTGAAAGCATTTTGTAATGATGAGGCCCTGAACCAGTGGTGGGCAACATCAGTCCTTTATAATCACCCGGGAGCTTTAAACAAAATGCCAGGGCTCTGGCTTCACCCGCAGAACTTCTGATTTAATTAGTTTGGGGTGGGGCTGGCCATTGCTACTTTTTAAAGGCTTCTGTGTTGATTCTGATGGGCAGATACCAGAGTTCAGCTGTTGTTTTTCTGATCTGAGGTTTAAATGGGTTTCGCTTGGCCTTTCTTCAGCTGGAACCTTCAGGAGGGGCTGGCGTAGGTGGTGACAAAGTCAGATCCATGATGCCTGTTGTTACCAACAGCTGCTCTAGATGTAGACTGGCTTGTTTGCTTTTCCAGAGATGCCACTTCCGGGATCATTTTCCATGCATTCTTCACTAAGCCCTTTGCATGTGGGCCATGTTCTGTGCGTTTTGGTCACTGTAAGCACATGGTGACAAGATTTCCTTTCACCTAGGTTGTGGGACTGATGAGTAGGAGACCTGCTGCTGGTCTCTGAATGCTTGCATTCTCCCAAAATTCTTATGTAGAAAACTAATCACCAAGGTGATGTATTAGGAAGTGACATTTGGAACGTGATTAGGTCATGGGGCAAGAGCTCCCGTGAATGGTATCTTTTACCATGTGAGGTCATAGCTAAAAGACACCATATATAAACCAGAAAACAGGTTCTCACTAGATATGAAACATACTAGTGCCTTAATCTTGGACATCAATGACTCCAGGACTGTGTGAAATACTATTCTATTGTTTGTAGGCTATCCAGTCTGTGCTGTTTGTTATATGAGCCTAAATGGGCTAAGGCGTCTGGATTTGATGTTAATACCATCCTGTTGGTCTTAATTGTCTAACTAACTAGGTCATAGGGCTATAGAAAGATGCATTGAAAAATTAGGGTAATTACATTTTAAAGTGCTTCTCAAGTGATAAAACACTATGCAAGTGTGTATGTGTGCTTGGTTAAATTTGAGTAGTGGACTCATGTAGAGAAGAGTACTGACTTGCATCATTGGTCCCCAAGGGATGCATAGCCTTTTAGCAAATGAAGGATTAACACTTGGTGCGTGCTTACTTTAATATTTATACACTCAAGAAGTATTTCCGGAGGGCCTGTATTATGCTTTAGGTATTGGGAAATGACAGTGAGTATAGCAGGAGAAAAACAGCCAGGAAGCCAACCTCCTCTCATGGAGCTTACATACTTCTGGACGGTGGTGGTGGTAGGGGGATCCTGGTGCATATGCGTGTTTGTAGCAGGAAGATGAATGATGACAGATAGCTCATGGGGTGGGGAGGTGCTAGATGCTATTCATGAAGGGAGGTCAGCCTGGGAAGTGGCCTCTGTAGAATGACATTTCAGCAGCCGAGGAGGGCAGAGGATGGGTGGGTGATGTAGGTGTATGTGAAGGTGGCAGCACATGTTCGAGGAAGGAGCTTGTGGGTGTCTTTGCAATATGGCGGGAGGCTGCCGTAGTGAGGTGGGTGGGTGATGGGTTATTTCAGAGTCTAGGTCCCATAGGGTTTTTAGGCTCTGATCAGGACTTTAGATTTTATTTTATAACTGAAAGAAAGCTATTGGAAGGCTTTGAACATAATTTGACTTTAGTTTAAATCAGCTTGTCACCATGACATTGGCATGTATGTGTTGTAGAAAGTTAAATAGGAGAAGACTAACTAGTCAGGATGCCATCATGGTCGTCCAGGCAGGAGATGGTATTGGTGTGGATGAGGATGGTTTGCACGAGGGCAGTGAGACACGGTCACCTTCTGCATGTTTAACAGGAAGAAAGGCAAATTAGCTAGTTAGGAATGGCATGGAAGAGGCAGAGAGGAAGCACCGCTCCATGGAATCACTGGAGGAGTCATTTGCTGGCACAGAGAAGGCGGCAGGAGGGGCAGGTTTGGAGCTGATGACGAGGTCCTGGATACGTTAGCCATCCAAGGGGAGATGTCAGGAAAGTCACTGAAAAGGTCAGGCTGAGGTAGAAATTTAAGAGTTTTATCAGTCTGGAGGCAATATTCAAAGCCATGAGGCTATGTGAGAAAGTTTTATTCTGTACCAGGTCTAAGTGAGGAATTAGTGTGCCAGTGGTGATCAGTGGTTTTGGTGATCATGGTGATGCTGTTGGAACTTAATCAACTCCACTGTTTTGTGACTCCACGGAATGCCTTCCCTGTTTATCTTCTCTCCCTGCTCTAATTGTGAATGTATCTTAATATCCACCAACTGCAATAAGGGAAGAAAATACGTTATTAACTGAGCCCTCTGGCTTCTATCCCAAGTGCATACGAGGGGTCCTTGGTGCACCCTGGCTGGGGTGTCCTTATGACCATGAACTCAGCTCAGACAGCTCTCGGATGTAGAGCCCAATAATCTTGACCTACTCCTCAGGTCTTTGGCACAAAGCAGGATGAATTAGATATTCCAACTCATTACTTACAGGTGTTCTTTAAGGGAGCGCTTAGGAAGTTTTACTCGATTTAACTTGCGACGTAAGTAATGCCATTCCCAATTCAGGGCAATGGCTTAGAACCTGACTCAATGTCTTTTTACTAAGTAATTATCCAGATTTCCTTACTAAATGTTATTTTATGTATTATATTTAATAGCCTCTTTCTCTCAGCTATGGTAGGATGGTAATAGCAGATGGTAATGTATCATACACTCATCTTAAATTTCTGCCTCTGGCACCTGTGGCCAACACAGGAAAGCTCCCATTCAGGGCTCAGACTGACTTCCCAGCTCTTTTTGAATGGTCCTGGGTTGTTTTGCTTCTCAGGGGCCTAAGGAATCACAGATAACTTCTTAGAATCTAAAGCAGTGATCTTTTTTAAAGATTCAGGGGGGTCCAAGGAGCTCCTCTGGCCGGACCACTCCGTTGCCTCTACTCCGAGTCCCCTTTGGAGAGCTGTGACAGGCAGCAAAGCCCTGTTGGGAGGAAAAATCAGCACAGACTTCAGGGTAAGATTAGATGTCACAGACGCCTGATGCAAATTAAGCAGCCAAACACCGCACTTCATGATGCCCAGTGCCCTTCAGTAGCCTCCTGCTGGCTCTTGATAAAGGGTCACTGGATGGGGCTCATGTGCTGGCAAACTACGTTATTCATGTTGTCCTTGGTACAGTGTTGGATATTATGTGCATTGGCTTCTTCATGATGACCTTGTTTTGTCCACAATCTTGTAGCTACTGCTTGCTGCTTGACACTCTGGACACTGGGTACTGGACGAAAGAAGATATCAAAATACTTGCCATTCATCTCTGCCTGCCTTGAGATTATATTCTCAAGAGTTAAAATTGAGAAGTGCATTAAAGTATGGCTGCCTAGAAAGGAGCGTGACTTTCACCTACTGCTTATAAACAGGTTGGATGTGCTTTGTCCTTTAGAGTTTGCAGTCTAGTGGGGTGGACCAGGTAGAATTCACGAGATATGAATAGCAGAATAGTGCTCGGTGTTCATTTGAAAGCGGAAGTGACAGAGCATCCAGGCCTTCTAAGGACATGTGAATGTTTCGGTTACCAATCAGAGTTACCAGGAGCTTTTAGAAACCAGGATGTCTCAGCCCTATGCTAGACCTGTTGGACATCTGTGTGACGCAGAGTGTTCTGAATGATTCTGATCCATAATGGACTTAAGGACCATTGCACTGGAAGCACACATAGGATCTGGGAGTGTATGTGGGGGTGAGCAAAACATAGAGTGTGTTTAAATTTTTAAAAATGTGTAGTAAAAGACATTTATTTGGAGGAATTTCAGTGGAAAAGAGACAGCTTTCAGAACTTGAAGTCCTGGGGAAGAGACTGGATTTTATTTGAAAAGCTAGAAGAAAGTCATTTGGTTACCACTATCTTTTACGGGACCTCTCCTTGAGCAGTGAGTATTGTTCTTTATTTGCAGGAGGAGAGGCAACCTACAAGCCAATGAGCAACAGGATGAAAGTGGCGTTTTAAGATGAATCTGACTGTGCCGGGTAGATTTAAGCAGAGGGTATCTGTAAATAGACTAGCCGAGACTACTTGTTTCCTGAAACATCACCATCAATAAATAATACTGATGGAGTTTTCACTGTGTACTATGTGTCACCTTAAGTCTTTTATGTATATCATTCTTGTAGAAACCCGGTGGCATAGGTGCCCATGTTCAGATGAGGAAACAGACAAGTAATTCACTCAAGGTCATACAGCTGTAGTGTCAGAGTCTGGCTTCAAACCACACTTCTTGATTTTGGAATCTGAGTTTTTAACTGCTCTCCTGAAGGATCTTATAACTCTCAGGTTTTTGGCAGTGACAGCTGGAAATGGAAACAGATATATGATAGAAAGAGCAAACTTTAAATGTCGCATGGTATTATAATAGCTTAAACAGACACAGGAATCCCCAGGGAAGAATGTCTTCCACAAGGAGTTGAGTAGGATTTAGAACACACGAAGGAAGATCGATCCTTCCTTCTGAAATAGGTGAGCTCTGTTCAAAAGATGAGAGAAGAGATAGGGTAGGAAATTTCTAGGTGGCCTTGCATACTTTGCTGAAGTCCAGTTTGCTGAGTAGTGGGCATTTTGTGGTAGGTGGAGTATTGCTTTTAGAGGCGGCCAGATGTGGGTGTGGGTTTCAGCCAGGTGTGAGTTGGGTTTCACTCCTCTCCCTGCCGAACTGTCAGTTTGAGCAGTTCCCATCACTCTTCCCTTGGCTTTCCCCATCTGTGTGTTGAGCTTGATAGAAGCACAACCTTCATCAGGATGTAGCGAAGACTGATTGGAGGAAAAGTGGATGTAAAGTATGTGACGACTGATACATTCCACTGAATATCTGTTATGATCACTGTTAAAATTCTGGTTATTACAATCACTGGTGTGCATTGGGATGGAGTAGTGAGACTGCTATTTTGAAGCGAATGCTTTGGCATGAATGGGTACAACACAAACCCAGGGATTGCTAGGACTCCAATTTTGGCTCCATCACTTTTGTCTGATTTGGGATAATTTACCACGGTCCCTAGGTGAAAAAAAGGACAACCATAGTGCTTACCGTATGGATTTATGATTAGGATTATACGGATTAGTATGTATAAAGCACTTGGAATAGTACCCATTACACTCAGTAGTTGATTGGTAATTTGAAAGTTATTTTTTCTTCTAATTACGCTTTGTCTCCTATCTCGCTGGCATGTAATCGGGATCTGTGGGCCTGTGTTGTCTTTCTTGCTGAAGCCCATTTAATGGGAAGGAGTGTGCTTAGATAAATAAATAGCCCCAAACAAATACTCGCTAAGCAAAGTGAGCGTAGTGCTTGGATATCGCATGTGGGTGATGATTTCACATAAAGGGCCCTGCCCGCTGGCTGCAGGAATCAAACCAGGCTGGATTTCTGAGGTCAGTCTGCTCACTGAATGTTTATCCCTTGCTGGACTCTGTCCTGAGGGAGGGACTTCACTCTGGAGAAGCTGAGAGATAACAATGCTGGCCCTTGAAGAACACAGTTGTGTGCATGTGTGCACGTGTATGTGTGTGTACGTGTGTATGTGTGCATGAGAACATTTGTAGCCTGGAGGGCAGGTCTTATGGTGCTTTGCTTTGTTTCATTTTTTTTCCTTTTTTTGGTTGTAAAGTTGAATAAAAGGCACTTAGTCCAAAACTTTAAAAAATTGCTACTGGGCAAAGTAATTTTGTGTCAGGCTTCTGTTCAGGACAGATTTACACTGGTTATAAATCTCTGAAATTAAGGTCTTACCATGGAGAAGCTGAAATGTATTCACCATTAGCAGATACCCAGCCCTGTTCTGGACCAGTGGCTCTTCTCTGGTCATGTAGAATAAGGCTACCTAGCTAAGTGTTTGGGGATAATAATGAGATTAAATATGCCACTGAGAGTGGGTAATGGTTCTCCAATGTGTAGCAGAGTCTTCTATCAACAATTCTTTTCCCAGAACCAAAGGTTAAGTTGAAGAGTTTGATTTAATGACAAAGTTAATTGGGCCTTTAGCATTACAGTGTTCTTGCTGTTTGTTTTCTAATGAAGATCATAGTTGAGGGTCAGCAAACTAGAAGGAATGGGGGACACTGTGCCAATGCTTGTTCTTCTGAAATTTGGGGAAGGCGATTAGGGCTCTTAGATAGTATAAGTTGACAAAGGACCTGAAAAATGCCTCCTCGTCCTTGTCCTTTATGAAACCTTAAACTCATAAAATATTTGAGCTCTTTAAGTAACTTTGGGGTCCATCTAATCAGTTTTTTCTTCCTAGGGCTGGAGAAACTGAGGCTAAACTGGCTAAGAAATGTGACACCGTTTACATACTTGTAGGTCATTTGGGGCAGGATAATGGGCCGTCTAAGGTTGGCCCATCTGCTTTTAATCAGAATGGTTTATCCTCAAGCACTCACATTCAGAGTGAAGCATGTTTACTTCTCAGTTTATGGGTGTAAGTTGTTTGGGAACTTGTTTTGCTATGGTGCTTCTTCCTACAGCTTTTCAAGGCAAATACATGCCATCTGATCTCTGTCTACAGATACACCGGTAAAAGATTATTGACTGCAGACAAAGAAATTGTCTCTTGTTTGCTTCAAAAAATAAAAGGGAGCCCATACAAAGGGAATTAGGGGTTCTCGTAACTGACTGGAGGTTGAATTAGCTGGTAAGGTGAAGGAAGGGTGACTCAGTGACTCAGAAGTCACAAAGTGAGGACAAATTTCTGGAGGCAGGGACTTCTGCCCTGTTGCTTGGCACTGCCCCCTCACAAATGAATTCTCATTACTTGTCTGCCTTTGTCTCATCTATTCCTGATGCCCAGGCCAGGTGGGAAAATTCCAAGAACTGAGCTGCGGGACTTGCCAGTGGTTTGATTGCCAAGGAGAAAAGAGGTCTGGATGCTTTGCCTTCTGTTGGGCTTGGGGATGGGCACTATCCACTCCAAGACCACACATAATTGAGAATTACCCCCAAACAAGGGAAGGACAAAAGAGTCCAGGTCTTGGGTTATGTCAAATATAAGCAATGTCTAAGATAGAAGGCTTTGTGAATCACTGTGGAGCCTGACTATTACCTA
This sequence comes from Cavia porcellus, assembly GCF_034190915.1. NCBI lineage: Eukaryota > Metazoa > Chordata > Mammalia > Rodentia > Caviidae > Cavia > Cavia porcellus. The sequence goes on from NW_026947511.1 coordinate 33,307,764, forward strand.
TGGAAAAATATATTTCAATTACATAATTACTCATGGGTTATCTTGGAGTAAAATTTACTTCAGTGCATGGCTTGTTTACATTTTTATTTGAATAGGAGATGTTTGGTCCAAGACCTTAACCTTGAAGGCAGCTATTATGTTGGGAGTTTTGGACAATGTGGGCAACCAGATGTACCTTTTGAAATGTTGGTATTTCAGAAATGCTAGAGTCATCTGCAGACATACTGTGTCCTGTGTTGGGCATTGGTTTCACAGATGGGAACAGAATGTTGTGCCCTCCTATAGCTTGGGCTTTCATCTGATTCACATGTGGAGTTCTTTGACTTCTCCCATGTAGTAAGATATTCCAGTACAGAGAAAATTTTGAGGGAGGTCAGATTTTGATTGTACATCAAAAAGGCCTCAATACCTCTAACCTCGTGAACAAAATTTAGTGCTTGTTTTTTCCAGAGGAGATACTTCTACCAAACTTGTTTCAGAATCTTTAGCAAACATTTCTTACCAGACATGGTGCCAGGAGCGGTCTGGCCTTGAGTAAATTTATAATGCAGTAGAGGAGACAGACATAGAATAGAATCCTGTCTGTGAAGCAGGTTGCATTCTGGGTCAGAGATATCCTCAGTGTGCTGTGGAGATAGACATTCACCTTTTTCCAAATGAGCTGGTGTTGGGAGGGTTTTCTTGGAGCTTGTCTTCATCCTCGAGCTGTCCTGTTGATCCATCTTTTCTGTCCACCTGTGTGGCAAGTCCTTAGTTACTGGACTTCAGATACTCAAGACCTAGAGCCTTAGTAGTCAAGGTCATCCGTTCAGCGAAAGATGCCTCTCTCTCTCCCTGTCTGTCCAACAATGTTGAACTACTGCAATGTCTTGGATTAGTAGGCAGGAGCATCCATCCATGATGACTTTGGTGCCTGATCCATCTCAGCCTTGTGATTTCCCCAATACTAGCTCTGTGGGGATGAGGATCGAGCCCAGGAGAACTGTCTTGGGGTTTATCTTGTTCTCCTATTGACTCAACTCCGGAATAGGAATTTTCTCAGGGGAGCACTATGCAAAGCCACAGCAGGCCCAGAAGATAAATATTTCTTGACAGACGTCTCTGTCTTAATTTGCATCCATATTTGTGTACAGTGTTATTTACATTAGTGAGGCAGAATGGTAGTTCTCCAGCTTTGATGTGTGTGAGCCTCAGAGATTAGAACCGGGGCTCTTCCTTTGCAAAAACAAATACTTTTGTGTTGATTTCAATGAGATATAAATCATACCCAGGAAGTTTACAGTTGAGTAAGAATGATATAATTACTGATTGTGTACCAGAAGAGGACGTATTTATGAAACGACTTGAAAAAGCTTGTAATCCCATTGCATATTTTGAATAACTAATTGCTATGTCATTGTGGCATATTTGCACCACAAGAGTTAAGTCTGTCAAACGTTTCCCTCCGAAAACCTTGTTTTAAGGGATTTCTAACTTGGTCGTAAAAATGTGCTCCAAGTTGGAGCTGACTTGATGGCAGTCTGTGCTCGGAACACTTGATTTGAATGGTGCCAGTCAGAGTTAAATTACAAGCTGGGAAAAAGGAAACAAATTTTTTAAAAAGGAGGTGTTTATGGTTCCCGGCTCCCCTAAGTACTTCTTGAGGATCAAAATAGCCTCTTTCAAATAAATTGCAGACCATTAGTACGTGGTGGAGGAAATCCTTTGAGACTGAGCTGAGGGAGAGGATGGCCAGTGTGGGAGAAGAGGAGACTGATTTCGGCCCCTTTGCCAACATTTATAGGGAAGCTCTGGAGAGTCTGTGCACACAGACTGCTCTTCCTGTCCCCTCAGTAGGTGTTTGTGTCACATCGAGAGGACATCAGGGCAGCTCTACTCGAACTCCAAATCTGAATGGAGACTTGCATTTCCTGGAATACCATCTCTCTCCATGCCAGTTACTTTTTCTTTAGAAACAAATAGAAGCCTATTGCTTACCTAATGTTTACAGTTGTAGATCAAAGAAACTTGCTATTTAAGACTGGAGTTTGTAATGTTTTTGCTGGGCAGAAGACACCCACTTTGTAAACATCTTTGTCCAGGGATTCCCCCATACCTGGGGCCAGTTCAAGCCACAGAAATATACTCTTTGGGGAAATATTTATTTGGTGTTCTACATAAGGCCAACATAGGTATCTTCTCTTTCCTGGTACCTAGGTATCTTATCCTCCTGCAAGATAATGAGATAGAAAGAGGAGAGGGAAGGACACAGGGAAGAGAGAAACTGAGAGAGAGAGAGAGAGACAGAGAGACAGAGAGACAGAGACAGAGAGTTTCTGCCTTTGTCTAAGTCACCTTGAGCACCAGTTGTCTGGTCCCAGCCTCTGTCTTCAGTGCCTACCATCAATGGAAATGAGAGAGATTTACAGCCTGACTTGTTCAGCCTCAATTCAAATTTCCTTGTCTTTTTTAGATTTCACTCATGCCTAATGACACTTTTTTTTTTGAGAAAGCTAATTGCATTGGTTTCTCCAAGAGCTATCACTTTAAACAATCCATCCTGCCTGTGAAAACAAATACATGCTTGACTTATTTCATTTATTTTCCCCCTAAACCCAAATGAGGATAAAGCCATTCTGGATAAGAAGACATGTGTGAGTCTTTGTCACATCTTTTATCATCACGACTGCTTTTCCAAATAATACAACTAGTGACAAATGTGAACATTAATTACAGTTAACAAAGAAATGTCACATGAAGTGTTCGTGGGGGGAAAGAAGAGAGAGAGAAAGAAAGAAAAAAACCACAGACAATCAGTGAGATTACATCTTGCACCAAGCTTCAAGTCAGAGTGCAAAAGTCAGAAATCAAATAACATCAGTTATCAAATCATGTTAATGATTCTAACGAAAGCTTCTGGTATTCTGCTTGAGAATGTGTTGCTGTAATGCTGACTTAATAAAACAAGAGGGGCTGATTGCCATGAATTAATTACAACTGGCAGCTAGAGTTTCCTTGATATTTATTTATTTAAATATTGACAAACTGTTTAGAATCTGAGGTTGTGCCTGTGGTCCTTTCCTTCCCTTCTCAAGTCATCAGCCAGCCCAAGAGTGAGAATGTAATTGTGTTTTCTCATGCCCCAGGTATCCCCCTCCAAGCCCAGGGCTTTGACCCAGAGTGACAGCCCATAAATAAGCTGAAGATGTAAAGACCTGAGGATCCACACACAGGCCCACCCTCAACATTTGTGGGACTCTAGGGAGAGTCTACATGAGACCCGTTAGTTGGAGCTTCTTTTCTGTTGTGGATAAACTTGATTGTGTCAACTTGATTGACTCGGGAGCCACCCAGGGACTTGGTGGAGCACACTGCTGGGCATGTGTGGGTGGGGTTCGGAGGTTTGACCATGTGTACCGTGTCTGGTCCCTGGCCCTGTCTCCCAGCTACCGGCACTATGCAACTTTGGTTTACGATGCCCTTCCAGCTAACTATGGATAGAATCTCCTTAAAACATGAACCTCTCTCTGTTCCTTCGAACTGTGGGTGTTGGGTGTTGTGTCCAGAAACAGAAAGACTGACTGGTACACTGACCTTTTCTTTCTCTCTCAGTCTATTCTTTACCAACAGAGGTCAATGCATACATGTACATAGATGTCCAGCTTGCCCATCCACTTACAGCCATTCTTTGGCTACCCCGTGGGTTTGGGGGCACATATACTGGTCGTACCGTGTACTATTGAGAGATACAACCCAGAGAAGAGGTTCTTTGAGCTTCTAAAAGAGGCTTACAGTTGCTTGAGATAGGAATTTGGATACTGGTTACTCATAATACGGCCTACTACCTGGAAAATAGGTTTCAGGCTGGACACACCCTTGGCCCTTGAACTCATCCCTTAGCTGTGTGAGGCAGATGGAGGAAGGACAGAGTGGGACTTCTTGGAGCACTTGCTGAGAGTGGGGCTCTATATGTGCATCTCTGAGCAGTACCGGGTATGAATATACTTTGTTTGAGGGTATCTAATGTATAACTCTAGAGTTGTCTTACCTAAGTCTGCTTTATCCCCTCTCCCCCAAATATTCATTCCTTCTTTTAGTTAATATTTACAGGTCGCTTGCCCATGCCAAGCTCTAGGACACAAAGAAAAGCAAGTTAAGGTCTCTGCCTTCAGAGATCTCACAAATCTTTCAAATTCGTGATTTCCTAATGAATACTGGAGAGAAATCTGCTGAAAATTCTGTGCCTTCCACAGCTGCTTCATACTGTGCCTGTGTGCTCTTTCCCTGCCTGATCATGGCAATGATTATAGATCTTGTAGCAGAGGAGTGAGGAGTACAAATGCAGGGTGTGGAAGAGATGACCTGAGCTGCACATGGCGGCACACACTTGGAATGCTGGCACTCTGGGTGGCCGAGGTAGGAGGGTCTCACGTTCTAAGATGGAGAGCTTGGCGACTGAATGAGGCCAGGTGTCCAAAGAAAAAATCGAAAGAGGTGGGGGTGTAGTTGGGATTGGGATGTCATTCTATGTGAAGGCCCTAGATTCAATCCCCGGAACTGGAGAAATAGTAATAATAAAAGAGATGGCCCTCCTTTATAATAAATAATAAATATAATAAATAATAAAGGAGGGGCCGTTTTAATGCTGCCTTTGGTTCTTCCATGGAACCCTTTTGAGCTCTACTCATGAAGCCTAAGAAATGCCCACACTGAATCCATATCAGAGGCAAATGCTGTACTGTGGAAAGGGGGAATCCTAGGGCCATGATGAAAAGGCCCACGAGAGGTTTGCTTGAAGTTGTGGCTCTAATTTCTGATTGGCCCAATTTGTAGAGCTTCTGCCCAGAAAATGAGTCGTCAGCACATCATGCTGTCCTACTCAGATCCATGTCTCAGTGCTTACGTCATCGAGGGCACTTCCTAAAGTGCTCATAGTGGAGTGAAGGTCTTGGTCATCACCGCATGGCTGTGGACAGGGCCTTACTCTTAGAAAACGAACCCTGATGTCTGGGGGATGGAGCACAGGCCAGCTCCGCAGCCTTCGCTCCCGGGTGTCGGGAAGCACATCAGACTATGTTGAATTTCCTTCGCTGGCTAAATTGGTACATTAGGACAAAAACGATTTCCACATTTGCATAGTTGATTTCATTACTATCGCCATTATTGATGCCCAGCTCCCCTGAAAGAAAGGAGCCATAAAAGCAAATAAAATCACTTTGCGATTCCATTATTGGATAAATTACCACATTACTGCCTGCATTTTAGGGCTAAAACCATTCCCCACATTTGCATAGTTTATTTCATTATCATTATTAATAACAACAACAATAATAATGATGATGACTAGGATCCTTGAATGAAAGGAACTAGGAAAATACCACTGAGCCCGAGAAGTCTTTATGGACTCGCTGCCATCGCGAGGAGTTCCTTTATCTGCCCTAGAGCTGCAGCCATTTCATTGCGCCAGCCCAGAGCATGTAATGGAGCACACAGAAAAGCAGCCCAGAACGTATGTGCTGCTCTGAAATAGTGACTCTGAGCTCACTGTGACTCCTAACAGTTCAGGCTGGGAGCCCTCACTTGGCCCCCAACTGGATCCCTTCAGGAACCGCACTTAGACCGGCTGAGCCTCAGTTTCCTCACAGATGAAATGGGCACAGTGGTGCTCGCTTTGCAGCTGGATGAAGAGCCAAGGCCCTGGTGGATGTGCTTACATTCTGCAGATCACTGGGCTGCCTGTCGTTTTTAGGAATGAATATCACGCTACCGTGAGCCTGAATTTGACTCTGGTGGTTGGGATGCTGAATGATGGAGACAGGGGCTGTTTTAATTTGCCTGTGGCTGAGAGAATTGTCCAAAACCTTCCTTCGATTTCTAAGGCATCATCTCCTAAGATAAATAGGGAGAGCATACTTGTTTGCAGTGAACAATCTTGGGTATTTACAAGTAGCTTACTTTGACAATAAACACTCCTGGGATGATCTGGCAGCCACGATATTGTTCTTTCTTACTCAGCAATTTCCAATTACGCCTCTCTCTCCACCTTGGCTATGAGACCAAGAAGTATGACGTCTTTTTGTCTGTAAATTCCGGGGTCCTATAGTGAAAGGAAGGTCCACTGGTGGCCTGCTGGAGAATTTTCCCCCTGGTTTTGTTTTTATTATTTTATTTTATTTCTGCTGCACCAGGGGCTCCAAAAAAATGAATGTGTCAGTAAAGGATTTGACAGTATGTTACGACAGTCATCAATCCACTGGGCCCTGTAGCCATAAATAAGCTTCATACGCTGCCACACTAAAGAGGACAGTTTTTCTTCTCCAGGACATTGAAAATGTCACAGCGAGGGAATTGTTTGTCCCCGTCTCCACGGCAACGCCACCAGCACTTATCATTAACTTTCACACCAAGATTTTAATCAGCGCTCTTTGCGGCCTGAGACCAAGTCAACATCAGCCCAAATTTTCAGAGCCGTTATTCTAATTATGACGAGAAAGCTATAGATTGATGAGCCGAGTTTTCTGCCAGGACCGGTGGCAGTTAATTCTCGTGACCTGCGTGGCTTGGGGAGTCTCTCTCAGAGATGGAGTCTTGAAAGTTCGATTATTAGTGACAGCTTGTAAGTGAGAGGAGCCTTATCTCTCCAGAGGGTGTTGATAACTTGAGACAAGGTTTAACTAGGAAGTAGAGAGACAGCCGAGGAGGCAGACAGCGGGAGCGGAGGGAACGCCACTGCACACCGTCTGCAGCCGCGTCCAGCGTAATGAGAAAATACAGACAGGCACAATTTCACAAGTTGTAAATTCTGGGAGCCTTCAGTTGTAAATTCTGGTGGAGGCTGTTTCGCCTGGCTATCTGATAATGTGTGAAAATATTTGTCCCTTTGCTTCATAGGCACGGGCAAGCACTATTTCCCAGAAAATGCATTCACTTTCCACTCTCTCCTGCCTCTTTTTCTGTTTCCATTGGTCAGGGGACCTCTAGAAACAAAATGGGAATCTATGATTGAAATGAAGGGGTAGCTGATATATATATATATATATATTTTTTTTTTTTTTAGAAAGACTCTTTTTCATTTCCCTTACTGCCTCCCTCCCAGAATTTTTATAATTATTATTATTATTTTTTATGGTCCAGGATGTTTGCACTGAGCTGCATCCCCACCCCTTTTTAAAATTTTTAAAATTTTTAATTCTGAGACTCATGGGACATCTCACTAAGTCATTAAAATGCCCAGACTAGGTTTGAACTTGCAATCCTCCTGCCTCAGCTTCCCAGAGTGTGGGAGGTACAGGTACACACCACCATGCCTGAGGATTCCTTCCAGTCTCTCTGTATTCAGTCTCCTTTCTAGAGTCTTTGGTTTGCTGTGGTAGGAAGAATTCCAAATCCCCCCTCCCCACCATTTCCATTAGCCTCCCTGTCCTCTGTCTTCATTAATCCGGCCGCTATGGGTCCTTATTGTCTTGATCGTATGTCAGTTCTGTTCCCTCTTGGGGACTTTGTAGTTTTTTGACTTTGCCCTTGGAAATGGTGCCTTGGCCTCCTCTGGGCCTTAGGCACCCAGTAGAACCAGTAGTCTGTCAGGGAGAGGCAGAAGCAGTGAGAACTATGCGGGATGATCCCGAGGTCCCCAGCCAGGGGCATCTCTGAGTTGATCATGCATCCTGCAGTTTCTTCTGAAGGGTGGGAGCAGGAAGGCACCCACCTGAGCTCTTGGTGAGGGCCCAAGAGCTCTTTCTGAGCACTTCCAGCTTGGGCTCTAACCCGAGTAGCTCCCCCTGTCTTAGAGCAGGACATTCTGAGCTTCTATTTTCTCTTCTTTCAAATGGTAGTGATAACGCCTGTCTGGTTTCCTTCACATATCAAATGAGAAAATAAGAATGAGGTCACTCCTCTTTCCTACAACTGTTACATCTAACTAAGTGCCACCCGCATAAGCATCTGCAGATGTCCTGTGCTCTATAGAGAACTCTATAGAGAGCAATGACGCTATTATGTTTTATAATGTTTTCTGCCTCGGATTATTTTTGCACATTTAAAACAAACACAGTTAACTCCATTAGCTTTATTTTGCCCCCAAGAATACTGAGGCACAGAGAGGTGAGGGTCTTACTTGTAGTCACACAGCCAATTAGAGCCCTAACCAGGTACAGAAGTCTCCATTCCCAGCATGCAGCTCCCTGGACCACACTGCTTTCATATTAATGGGCTGGGATTAAGGGCAAAGCAAACCCAGTTAGTGTCTGCCGCAGCCCTGTTACAATCCTGTCTTGTTTCCCGTGTGTTTATGCGTAAGTTTTAATAGCACTCCCTGCCTTTTATGCTGAGGTTGCTCGAGGTATGTTTGTAATAGTGGCATAATTATAATAATAAAATACAAATCCTTCCACAGAGCGTGCTGCCCATTACTGGCTGGCCAGGTAAAACAAACAGGCCTCCAGTTAACTCCAGAGGAAGGCGTTTGTTTCTAGCGTGCAACTTAAAACACAGGCTGCTTTGCTTGTGCAGCTGGGGAGGCCCTGTGCTCCCCCATAACTGGAGGTGGGGTATGGGGTTGAGCAGGTAATTGAGACACCTGGACCTTGTTGCTTGAGCTCAGTCTTGCCCTTTAAGTCTTCTTTTTTCTGGGGAGAAATGAGGAGCACAGAGGGACTTCTTCCCCTGAATATGCAAGTGGGCCCTTTGGCATCCGAACTCCTGGACATAGGAGTTTGTGATGTATACAAAAGGGCGAATGATTGTTGTGAACAGAGCCGTAGGAGAGACTGTGTGTTTTTTTTAAACGCCTGTCTATCCTTGTTAATTAGAAGTGCACATATTGGGAAATTAACTATGAAATACTAAAAATGATAAATTATTCCTTATTTGAAAGTATAAATTAAAGGTTTAGTGTATATAAAATTTGTCATGTTTAATTGCAAGTTCAATTAAAATTCAGGGTAATGATGATTTATACAGGTTTCTGTGTAATTTGATATTCATTAGCTTAGCCAGACACATGCTGATATTAGCTCGTTAATTATGTTTCCTTTTGTTGAAGGCAGCCTTGTGAAAGCAATCTGCTCAAAGTTTTCTAAACTCATTCTGCTAAATGAATATTTGGCAGCTGTTCATGTTATTGAGATGGTCACTGCGGCTTCATTTCACTCACAGGCTGCATCAATCATACATTCTCTGTGACAAACAAGGGTTTCTCATTACAAACTCATTTATGAAGGTTATGGCTGACATTAAGACGGATGGCGTGGTCCTGGGTGCCGTTACTTTATGGTAACATTGAACTGGAGCTGCCGTTAATATCCACACCTCCCACCTGGTCAAAGTTTTCTTAAATGCATGCAAGAGAACACACACTCACTAGAGGGCCTCCGATCCTGTTTCCAATTGGCTCCCCAACTTGGGGATCAGAACTCGGATCTCGGAAGGCTCTCGGAGAGCAGTGACTCAGCCCCCTTTCCTAGCCTGTGGGCCAGGGGTGGCCACAGCGGGTCTTCGGGTTGCAGAGAGGGTGAGGGATTCCCTCAAAGAGCAGTGGAATGAGCAAGTCTGTGGGAGAGGTAGATAAGGAAGTTTCTAGAAGCATAGCATCCACGGGGTGAAAAATGGAAGGAATTATACTCTGACTAACTGTCCCATTCCCTGTGTTTTGGAGGATCACGAATATTTCAACAGGTTCTTCAGAGCTGTTACAGCTCAGTCCTCACCCTTAGGAAGTTTTGGAGTGATCCTTGGAACTGAGACAGGGGGAGGTTGGGTGATGTGTTCTTGGCATTGAGATGGAGGCTCTGGCCCGCTCTGCCTGTCACAGGGCCGGGCAGCAGGGAGGCCTCGCCAGTGGAGCCTTGGCTTCAGTTTTGATTTCTCTCTACTAGCATTACTTTCTCGGATGGATCCGGACATCCGGTAGATGGTCCAAATGTTGAGTCTAGGCTGACCTGAGCTTTAGCTTGCAGCCTTCTGTAGGCCTGTTGTCAGTGGTTGGTTTGGGATGGTAAGACGCAATGGAAATTCCTGGCAAGAAATTATAAATTTATGTCTGCGTATAGCTACTTATATACTGGTGCATTTTTAGGGAGGAGTATTCGGGGACCCTCTTCACCTGCTTCGACAAGTATCTGTTGGGTCTTGTTTGTGGCCTGATGTTTTTTCTTGCTGTCATTGTGGAAGACAGTTACTTGTCCACCAAGCTTTTCCTCTTCTTTTAGAGTGGACAGTGTTTCTGTCATAGCACCTCCTGGTCTCTATCCCCTCATGCTTCCCGTGGCTGTCTGGAGGCCTCACCGGACTGAGAGAAGTGAAGAGTCTGGGGTCTAACACCTGGCAAAGCCACAGAGTGGAAGGAGCCTGGTCCCACCATCGCTACACGGAAGGCCACACACCCAACATCTGACTGAGTCTCTGATGGCTCAATCCCAGCCTCTCCTCCCCTTGCAGTTCAGGCTTCCACTCATTCTGCAAACACGGGTGGAATATTTTACACAGGGTCAAGTTTCCAGCCAAGGGTTGAGGACAGAAAGAAAAAAAGACCCAGTTTCCAACCTCAGAGAGTGTGGCTGCATCATTTTCCTAGTGGAAAATGTGTGGGTGCATAGGTTCAAGGAGAGAACCCAAAGAGGGCTCCCCTTCCCCTTGAAGCATCCATAGAAGAGCAGATTTAAACTTTTATATTCATTGAAACTTTTCTTCCCAGTGAAATCATATATGGGACTCTCCATAGAAACAAGACAAACTTAGAGGGTCTTCAGTAGATATAGGAGTCTCCAGGCTCACAGTCTCTTCTGCACCTGGGTGCTGCGGACTGTACCCGCTAATTCACCCAGAGATACTCGCACCTAAGACGGACTGGGCTTTCACATACTCTTTATGATTATGATTATTGTTATTATTATATAGATGGTGGTACATAATGGCTCTTTTTAACAGAACGCTTATCTGCAGTCTGCGCAAGTTTGCACAGATAAAAAAGACAATTCCCAACGATGATAGCTAGCTTATTCCAATCTATTTTTTGTAATTACAAGATGTTGACATTGGTTAAGTTTTTTGATTTCTTAAACCAGGACAATCACAGTCTGTCTCTCAGGATCACTGTGGAAATTACATAACTTAATACACCAACCTTGTGTTAAGAGCATGACATTATGTTTATGAGTACTCCTAGATTTTCATTGAGTAAGCGAAGGAATCTGTAAAACTACTTCTGTCCTTAGGGAAGGATATCTTACCAGTAAGGGCCTCGAACCTTTAATAGCCAATTTGTGATGTCTTTTCAGTTTTATGCATCAAATTCTTACAATGGCTTCCTGAAACACAGGAAGGATGGAACTTGTCCTCACTGTATATATAGAGAAGTACATCATATTTAGGAAAACCTAAGTTTGTTTTTGTTTTAAATCAGTCTCCCATCCTTTGTAGCCCAAGAAAAACATAACTTGAAACTTTTATTTTATTTTATTTTACCGCCTTATGTCTAATTAATGCATTTTGTCAATGTGCAAAGCCCTCTGGTGGTCAAAGTAATCCCTATGTAGATAAAGTCAAGTTCAGGTTAAAGAGCTGGGTTCAAATTCTGTTTTTCTCCTTTGCTGATTTCTTTTGATCACTTAAAACCAAAACCAAACCAAACCAAAACAAACAAACAAAAACCAAATATTCCACTGGAACAGGTCTTCTGCAGCCTTTTAGTTCTAAAGACATTTTGTCAAAAACTAGTATTAGGAGAGTTCTTTCATCCAGATGAACGTTCATATAAACCTTTTGCAGGGTTTAAATGCTGTGGTGCCACATTTTCTTATCATCCCCAATATGAAATTTAGCAAGTGGCTTAAGTCACATCCAGAAGCCCTTGGCCTCCCCAGCAGGTCCCAGAGAAGCTGAGTCTCACCAGACTCAGCCATGGGGTGCATCTTCCCAGGCAAATTTCAGCTCTTACACCCTCTACAGGGCTGCTTTGTCCTTTGCTCAGAGCAAGGCAGACAGCAAGATTTTCTTTTTCGAGTTTAGTGCTGGAGCTCGGTGGGTTGTGTTGACTGCAGTGATTTGGCATGAGCAATCACCCTCGGTTCATCCTCCCCATTAAACAGCACTTCTGGAAAGGTTGTGCATTAATCTTGACTGTGTGCTGGCCGCCGCAACTCATCATAAAGATGAATGAGTGATGGGTGACCTATGTCTGGTGTCCTAGGAGGGCAGATACCTTCAAGATGCACAGACATCTGTTCTGCTCTGAAATTGGCAAGAAGAGCTGGCTCGTCCCCCCCTTGCCTGATGCTATTGCATGGGCTTCGATGGCTTTTTATTTGAGACTTTGACTGTGTGGCAGGATACAGTGGTCCCAAAGCCACTCCTTATATGTCCTTTGTAGCATGGCACAATCACAAGGAAGCCGTGAGGTGGCACTGAAGACCCCTAGTTTATTCTCCTTCTCCATCCCACTTCCCGGATCAGAATTACCTAAACTCGGACATCGCTCCTGCACGGTGCCTGTGGCTGTAGGGACAGCCTGTCTAGAGACTATTTAATCTTGCTAAACTCCACAAGGGTTGGCCTGTAGTGCTTGCGTGACTTGGACAGTATGTGTAAAATAGAGAGAAGCGAAAGGTGAGGAGTTTCATGTGCCTTGGTCTCATTCAAGAAGCTGGTTAGATCACTCGCCATTCTGCACCTAGCACGCATGAGTTGAGTTCTTATCTTGGGACTAGGTACGGTGGCAGACAGAAAATATGCAATGCCCCCTGCCCCCTTCAAAGAATTTATAAATGGTTTCCTTTCATGAGCACTTGTGTGTGTGCTGCATGCCCAGGGTCCTGCTGAGTGCTGGAGCTGAGCACTCCATGCTGTGCATAGCAGAGGCTGGTGGTCACCCCTGGGTGCCTTCAGCGTTTCCATTCCCCTGCTCCCTGAGGCACCTGAAGCCCTGCCCGTGAGCCTCCTCTTGCCTGTGGAGCTCTGTCCCAGGGTGGAGCAAGCTGGAAATGCCAGAAATGAAGGGCGCTTCGGAGGAAGCTCACCTGTGTCCGTGACCAAAGCAGAAGCGGATCCCACGATTCGCTTCCTCTGCTCCCCATCTCACCATCCCACTCCCCCAGCTCCTGGGAGCCATCTACCCTAAAATACTTTCACTTGAGTCTGTTTCATCTTGTTTTTCTGGTGGATACCTTCTGCTGTCTACAAGTTCCTTTGGCCAAAGTCACATTCCAGTGAATTCTGCCTGGGACAGTCAGGCTGAAGTAGGATCATGGGAACGACTCCAAACAGAAGGACCTCGGAAGTCTTCCCGGAAGAGCTTACACCCGATTAGAGCTGTAGGGCTGGCACGGGGTTCTGTTGGGAAGCTAGGAAAGGGAAGGGTGTCCCAGGCTGACGGAGTGGCTTCTGTCTAGGCCTGAAGGTGGGAGAGAGTAAGAGGCATACTTGGGAAACAGTGTGTCTAGCGTGGCCATGTTTAGGGCCCTTTTGGGTGGGGAACATGTACAGAACATAAGTTGGGATCTATCAATGGTCTGAATGTGTGGATGAGACAGGGAGACTTTATTATGTAGGTATCTTAGCAGTGGAGACAAGGTATATTTTAGTAGGAATGATATACACAAGCAAGAGAGATTTGTGAACTGCAAGGCTATCCTATGGTCTCTACTTGCTGGGACATTCAAACTGAGGAGTGAGAAATGTTACCATTCAGGGCAGTCAGAGAGGTGCCAGGTAGGAGGCAGAAGGTGGGTTGAGTGTGGTGGATGAATAGACTTTAGTTAAGGGAATTTTGAAAAAGGGTATCTCTGACAGCATGTGCAAAGGCCCAGGGGCAACAAAGGCTTCAGGAATGCCTTGTGACTTTCATGAACTCCGGTGCTTGAGCCTTTGTGGACTCCTTGTTGCCAAAACAAAACAACCTCCCCAAAATTAAAAGCTATTTTAAAAATTTTATTTATTTATTTATTTAGAGACAAGATCAGTTTGGCCTCAAACTCACAGTGATTCTCCTGCCTCGGCCTTCCAAATGCTGGGATTACAGGCCTGTGCCATCACACCCAGCTATTTTAAAAAATTCATTCCTGTAAAGATAGATATGTTAACATTATGTATTAAAATATTTTCTTCAGTCTAAAGTTAATCATTTTCCCTTCTGATTGTAAAAGAAATTAAAATATATTGTGGATCAACTAAAGTCTCAGAGCCTCTCGACCACGTGCTCCAGTGTTTGAGAGAAGTCAGCGCTGGCCAGTGTGAGGGGAGCACAGGGACGCTCTACCCTTTTCGGAGGCTAAGGTTCCTCTCGACTTCTCTCAGAGAACTGCAGGATCTTGGCTTTAGGAGAAGGCTGAGGAACTCACCTGCCAGGCCCTGTGGCCACCTTGGGGTGTCGCTGGAGAGGAGTGAGGCCATGGGACGGTTGCAGAGCCCAGGACGTCAGGTCTGGGTTTTCCCTGTTCGGGTCCGGTTGTGTATTTGCCCCGACAAACACCTTGTGAACACATCCTTCCTGTCCACCAAGATCCACTGTCCCTGTTCCCGGGGAAGCACCCTCCTGCCTTTCCGGGTTTCACAAGGGATTGCAGAGAACACGAGGGTTATGAAGTGAAGCAATATCATCCTGAAGAAAAAAAAGCCTGTGAAAAGCAGCCGGGGTGAGAAAACCGCCCAAGGTTGCTTTTGCATTGCCCTCTCTTTTTTCAAAAATAGTCATAACACGTGCAGCACACACTTGTAAACGGATCAAAAAGGGAGAGAAAATCGCAGCTGACGGGTGTTTTCTCCCCCGTTACTTGGTTGCTCCGGAGTTCCCGGCGGCTGAAATGGCTGGTTTATGATGGTGGGTGTCTCACCGCTCCTGTTAGTGTGCTGTGTTGGGTTCCAAGTTTAAAAATGAACTTGTGACTCCGTGGATCCCACGGGCTTGGCAAACAGACGTGCAGGCTTTCCGTCTATATGATTTGCATTGCAAGGAGGCCCTCACCATGCAAGGGAGATGATTTCTCATGAAACTATCATTTTTTTCCCTAGGAGCAGGAACATATTGTAAGACAAAGCATTTTTAGTTTTTTTTTGCAAGGTTGAGAAGAATAATTTGTTGAGTGAGTACTCTCCTTTAATATCAGAGCCCCATTTTCTGATGAGACAGAATACCCACTGGATGCAAACTTGGGACTGGCATGTCAAGATGCCAGCTAGAATCAGAGTATCGAGGAGATGCCCGAACTCTTACATTCCCTGCAGCACTCATCACAGTAGCCAGGACAAGGGCTCACTCACTGCAGGATGGCTGCACAGATAAAAGGTGGTGTAGGTGCACCATGAAATATTATGCAGCCATCCCAAATAGGAATAAAGAGCAAAGATACAGATAATTGGAAATATGGAGACAGATTTTTTTTTGCAAAAAGGAAGAAAACCAAGAAATAGAGAGAGAAGAGGAAGGGAAGATGAAGAGGTGACAAAGAATTGAGATGTGTTATGTATATCTACCGAGTCACCAAGGGAAATGTTATCATTATGTATTATAAACATGTACAAATAAAAATTTTTAAAAAGATGGAAAAGAAATATTATACAGCCATTAAAAGAACTCAGTCTTGTTGTTTGTGCCAATGTGAAGGGAACTGAGGTTATTATGTTAAGTGAAGCAAAATGCACATGGGAAAGGAAATAGTACACGTTCCTCCTCTATGTAGAAGCTCAAAAAATTGGCCTTCTAGGAAAAGAGAACAGAAGAGTACTCATCAGAGAGTAGGAAGGGGAAGTTAGATAATCGGTACCAAAACATAGTCAGGTAGCAGAAATAAGTTTTAGTGTTCTAGAGCACAGGAGGGTAATAGAGTTTACAATATGATAAATATTATAAAGAGCTAGAAGAGAGGAGTTTGAAGATCCCCAACACAAAGGAAATAGTATTTAAGGACAAGGAAATGCTAATTACCTGATTTGACCACTGCACATATGGAACAATCACATTATAGCCAGTAACTATTTACAATTATGTGTCATTTAAATTTTTAAAGATATCACCCAGAGTAAAGATTGCTGGGTTCATTCATAAGAGTGTATTTGACTCTTTAGTTTCAGGTCTGCTAATTAATGAATCTAAATGTCATTCAGACAGATCGGCAGACAGGTGTTATTTTGGAAACACAGCGCAGTGCCACTTCTTGTAAATGTGGCTCAGGGCACAGGTCAAGGTCCACATGCTGTGATTTAGTGGCAAAAGGAAAATAAAGCCTTCAAGTTACCCGCTCCCAGACACACAGCTTGGCATATTTAAAAAGCAAGTTGTTACCTTGTTACTGCCTGGTTCAGTTAGGGTGTCACTGCCAGCTACAAATACCACGGCTTTGTGTTACAACAGCAGAGCGGTTTCGGGGACCTTAGCGATTCTCACGTCTAAACTGTTTTATTTAACAGTTGAGAGAACTGAGGTTGGAAGAGGGTGAGTGACTTGTGCATGATCGTGGCTCTGACGACAGCCTGAACTTGGCTGCTGTCTTTGCTGCCCTTTCTAGACCCCGTGCAGGCTGTGTTCGGGAGGCCGCACTAGGGGCAGGACACTAAGGAGCAGCGTGGATCAGGGTCTGCCCGGGGGCTGTGTACTCATCTATCTCTGCAGGGCACAGGACCCATGCTCACGGGGCTCCAGGCCACAGAGTATGTGTCATAACGTAACGGCCATCACTGTTTCTCTGGACCTACTGAGGAAGGGATTCCCTCTCACAGTGGCTATCAGGCAGAGTGTCTGTAAAGGGACAGTGGCATTTTAAGTGGCTTTGGAAGTGTAAAGAAAGACCTCACCCCCAGTACTGGGGATTGTTTTCTTTTGTTTTTGAGACAGGATCTTGCTATGTAGCTAGGCTGGCACTGAACTCCCTGTTCAGCTCTGGCTGGACTCTAAGTTTTGGTGTTTCTCCTGCCTCAGCCTCCCAAGAGCTGGGATACAGTTGTATACCTCTATTCCTGGCTTCAGTTCTACTGATTGAACCCAGAGCATTCACACCAGCTCCATCTCAGCACCATCATCTTCATCATATCATCCTCCTCCTCATCATCATCACCGTGACATGGCCTTGCTAAGTTACCAAACTGAGCTTGCACTTTGGATCCTTCTGCCTCAGTCTCCCAGATTGCTCCCACTACACTTAGCTACTGAAGGACCTTTAATAATAGAGGTCTTTTTGGACCAAGTGGTGCTAAATGTGTCCAGGAGCTCAGAGGCTTGGAGAAGAGTTGAGCGTCTCTCGGCTTTAAACTCTGGTGGCCTCAGGGCTGGGTGTGGTGAGTGGCAGGCCTGTGTCTGTGTGTACACACGCATGCTTGTGTGTGTGCATGTGCGCTGCCCAGCACAGTCAGTGAGCTGCCCTTGCAGAGTGCCCAGCAGGCGAGCACCAAGTGCCAAGATGGGTTAGCAGTGGGCAGAGGCAGAAGGGTCAAGCCCATGTGGCCATTGCTGGCTGGGATGTTCTGGTAAAACAGATGAGAGAGGCAGAGACATCCCTGACCGGGGTGGGACATTGTTACCCAGTAATTTATCCCCAGGAAGTCACCTAGTGTCCAGGGGTGTCTGCTCCAGCCTCCTGCACAGTCTGAGCGCTGCCATCAACGGCAAGGCCACCAGTGATTGCAAAGCCACCTTGCCCTACCGGGGCTGCCTGGAACATGCCCTCTAATCAGCCTTGCATTTAGCATACAGTGAATGGAAGTAACCTGTGCTTATCAATCATGGCAATGGCTTTATAGAAACACCTAAAAATCACCAAGGCACCTAATAAGAAAGTTCTTCATCTCCAGGTACGAAAACACACCAATGATTATTCATTGAGCAAGACCCTGTCAGCTCTTTTATTGCAATCCATTATTGGGTAATAGTTTTAAAAGTATCTCTAGAAAGAAATCGAGCTGTGCGGAGAATTCCAGCATTTAATATGTTGTGTGTGAATCTTATTAGCCTTTTTAGTCTAGGGTTAGGAAGGAGGTGGAGAGCTGGCTGGATGGTGAAGATGACCACCTTACACAGGGGCACTCGTCAGGGGCTTGGTGACCTTACACTGAGTTGCTTCTTCGTGAGTCATTCTGTATTGAAGTTCTGATTTCCATGGCATTTACAACACACCAGGCAATGCTTTTCTGTGTGGAGCTGTGGCAGGGCCTCTGCTCACCCCTGACAGTGCATAGGAGCAGCTTGGGATGCCTGAGCTGCAGACCGTGTACAGCAGAAGCATCTACCAGAGTTGCAGAAGCTGTAAAGATCAGGCAGGCGGGGATGTCAACTTGGCAGGTGTCACTTACCCCTGGTCTCCAGGTGACCACGCAGCTTCAGTGTGCTGCCTTTCTGGAACCTACTCTGAGCATTGATGAGGCAGCAAGGGACGGGGTGTCTTGTGGCGTGCTCTTCCTGGCTCTTGGCAGAGGCTCTCGAGAATGAAATGCCATGCTGTCTGCCACTCTGTGCTGTCCACAGACCTCACAACTGGCTGACCAGCACACCTGAAGCTCAGTTCTAGGGAGGTCCCATCCATAATACCCTACGACATGGGCAACTGGCTGTCTGTTTGCAGGTCAGACTGAGTCTGGAATTGAGAAGGGTGACAGATACGCAGTATCACATCATCATCCAGTGTGGTCTCTTGAGCCAGCTCTGTGCCAGCTCCAGGTCAAGGGTGAGGGCTCTGGAGGCAGCTAGACTTGAGGTCAGATATTGGCCCATAGTAGGCTTTCATACCTCACAAAGCAGAACATTAAAATAATTCAATCAAGTGCTTCTCCATTGCTATGCAGCAACCAATGGAATGAAGAGAAAACTTCTAGAATGGGGAAAAAAAATGCCAGATACGGCTCAGTTAAAGGACTAGTATCGAGAATATATAGAGAACTAAAATAAGTAAATAAATAAGTAAAATCAGAGGCCATAAAAGACCCCATTAAAAAATGGACAATTAAAATGAACAGACTCTTCTCAGAAGGATACGTTGGCTCATAAATACATGAAATTCATTCAATCTCCATTCCATTCAGAAACATGCAAATCAGCACTGCATTGAGAGTCTGTCCTGGCTGGCATCAAGGGCCTAGGAAAGAACCCATGCTGGGAAAGATGCAGGAGAAAAAGAGCCTTCTACACTGCTGATGAGCACGGAAACTACTGTAGCACTTACAGAAATCAGCATGGGGATGCCTTAAAAAGCTAAAAACGAAAGTTTCATTTGACGCCACTTAACCATTCCTGGGTGTCTTTCCAAAAGGGCTAAAGTTATCTTATTAGAGTAATAGCCATGTTTCTAGCAGCGCAACCTAGCAGCTAAATTATAAAAGTGACTTGTATGTCCATCAACAGATGAATGGATAAAAAAGGGAGGTATATTCATGCATTTGTGTCATTTGTAAGAAATGACTGGACTTGAGATCATAATGTTAAGTGAAAGAAACCACACAGGGAGTTAAGTGTCACATTTTGTTTTCATGTGAGAAGTTCAAAGTATAAATAACTTGAAGAGCAGAAAGAGTGATGATAGGAAACAGGGAGGATGACTTTTTTGGAGATGGGAAAGGATTCCAAGGAAGCGGGAGAGGGTAGGGTAAGGGGAGAAAAGGGAATAAAAATAATCAAGATGCGATATGTACATATATGTGGGTATGTATGGATTCTTCCAAACAAATCTCATTATTACACGTCACAAATATATACTAATAAAATTAAATCAAGTAAAAAGGGCAGTGTGAGATGGACATTGAACTGGCTTTGAATCCAGGCAGTCTGGTGGAGGAACCATCACCTTTGTCATTGCACTGTGTTGTGTCTGGGTATTTATGAAATAGGCGTCGTGAGCTGAGCCTTGGGAAGCAGAGAGATCCAGGCAGGTGAAGAAGAGGGTTTCGATCCTGGGAGGCAGAAGGCTCAGTGCAGGGGAACTGGTGGCCTTCGTGGTGGCTCCCCATCCTCACATTTGTTTACCCCTTCAGCCTGTAGACATGGATGAAGGAGCTGTTAGATCTCAGCCCAGGGCGGCTGAGACAGTCCTATCCCTGAGTACTTGGGAGAGGCTCATGGGAGTTGGGGGATGACACCATTGATGCAGAGGGAAGGTGCTTCCCGAGGATTCCCCAAGGGCCGGGCATGGTTCCAGGTGCTCTGCTGAGCTTAACGCAGCCAGTCCTCACAAAGTCCTTGGGAAGCAGTGTCACACTGGGCCCATGTTAGACAGAAGGAACGGAGCTCTAAAGAGATTTGCAGCTGTAGGGCTGGGGATTTAGCTCAGCGGCATAAGCGCCTGCCTTGCAAGCAGGCAGTCGTAAGTTCGATCCCTGGTACCGATTAAAAAACAAAAGAGAGAGAGATTTTCAGCTTGTCTGAGGTCACAGAGCTAGCAAGGTCAGCCGTGATGTGAGGCTGGGCAGCCTAGCTCCTGAGTCTCTGCTCTTAACATTCGCTGTATGAACTGTAGTGCTGCTCCTGTAAAACCGCAAAGTGAGTTCAGAATGCTCAGCTTTGATTGACTGAGAAGCAGAAGGACATCGGAGGCTCAGTTTACCCAGCTGGCCTGCATAGCCTGATTCTTGGCATTACTTGGAGAGCCTTTATTGATACAGGTGATTTCACATGCAAGCTCTTACCTAGATTGAGGCCAGGCAAACACCACTGGAGCATCCAGATCCTGCCCATTGCTACTCTGCCAGTGGGGTGTGCAGTCAAACATGGGTACAAAGAAGCTCAATGCCTGGGACTTGAGCATTCAGCCTGCTCATTCTGCTAAAAAGTAGAGATACTTCTGTCTAAGGGGTTGATGGGGGTGTTTTGGTCCATAGACTCTCGGTTAGGGTGATCCCAAAACTCATCTAGTCAAAATTTGGTGGGGCATTTCCTGAATAAAGCTTTTGGGAGTGCTTAGCACATTTTAAAAGAATTGGTGCTAAGGTTAAAAGAACTGAGATTCTCGCTTTGGTGGATGAGTCTGAGTGACTGGGTGTATTTCCTTTCTTCCTGGATATGCCACCTGGACAAGGTCCAGGACACAGCCATGGGTTTGGAGAAGTGCTGTGTCCAGCACAGCTCTTGATGGGAGGAGGGTGGAGGTTGAAGAAATGAAGACAAGGGTCAGAATGTAGGAAGTGGAGGTCAGGTGGAGCCCCCTCTCCTGATGGAGAAAGGAACTACTCAACAACTGCAGTGTGTTTATTTATACAATCAGCAAGAGGTTAATAACAGGTGAAACCCCCTTCTCATGGGAGAAGGGACTGCCTAACAACCTGTTTGTCTGGCTCACCTCAGGCTCTGCATACGTGATTGATCTCCAGCTCTGCTGCTCCCTGCAGAAAAGTGGTCCCATTTGCCCTTGGGTCTTGTGATGCTTCCCTGACATTTCTGCATAGGGAGCATTTTTTAAAAACTTGACTTTTCAAAAATACATTGAATTGAATTATTAATCATTAGGTCTTCTTTCACCTTCTTCTACCCTCTGAAAGTCAGTGTCACATTGGCCAGATCCTTTGAGTCTACCTGAGTTTAGTTTGTGAGTCTCTTTTGTTTGTAGTGAACATTTAGAGCTGGATTCTCCTGGTGGGTTGAGTTCAGGAACCTCCACTGTCCCTGACATGGGCTGTCCCCACATTCACAATGCTGGGCCTGATCAGTATACTCTGTGGCAAAATCTCTCCAACTTAGTATTGGCTCCTTAGAAGCCTTCATATCATCTCAGCTCAGAAAGTGTTACCCTAAGTAAACCCAGATTGTACGTCCCCCACCCTCAAGGTCCAGATATGAGATGACGTATAAAGACCTTCCCTGTGTGTGGCGCCTTTGACTTATGATATAATGATTTGTAACTTTTTCGCTATGAGCATCCCATCAGCATCCTTTGATGATTATAACTTAGAAGACACTGCATATGTAAAAGCCAGATGTTTCCCAAGCAAATAAAGGACACTGAGCCAGTAATGTCAGTAATTGAGGGATAATAGAATGAATCAGAATCTGAGAGTTTGTCTGATACCAAGTCTGTGCTATGATGTATGTGATTCAACCCTTTCCATGCATTTCACTGATGAGGAAGCCAAAATACAGAAAGGCAAAATTCCCAAGGACAGTCATGTGGCTGGTTTGGCAGAGCTGACCTAAGAGCTGGGTCTGCATGTCCTTATCATAGTTCCATGTCCCAGTCCCTCCTCTCTTTTTTGATACTAGGATTTTTCTAGCACATTCTCAAACAGACAAACAAAAAGAAAGCAATGTGAAACTCAGAGTAGAAAATGGAATGCCACTCAGCCTGAATTTTACAGTACAGATCATATGAGCAGCTCAGGAAACACGCATCTTGTTCCATGCAGGAAGTGGGGCCTGCCTTCCATGCCTATAGCTTCACACAGCTTCATGCAGGATCTCAGCCAACGTGGGTGTGAGAGTGGCTGTCTTGTTCATTCTGGCTACTTCCCGGAGAGCAAGGAGCTCTCTTTTTGTGTGTAGCCTGTCCAGTGCACCCCACATCCAATAACTTTAAATCCAATCAAATTAATAACATAGGGAGAAACAAACAGAGTCACTCTTTAGATATTTACACAGGACTATTTCTGCCACTGACATGTAAATCTTTACTAGGAGATGAGATTTAGCAAACAGAAAATGCCAAGCTGCCAGAGACCTGGGTCTTTTTGACCTATTTTAAGTCAATTTGTGGCTGCCTAAGGTTGCTTTCCTCAAATAGTTGCATTCATGGCAGGTGGGAATTCTGCTTTGGATTGGGAGGTCTGCGTTCAGTCTGGGAGGTAAAGTAGAGAGATACGTGGTCCTTGGGGTCAAAGGATTTGCACTCTGGGTAGACAGGTCGTATATATGTAGGAAGATGAATGAGAAAACAGATCCCTATGTGCCACCATGAGAAGGTGGCACTCTTATGCCCATGTAATAGATACTTCTTTTAAACCCCAGACTGACTTGGTGGAATGATAAAGAGGCTCCTCCAGAGTTAGTCTGAAGCCAACCCAAAGGATGTTTTGTTTTCAAGATCTAAAATTCCTAGACACTCTTGTTGTGAAGAAGTTTTTGCAGAACCGTGTTTATGTATCTCTTTCCTCCGCCTGACCCTTCCTGTCATTTAATAGTGATAAACTTCCTATTCCCCTGTCCTACCCACATTTTCTGTCATCTGGGCTTATTAATGTGCCTCTGATATAAACTCTTGCATCCTTCCATTGTTTCTCCACTGACTCCCTTTTACTTTTTATCTCGTTCTTTTCTGTTTCTTCCGCTTGGTAAGAAAAATCAAGTGTCAAATTCTTGCAAGTCTTTTTTTGCCCCCAGGATAATATCTGTCTCCTGTCCATCCTGGTGGCAGAGTTCCTAACGATGGGGGCAAAGTCATGGTGCTTGTCTTCATCCCTTCTGGGTTTTTACCGGGAAATTATTCTTCAGGACCGGATTGTCTGACCTCTCGTTATTTAAGAAGAGGTCTGCCTGCTCTGACTTGAAGCTTGAAGTCGTTGCCACCTTAATGATGTTTTTCTTCCTGCCCCAACCCAGCAGCCTGGGCTTTGGTTTGGAGAGCCTGCCTCCGTGTGTCACAGGCAGATGACTCTGGCCTTGCTTTCTGTTTATCCTTATCCAGCTACAGTAGTGGCTGACCCTTCAGTTCACGTGGCTTCCACTTCCCACAACTTCCCGCTGTGTGCGTAACTCAGGACTTTCCCCCCACAACCTGAATAAGACCTCAGAATCTTTCTCTAAAACATCCTGAGAGCAGCCACCAACGGACCAGGTTTGTCATGAGAAGTGACACCTGCTTATGTGCATCTCCACATCTAATCAAACACTCATTTTCATTTTCCACTATGTTCTTTTTTCATTTCTTCCCCTATTAATTATATCTTAATTTTTTTTCTTTTTTCCAGAACCGGGGATCGAACTCACGACTGCCTGCTTGCAAGGCAGGTGCTTATGTTGCTGAGCTAAATCCCCAGCCCCTATATCTTAATTTCTATGCCTTCTTCATCTAGTATTGGTGGTAGTGGTCATGATGATGTCAATGTGTGATAAATAAATAAATAAATAAATACACACACACACACACACACACACACACACACACACACACACACATATATATATCAAACTCTTATAATGTCAATATACGGGATGCTCTTCCCGGATTATGTTGTTTAATCTTTATAAAAACTTTAGAGAATCCTGACCCTCATATGCAGGTGGGAAAGTGGGGGTCTGAGGAGACTGGGTGACTTTTCTAAGGTCACACAATTTTCCTGACCAGATCGTACAGCACATCCTTTCTCTCCCCTCCTCAGTGCCAGCTTTCAATCTGAGAGCACCTCATTACATCTTCCGTAGCCACTGAATTTTATTCTTTGTTATCGCAGCTTACCTAAATACCAACTGTATTGGAAAAATTAAAATTACAGTATCCTTAATAAACTAACAGTGATGGGGTGTAGATGTCTGCACTGGGAATATTCTTTGTGTGTGAAACAAAAATCTAACTTGTTATAGTCAATGAAGTCAGTGGTTCAGTTAATAATGCCCCTAATGGCATAATTCTGCTCAGTGTGGGTGATGGATACCTTTACAATCAGAGACTAGATTTAATGACAAGACATATTGAAATTGGCACTGTGCTAAAAACAGCCAGGTAGAGGACTCCAAGGGAAAGAAAAGCCCCCAGAAATTGCTTGGTGTTATCGGTTCGATGTCATACATCCCTTCCTCCAGCCCTTTCTGTATGCCCCCCCCATCCATCCCTGCAGCACCCCAAGAGTCCCCCTTTACAGCACCAGCTTGCATTTCCCAGGGAGTTTTCTATGCTCGGAGATTTGCTTTAGATCAAGGCAGCATTTCCTGTCTGCTGGTGCATGGAGGAGCGCTAGTCTTTGTGCTTGTTCGAACAAGGAAAAAAAAACAACACATATTTTTAGAGCCTCCTTTGAAAGTGTCTTAAGACACCTCCGAGTGTGCCGCCCTTCAAAGAAATGACCTTCCACTTGAGGGATTCTCTGCCTTTGCACCTCTCGCTGCCCTCCTGCTAGGAACAAGTCCCTAGAGACACGCTGTGGCCTAGGACCAAGATGTAGGCCAAGTGGAAATGCACCAAAGTGATTTAATAGAAAAGGTAATTCCTATTCAAACGGGATGGCCCCTTATTCATTTTCTCGGATTATCATCAAATTTGTGTCACCAGCCAAGGAGCTTTATTGAGTTTTGCAGAGAGATTCCTTTTGCTCTCATTGTCGTTAGTTGGCACGCTGACATTTTCATATGTGTCTCAGCTAATGCCTCAAAATTACTCCATCTACAAATGTAACAATTGAACAGATAATTTTAATAAGATTCAGCTTGACTTCAGACCGCACTCCTTCCTTTCTTTATAGAATGCAAATTGTAACCTGTTTTTAAAGCCGTGCAATGCAGTGAACTTTAATGGGATTTGACAACATCATATTAAGCACAACAACTACGCATAATGTACCGAAAAATTGGACGTGAAATTGGAAACATAGCTGAGAACAAAGTAAATTTACATGGTTTGGTAGTTTGAATGTCTGATATCATATTCTCTCATGCAAGCCCCATAAAAAAGCAAAGGATTTAACAATGGATATCAGCAGAAAGTGCTTTTAAAGTTAAAACTGATGGATGGCTTGTCAAAAAAAATAATTGCATTGGTTGGAAAGTCGGGATGCGTGCTGAGGGGGAGAGAGCAGGATATACAGAGAGCATGATGGGAAGTGACAGTGGTCTGTCAGGAAGGACTGGCTGCCCAGAGGAGTGTGAAGCCAGAACTATAAGGTGGCAGAGTAGAACAGGCTGTCAGAGCGGGAAAGTGGCTTTAATACCCTGAAAAGCAAAGGAATCCGCCTGTCAGCTTTGCTCAGCCAGGCTGAAAGAGGAAGAGAACATGGCATAAAGTTAGAGACATTAAACAAAGGGGTGGGGGCCCGGGGAGCTCCAGCGAGCTCAGGCAGCCACTGGGAAGCGGGTGGGGGACGCATCTTCTGTACATTCCTGGGTGTTTTTGTTTCTCTTAGATTTTTTTCCCTTTTCTCGAGTACCAATGAATTTAATTTGTGGGGTCAGGGGTTTCTCTCTGCTTAAGGAAAGAGCACTTTAAGAGAGGCACCTGCTGGACCACCACAGGGCTGCCTGCTACTCCAGGCTCATGGTGGCTTTTTTCACAGGTGCACCTAGGGAAGCCTTGGCGTCCTTCTGGCTTTTCAGATCTCCAGCCTCATCTGCTGACCTTTCCTCTCCCCAGCGGACCATGTGGTCAGTCCTCCCAGAGGGGACGCTGATATCAGGCGACTGGGGACTAGCTTATCTTCCCTCAAAATGCTTTGAGGACTTAACACTTAAGCCATGCATCAGGACCCTGATTAAAATGCAATCATTTGATGATTTTTCCATAAATATTTTTTTGCTCTGTCAGCATTAGGCTTTGAATAATTTATTATTCTTTCTTAATACACTCCTGGCAGTGAGGTTAATTTGGTCATCTTGCAGGGGCCTGGCTGGTAATCAACATTTTTACATCGGCGTCAGATTTCTTCTCCCGTAGCACACAGTACGTCTTTACAATTTAATTGCTCAGGTTCTTGAGAGTTTTAGAGTTGAGGAGGGGTTGGGATAGGATGATTTATCAGATCAATAGTTTGTGTATCTGACTTTAAAAAATCTGATCTGAAAAATATATGACCTGGGAATCATGTAGAGTCTTAATCTATGTATGCTCCCCACATCACTATAGATTTGGTTTAGTAGTTTGGGGGAAGAATTGCTTTTCAGAGAAATGGTTTCGTCAGTTGTGAAGGAAGGAGATGGTGGGATGATGATGCCAGAAGAAAACACTTCTATAAGCATTTATTCTGTGTCAGGCAGTATCGTAAATGTTGCCGGATCTCTTAACTCACGTCATTTGCATAACAAATTCTGTATTCGTCAGCTTTCCTATTTCTAGGACAAAGTACCCAAGACCCACAATTTAAAGGAGGAGAGGCTTAACTTGACTCATGGTTTGGGGGTTTATTCCATAGTCAGCTGGCTCCAAAGCAGGAAAAGCATGGTGAAAGGGCATGGCGGAAGAAAGCTGCTCACCTCATGGCAGCCAGGAAGCAGAGAGAGAAAGGAAGAGGAACCAGGGACAAGAATATATCCTTGTAGGTACGTGAGTGACTACCTGTTGAGACGAGCCCTACCTCCTAGCAGTTCAGCTAGAGCCTCAGCAGTGGATTAATCTGTTGATGACTGTAGAACCCTCATGATGCAATCACTTTCAAAAACACGAGAATTTTCTGGACCCTGAATACATGGAACTTTGAGGAAACATTCTAGATCTAAACCAGAATACCCTATGAGGTAACTTCTAATAACATTTCCATTATGCAGATGAAGAAACAGACCCAGAGAAGTTAAGTAACCTGTACAAGGTCACACAGCCAGGAAGTTGTAAACTGAGGCCTTAAACCTAGATTTTTCAACAGAGTTTCTCGTCAGTGTGATATGTGTATGCTTGTAGATGGAACATATTTTTTTTTTTAATTTTATTTAAGGAGAAAAGAAAAAAAAGCAGAGAAAGGGTACAAGTTATACAGATTTGCAGAAAAAAAATGAACAGTAGGAAATCACTAGTTAATGGATTACATATTGTCATCTTAGAAATAATTGTTCAAGTCACAAAATTAAAGCTTGTAGAGTGGACATTCCATCAATGATACTGCAAACAGTTCTGTTCAATGATCCAATAAAACTCTGTGATATCATTTTCTATCTTATACACTTAAATATACATGCAGTTATATAGTATAGAGCACTTTCTTTTCCTCTCTTTTGTACCATGAGTATTACACATTTTGGGTTCATTGCTCCCACGGTTCTTATTACTTTTTTGGAAGAGAGTAAAACCAAATGTGACATAACAGAACAGAATCGGTCAAGTCAAAAGGGTGGACATAATAGATAATGTGAAAACATAATACAAGGTGATCAACAATAGTTACCATAATGCCTCCCGCTATCTCTAATAGAATTGCCTATATCGTTAGTTACAATACAATTGAACAAAACAGTAAAGAATAAAACCGACAAAACCAAAACATTGGAGACATTGTAGGTCTTCAAAAATAGATGGAACATATTTAAATGACAGATTGAGTCCTCTTTTATCTCCATTATCCTGTGAACCTAAGACATTCAGAGAAGGATTTTACTTGAATTGGACATCAGGAATAGCAAAATAAAGTTAGCTGCCTATGAAGAAGTAGCTTATTCTCTGATGCCCCTGGAGTTGAGGAATGGGTAGGAGAGAAAGACAGAAGCTGGCAGCCAGAGCTGTGTGCCAGCATTGCCACTGAGATCTCTAGTTTAGTCCTTGGAAGAACAAACCTACTTCAATGTGGTGGTTCCATTCTAGGTTGTTGTGAACCCGGGTCTGAAAGATGGGGAGCTCTATTCTGGTCTCCCAGGGCCTGGCTGATGGTGTGAGGTAACGGCATGCCCTTGTTTTTATCAGTATTATATATAATGTGGGTAAAGTGGCTCACTACAGGGATGAGTTGGTGGAGTCTCCCCCTGGGTGGTCGTGAGTCTGAGTGACAAAGTGGGATTCGCACCTACATCCTCCAGTTCTGTTCCTTCTGGCTTGTCAATCCCAGTGAAGTGCCACCTGCTCTGCTGCCACTGTCCTCCTTTCCTGGGCCTGAGACTTCACTGTAAACAATGAGAGCTTTCTACCCAGCAGGCTGTGTCTGGTCACAGCAGGGTGCTTTCTCTCGGGAATTGGTGGCCTTTCCCATCATAGCTGGTAGCAAGAGGAACTCCTTCTGGACTTGTGCATAGTGAGATGCACCAGCACTGGTTGCACTGTCTTTCTGCATTTTGTGACGTCTGGCCTGATTTGGGTGGCCTAAGGGACGCCACCTTGCTTTCTCTGGCTCTGGCTGCAGCAAACCTAATCAGACAGCCAAGCAGCTAGTCTCAAGTTGCAATTTCTGGGACTTACTTGTGATTTTAACTCCTGAATCTAAGGGTTTCAGGGTTGGGTGGATAAAGCTTGATAACCAGATGACCCAGCTCAGGGTGTGCAGTGGGGCAACTCACTGTGTCTGGGGTAGCACCAGCCCACTTACTAGAGGCTGGTAGAGAGTCTGCTAGGATGGACAATAGCTGTTTCCCTAGAACTTCCATCCTTTGGTCCTTGCTCCAGCTCCTAGGACTGCGCAGATCTCCGGGGTAAAATCTGTATTTCACTTCATCCACTGTAAAACTACACCAGCGTCCAGCTTATGTGTGAACCCTACTGTTGCCCTCAGCCTTTGGCTCCTCGTATTCCATGGAGCTACAGAGACCTGCCATCTCTTCTTCCCTTCTGATATAGGGAATGAAACTCCTGACCTACTATATCCACAAATTCGTGTTCTCTAAAATTGGAGAATGAATTTTAGGAACAACGGAGGTGAAGATAATATATTTATTGAGAGAAAGAAAGCTTCTGTCTGAAGAGAGACAGCCGGTCGCCAAGGACTCTGTCTTTTCCAGGAACTTTTATAGAGCAAAATCATGGGGCGAGATGGGTTCAAAGTGGGGGTAGACTGGGAACTCACAAAGCAGATGGGCATGAAGTGGGACATAACTATAGTTAGCCAATAAGATCAATAGTTCAGGTAAAATTGATTACATTGGGGACACATGGGGAAGGGAGTCTCTTAAGGGGCAGTGACTCTTCTCTCAGAGGATGGGATGTTGACTCCAGCCTTCCTCAGGGTGATAGGGAACTAATTAGAATATCAGTCTTTAAGATGTGGATGTATTTGTTTGATCCTTTGTCTTGAGGCCTGGTCTACCACAGGAGGTATCTGTCTCGCCCATAGTTGCAAGGTATCTGCACTGGCTCCTTTGAGGACCTAGCCCTGTCTCACTGCCTATAATATTTTTAACTCAGCTGCCTGAAACACTTCGCTCTCATTTCTAGCCCACTCTTCCAGGTTTACTCTGCAGTTTTTACAACATATCCACTCTTGTACTAGATCCTGGTCTGTTTCACTCATTTGGGGTAGCCTTGATCTCAGGAAGCACTTTCTGACTTGAGGCAAGAGAGTAAGACACATGTTCCATGCGACTTTGAGCTAGAGGTGATATTTCCTTTATATTTTGTAGATGAGAAAAATAGAGTTCAGAAAGGTTAATCCACTTGTCCAAAAACACATAGCTAGTAAGTAATGGAGTAGGTGTGGAATTAGGTCAATTGATCCAATGGCTGAGCTCTTTACACAGCAGGCATACTGCTTGTAAGTGCATCTTCTGGAACCTGGCAGGCCTGGGTGCAAATCCCGGATCCACCACATACTAAGGAATAACCTTGGCCAAATTACTTAATCTCTGTATGCCTCAGTGTCCTTGTCTGTAGAATGGCCCCTTGTCTGTGAAAATTAAGGCAGGATAGTGCATAAAAAGCATTTAGCTTAGCACTTCTGCATGATAATAACTCAATAAATGTTAGTTTAATGCCTTCATCATTTTTTGTAACCATAGTAGATTGTGCCAGAGCTTTGCATGATTAGCTGCAGAAACTCTTGGGGTGGGGGCGTCAGCGTAGTCCTTGAGTGCGGGCTCTCAACCTTTCTTATTGAAGCTTTCCCATGAAGCTAGGCAGGGTCCAGGAAGGGTGGCTGTGGCTATCTTCTTTTTCTTCTTTAGTTTTGTTTTTTACACTTCGAGAAGATTGCCGCAGTTATCTGGAAATCTATCGCTCAGGCAAAAGCAGGATTGCGTGATACAATTTAAAAGGCCGGCAACTGCATTTCATCCTTTTCACAAGAAAATAACCCCTTACTTCAGTGAGGCTAAAAATAAAAATGGCAGTACATTTGGCAACCACGCTTCTTCCTTTATTACCTCAGCAGTATCTGAATAAAATGTCTTATTAAGCAAGATATAAGGGCAATGAAAGGGAGAGTAAGTCAAATTAGTTGACATCTAAAGCTCGGTGCATCATATACCGTGAGGGTAGTTACTGTTTAGTAAAATGGATTTAATGCTTAATATAAATGCTGATATTTAGATGGCTATATTTTGGCAACTCGGGGCAAAGGGAGGTGGCTTTGGAGCCAGTATATCTAGGTTTTAGGTCCTGTCCTGACACAAACCACTCGAGTGGTGCTAGGTGATTCACTCTGTCATGCTGAGCCCTGCTTCTTCCAAGTGCTCAATGAAAGATGTTTTCTGTAGCAGGACTTAGGGTCACCTGGGGAAGGGATAAATGCAGGATGCTGGTGCCCACTTCGCTCTGACAGGTTTAAAACTGCTGGGATCCATCCTGTGTATTGGAGTTATTACCGGATGTGAATATTTCCAAGGAGTCAGGGAAGTTCTCACCTTTGAATGTGCTGGGATGCCAAGGGAAGCCAGCCTGGTAGCATTCTGGGGCCTTCTTTAGCTCTGTAACCAGCTATGAACTCTGCTACCTCATGGGCTGAAGAGAAAAACAGTGTACTAGAGGATGACACTGGAGAGGGAGGTGACCAGGGAAGAAAACCGTGACAAGGCTTGTCAGGAGCGTGGCTGGCATAGAATGTGTGCATGAGCTTGGGCGAGCGTGTAGATGGGTGTTCCTAGGTGTAATTTATGTGGGAGTGAGTGAGCATGAACTTTGTGGACATCAGTGGACTCCATGTGTAAAGTGTCATCTCTGTGTTTCTGCACACAGAGAAGATGGGAACGCAACAGCCACACCTGGGATTGTCCATGTGCTAGGGCCTTCCTGACCTCCTGCTGTCCCCTTTGTGTCAGCCACCACCAGGGTGTAGCAGCCGTTGACTTCAAGTTGAAGTGAAGAAACTGAGTCTTGGAGAAGCAAAGTAATCTCCCCAAAGTTACACAGCTAATCATTTGTCGACCAGAGGAAATCTTGGTAGGTACTCATTTTATATCTGGTTGGTTTATTACCTTATGATCAAAAGGCTCCTGATTACAGTCTTCCAGTTTCTATGTGGAGAAGACACACTCTTATGTGCTAGAGACCACTGTAGCTTAGTCTTACAGGTTTTGGTTTTGTTCAAATTCTTATTTTATTGCTTTAAGAATCCTGTAGTTGAGCGTTACAATGACATAGATAGGCTAGGAATTATCCCAGTCACGTGTAAAATTTTTTCGATCAAAAGTTACTAAGCATCAGTGTGAAGGGTTTGTTCATGCTTTCCTTCTTTGAGGCTTCCCTTCGGTTTTGACAGAGTTGAGGAGTGTTTAAAATAGGCTATTTAGCAACAAGTGCCTTGTAGAATCATTCTTAGGTATTACTGGCAAGTGACTGAATCCAGTGTTCACCCTGAGGTGTCAGCAGATCTTGTCACCTCTCATTCATATATGAACTCCCTGAAGACTCCTGGTCATTCTGCTCCCTCAGGATGATATTCTGAGAAGCTCTGATTGCCAAGGAAATCCAGAGAGCTTGAGAATAGACTTATGTTCTACTTGTGACAGTTCATGAAACCTAAGTATGTCTAATAATAGCTCTCCCACCTGCTTGGCCTAAGATCTTGCATCAGAACCAGAACCATCTCTCAATGTTCAGAAATGTAACTCTTAGCCACTAGAGTGAGACTGAAGTAAAGGCAGACCATGTAGTAAGGAGTTTAGGCCCCTTATGGAGACATCAGCTTCTGGAATTATTAGTGTTTTATTCAGAGATGAGAAAGCAGTAGAAGCCTTGCACATGCTGATGGGCTCATCTGTAGACATCAGAAAGTATAAGCTAATTGCAACATACATAGTAACTGAAGACCTGATGGTGGTTCTGTATTTATAATTCAGAGAAGTTCTGGAGTTAAGTGGACATTAGATGATGGGATTAATGATGTTGTTGCTGGTTTCACTGCTCATGACTGTTTGAAGGTAGCATGAGTCATGGTTTATTGATAGTGAAGACTCTTAAGAGTCTATTCTCAGTAAGCACTTTGGCAAGGGTTCTGAGACTGGCTTCACTCCACGCCTCGCCTCCTCCTTCCTCTGTGTTCTTTGAAAATACAAGTTTCAAGCAGTTGATGTTGCTAAGTCTGTGATGTGAATGTAAATTGTGATTTCTTAGAAGGTAGCACTCTTGGACAATAAAAAATAAATAAAATCCCCAAATTGATATTGGAGGTTATGTAATTCAACTCATAAACCTCATGAGAATTGTATCTAGAATCTTCCTTATGGATGGTCAGCTTTGGATTCTGCCAGTACTAGAATATTTGCCACATTCAGAGTTATTAGGAAAGTCTCACATCAACAAGTTATTGGACCCAGTAGTATTGGAATCATTTGATCAAGTTGAAGGATTTTTCCAATTGAATCCCCAAGTCATTTTCTGAGGAACAGGAAAAAAAAAAAAAAAAAAAAACAAACCAATGATACTATTCCATCTGTATCGATGTACTGGAAAGCCACAGCTCCCTTTGATTCCAAGTTCAGAACAAGTGAAGGACCTGATTGTCTCTCCAGGCTGGAACCAGCTGCATGTGCCCAGGATGGTGAGATCTGTGGGCAGTACAGACAGCGATAGCAGAGTCTGCTTCCAGTGTCAGAAGTCAGTCAACTCATACTGTTCTTGAGGAAGAAAAAAGGCAAGGAGATCACTGATGAATTTGAAACATATAGATAACTATGCATGCATCTAAATTGTCATCTCTAACTAGGAGGTGTTTCATGGTAACAACTTTCCATTGGAAAGTTTTATTACTCTAGATGTTTTCAGCCTCATGGAGACACAGCTTTCTAGAATATCATCTGGATAGCACATATAATGATGAAATGATAGATTTTTTTGATCTCCCAATGGGAGATGGAATTGCCAAAATACTTTTGGGAGCCATGGTTGTTGTTATAAGGCAAAGATCTGAAGGGAAAGGAAACCTGAAAACCAGAATCTACAGTAATTCTTTCCTCTGAGCTTTCTCGCAAGTAAGTCCAGCCAAGAGCGCCTGGTGCCTTGGTGAGACTCTACAGGAGATCTGAAGTTCCCTGAGATTTCTACCATCTACTCTCAGCAGTACTGATCTGTATAGTTCTGCTACTGAGAAAGTCCTGTCCTGGAAGCTGACATTCCTTTTCAGAGTGTCCAGTGTTTCTTGATTTGGGAGTCTTGGTTAGAATCAACCTTAAACATTTTCATCTCCTTATGTGATTTCTCCATCTCATGATGTTGATAGCCACAAAATATTGGAGGACTCAGTGAGACTGCTGAGTTCAACAACAGAACATGGGCTCATAAAGTGGATTTGATAATATTGTAAGAATTGAGAAATTAATTCTCTCGAAACATCTGTTATCATTTGTGCCATAAATGAGTTTCTTTGAGTTCTGCTTTCCAAGCTTGCTTATGATAGTACATATATGATATCTTTTATTTTTTCCCTATGACTATATTTGCTTATGAGCATGGAAGACTAATAAACACTGATGTTCTTTTGCCACAAATCTTATTTGTGATTTTGATTTAAAGCTTTCAAGTCTATATAGCCTCACTGATACAGTCACATAGCTGCAAATTACATGTCTTAGACCCTTTTCTTACTTGGCACTTATAGAAGGAATGACTATACAAATATTCATTAAAGAGCTCAACTACTAAGATCTCGCCTGGGTAAATTATCTGTCCACAAAACCAAACTAGCCCTTACTTTATCTTGACCATTCTAAATGCACTATACTTTTGTGAATTTTTTTCCAATAAACAACTAACTAAAAGTTG
Source organism: Cavia porcellus (assembly GCF_034190915.1). Taxonomy (NCBI): domain Eukaryota; kingdom Metazoa; phylum Chordata; class Mammalia; order Rodentia; family Caviidae; genus Cavia; species Cavia porcellus. Next base: position 33,342,440 of record NW_026947511.1, read on the forward strand.
TATTCATGGAGCCTAGAATGAATTATACTATTTAAGTCTGTTGAGAATAATACCAGCTTACTTGGAATAATCTGCAAAAAAAAAAAAATACTTTGTGTGTTTGAAAGGTGTTTTATAAAGCTGCAGAACCGAACCTTACTCAGGAATTAGTATTAATTCTGCAGAACTATCCAGGCATAGCTTCCTTTTGAAAGTGATTCAAGGTGCCCACAGACACTCTAGTTCTAGCCTTTTCTGAAATAATCACAGGTACTTTCAACACATGGCCTGCCAGATGTTATCATTTCTGACAGTGGGTCTGAATTTAAGGAAGTTGTGGACAGGAACCTTATCTGAGCTGTCACCATCCTGCTTCATCACCTTCAAGCAAATGATCAGGCTGAAAGGCTACTCAAGCTAGCGAGATGTCCTAGGAGGATGCTGCAGGAGATTGGCTGGTGAGATTCACTGGGCTTTTCATCCCTCAACCTGTCACTCCAGGTTCAACCGTGGAAATTGACTCTGATGCATTACTAATGGGGAAATAACTCAAGACTGCTTTGAATACTTACTTGGAAGAGGACTTTGACAACAAGATCATATTCTGGACATAGTTTTGCCTGCTTGTTGTCTTTGAATGGAGAAGATATAAAGCTTAGTTTTTATTAAGAACAGTGGACCCAGCCCAAGGTGGTTTTCTGATACAGTAATTGAGGCCACAGCAGATCCAGAGAGCAATAAATGCCCCTGTAAATTGTTCCAAATCCTTTAAGAAGACAAAACAGTGATTCTTATCTGGGTGTGGATCTGCTACATGGGGTACAGAATTCTCTGCACCCACTCACACCACATAGCAATACTTTCACAAAATACTTGCAGGGTAGATGCAATGGGTACAAAGGTGCTAGGTGGGATGTAGAGGATGTTAGGATACAGTCTTTTTTAGTGTCTTTACATTATTGGCTGGATTATGGTTTTACCTGTAGTTTCATCCTGCTCAATGGGCTTTGTTTTGAAAAGCTTATGCCTTTGTAAGAGTGTGGTAAAGACTACTATCTGCTTCCCATTTCCCTCACATAGGACTGCCGTGTCCAGCTGTGCAGATACTGCCCAGCACAACTGTAAACCGCAGCCCTAAGAGTAAGTGTAGCAGGACACTTCTGAGGATTTTCCAGAGCAGTTTATTCTTGGAGAACCAGGCAGCACTCACCTTTTGTTAGCTCCGAAGCCTTAGCTGAGCTATTCAACCACAGCAGGCCTCAACTTCTGAGTCTGCAAAAGGCATTTGTAGGTTCTGGGAGGTAGGAAGCACTGCCTGCTGATCTGAGGACAATGACTGTTTTATCTGTTATTCGTTGTGTATAAACATGGGTAATATCACCCACCTCTGGTTCCTTTTTTGATTTCTTTATTTGGACCTGTCAATTTCAGGAACTTTTCCTTGGTGACAAGGAGGAGGGACACAAAAATGAAGTGAGTTAGAATTGTCAACATTCCGTGTCTTGTTTTGCTTTTATGGGAGAGAGGAGTGACCAGAATGGGGCTGGACAACAGTAGGGCTGGCCGTCTTTAGACTATCCTTTCCCTGAAGTCTGAGTTTATAGGGAAAGAGGAAGCCAGCACTTTTGCTTAAATGTTTTCCTAGCAACAAGAGACAGAACTTGCACCAGTGCCAGAGGGTAGGTGGTAACAAGAACCTTGCAGAGGTGATACAGTCATAGAGAGTGAGCTTGTGGTGGATGGGGAAGAGCAACCTGCTGAACGCGAGACAGGTGATGCTGGGTGGCAACTTGGGCACTCAGTGAGTATCTGTGAATGGTGTCAGTATCAGCCCTGTGTTCATCTGGAAGTTTCCTGGCAATACCAAGTTACTTTTCTCTTTTGAAAGTTTTCCTTTTAAGGAGTCCTCTGGGGCCACTGCAGCCACTCTGACTCATAAAGAGTTCTTACAAAGTTCGATGAGACTTCGTTCTCATAGAGGACATCATGGAGTTGTCTCTTCTCAGCACTTGTTGTGGTGAGGGGATCTCCTCTCCCTGTAATTGGGGCTCCCAGCTCTTGGTTTCCTCTGGATTTCTTCCACTTGCTGCTCACAGGGCCAGCCGCTCCCAGAGGCACAAAGCTCCTTATTCTTTTCCTCCCCCACCCTCTCCTGCCCCCTTTCTCCACATTTCCCACTCCCATCTCCCATATTCCCTCAAAGCATTGAGGTTCTCAAGGAAGAGAAAGGCAGGGGTGAAAAATTTAAAACTGCCCAAGATGGATAGTGAAAATACCATGCATAAATAAATTACAGCAAAGCCCCCCGAATGAACAATGATTGTGTGGTTGAAGACCTGGCTGAATAAGTGTGTCAGGTACTGATTGGAAGCGTGATAAATGCAATGACCTAACAAAGGATTGACTTCTCCTGCAGACAGGCCCCTTTTAATGGATGGAAAGGGAGGAAGCTTCATTTAGGAGGGAAAGGCTGTTTGCCGTGCAGATATGACAAAGGGGAAGTAGACAACCATTGATTTACGTTTGGGAATGACAGTTGAAAAATTCAGCAATAATCATGACAAATGAGAAGAGATGCAGTCAGAGGAAAAAATGCCAATACGTTAAGCCTGCAAAGAAATGCCAAGGTCACAGAGAAAGGTTCCCAAACTTCTGGTTTTGACAACCATAATGGAAATAATAGGAAAGATGAGGGTTCGGGTTAAAAGGGAGGGCTTGGCACGGAGGGAGGACTGCAGGTGTCTGTAATTAGTGGCTAGTTTGGAGAGAGAGAGTCCCCCTTATGTCCTGAGGACAGCATCTGTCCACTGCAACTGAGGTGCTCCCGTACTGCCAGGCCTGACCTCCTCCGCTCAGAGCCTTGGAAAAATCAAGCATGTTATTTAAATATCAGTAGCAATGGCCGGAAGGAAAAATGTGGGCAGGATGTGCTTCTGAAGTTTGGGGACATCAGACCAGAGGTTCTGCTTTGGTCTCCAGACTGTGGCATGTCCGCCCCTTTATTTTATTTACATTTCATCTTAAAAGACTGAGCCTCAGTAAAAAAATGCAGTGAAATTTTAGTCTTCTTCTTGGTTAAGTTTATAGCATAGTTTCTGTCTGTCTGTGTGTCTGTCTGTTTCTTCCTTAATCATCCTTGTTTATGAGACACTCAGTACATTGACTTCCATATTGATATACTTCAGTAAGACAGATACATTCCAGAAAGTTCTATCTGTGGGGGTGGAAAGTGGATTTAAAAGTGTGTACAAACTCGTAGGGAAGGAGGTGATGTAGGGTGGCATGGAAGAGAGCCCTGTGACCCGGGAATCATCAGAGCTAGGTTATTGTTTGTGACTAGCTGTGTAAATGTGGACATTTTTTTAAACTCTTGTGGAGCATAATGTATGCATCTTTAGAATGTCAAAAAGGATTCTGAACTCTCTGGTAAATAACGCCAGGGTTCATTATTATATCCAGCCATGGTCTGCAAATATGAGTGTATTAGTGTATATGTAAGAAATATCTAACATGTATATTCTAATGTATCACTTATAGTCCCTGTGCTATTCCAGTTAGGCTGCTATAACAAACTACGATAGACTAGTTGGCTTATAAACAACTGAAATTGATTGTTTATAGTTCTAGAGGCTGGAAAATTTAAGATCAAGGTAGTGGCAGGTTTGGTGTCAATGTTCTGGTCCAGAGATGACATCTTCTGCTGTGGCCTCACACTGTAGAAGGGATGAATACTCTTTGGGGCCTCTTTGATAAGGATGTTAATCACATTCATGAAGCCTCCACCCTCCCGACAGTCATATACCAAAAGGTCCCTCCTCCTAATACCATCATGCTAGGGGCAAAGACATAAATATGAATTTGGGGGAGAATACAAAGCATAGCGTTCTTTCAGACATAGTTCAGTATTTTACTCAGAAATTACTACTGTATTCTAATATTTCATCTTGATTAATTCTCATCTAAATATCATTTATAGACTTAATCCTCAACTACAAGTAAGTATTTCACTTAGATATAATTAAATGGGCAAAAAGTGTGACACTTAAGTGACGAAAAATGTCCTGACATGCGTACTATAGCTGTGGAACCAGTTCCCAGTTTGGGGAATAACAAGTTACTGTCCATGGGAATTCTTCAGCCTCAGACAACATTTAAATTATGATTACATTTTTGCTGAATTTGTTGAAGAGAGATAAACATTTTTTTAAAAAAAAAACTTATTTTATTTATGTGAAATAAGGTGCCAGGAAAAGCTTTGACAGATGTATCTTAATTTTTGAATATGCCACTCTAAATGAAGAGTGGTTTTATTTTAAGCCAAGCAACTCCTTTTTGATAAGTCTCAAAGGGAAGTTACCTTATTAAAAAGAATGATCTTTTTGGAGCTATGTTTTGTCATGATTCCTCTTCCTGTTCTAGTAGCTTTGGGAGCCTGGCTTGGACAGGGTTAACTCCAAGCCCCATGTCACATTAACCATGGGGCCACTTTTATTTGAATTATCTGGCAGTACAAAAGTTGAAAATAAAGCAGGTTGTGTTTAAAACAGCGTCCCCCATACCTCAAGCACGTGAACCACAGAGTTTCCAACTTTCATCAGCAAGGTACCCCTTTAATGGTAGGAACGGTGGGGGGAAAGGACCAGGTTATAAATGAGTTGGATTTGGTATTTGAGATAATTTTGGCTTCCACCTGGGGCTGTGGAGCAGGGATATAAGGAAAGTAGCCTCTTTAGATTAAACATTTTCTAATCAGCTTTATCACTCATATTTGAATTTATCTTATTTGAGGAAAATGCCAATATATTAGCAGGCATGTATGATACACAAGGTGACCCTACCAACTTAATGACATAATACATTATCCTTAATGAAGTCAATATCTTGTCTTTTAGCTGTCTGTCTATTGGGGCGATTAATTGCAGTGTCATTAAAGTTAGCTCTCTTTTCATTTGAGCTTGACAAGTCGCATAAAACTAATGTTCTTAGTTATCAGCTACTGGAATAGGATGGAGGATGGAGGAAATTGTAGGGCAAATAAGGGGGTACTGCTACAGCTAACTTAAAGGACTTTTTTCAATGACTGTTTCTGTAAGTTTCTCCTTACCCAGGCTCTCTTACTGGTTGAAATGCTGGATGAAGGCAGACCACTCTGAAGTTCAGCTGAAGGTTTGATACAGAGGACAGTCGCTGCTGGAAATGACACCCAGTTTGGGAGACACTGAACCCATTACTAGCAGGAGCTTGATTATTATAAGTGTCTGAACACTAACCTAATTTTCCATGTTACCTCCTCAACCGAGGTACATGAGTGGCTAGCCTGCCAGAGGATGTGGTAAAGCCCAGTTGAAACCATATTTCCATTTAGCTCTGGAGTTTTTCTAATTTAAAGGGCTCTCTGGCAGGATGGAGCATGAAGGTGGGGGTAAGGGGTGTGTGTGTCCAAACGCTTTGCAAATGGTTCTAATAAACACCAGCTAATCGTGGGCAGTGTGGGAGCCACAGCGCCTGGCCCAGCACTAATTGTGAAGCCAAAGCATCACTCCCTGCCTTCCCCCTACCTCAGAAACTACAAGACAGGATGGCTGTAATTTACAGTGTGTTATCTTTGTCTATAGCAGCAAGATGATATGAAGTAAATCAAGGTACGAGTAATGAAAGACTGAGAATTTATTCCTTGGAGCACACTTTAAAGTGTAGTATCTGTTATAGTGGCACTGCCTGAAGACCCTGAAATGAGACTGGATGAAGGGCAATAAAGCAGCGTAGAGGCTCATGTTAATGTTGTTTGTCTGAGGTTAGTAATTGGGTTCCACTGATGAGTTGTGTGAAGACAAAGTGAGAATCCCAGCCAGTATTGTAAATCTTACATTGTTGGAACAAGAAGCAATCCTAACAAATATTGATCCTCTTCGTGCCCAGAGGCAAGGAGAGAAGCTGGGAACTGCAGAGCACTGGCTTGTTTCAATAGCACCAATTACCTTAGTGAAACCGGCGCTCTGCATGAAATCCCAGGGTGGCCGCAAATGGTGAATTAGCCATGATTAGGCTTTTTAGATGAATCCCCCCAAAATCACACTGGCTTAGCATTCTGTCTCAATTATCTTTGTGGTCCTGAAAATACATTTTGTGTGAAGTGATGCCTTCCAGTTGTTAGAGGCCCTGGACAGGTGTGGACACCAGATAAAAGCTCATGTCCAGCTACTACCTTAAACATACAGAGGCCAGAGTGAATGTGCTGGAACTTGCTCGGTGGAATTTGCAGAATAGCACCAAGTTTTGGGACTTACACCCTGCATGCCATGGACTTTGCGGTTGGGCGTTTTGTTGTTGGTGTTGGTCCCTCTGTGTGGTAAGTGGATGTTCTGGAGATCCTTGCAGAGATGTTCTCAAGAGAAGGAAAGGTAACATTTCTAGCTCTAGTGGGGGCTGACTTCCTGTTCTTCCTTTTTAATGTTAAGGCCTTCTAGAGCTGTAGGCTCATGGTATATGAATGTAGGGACTCTTCTTCGTATTCTCATTGGGCTGCAAGAGAAGAGAGTGCTGGTAAATGCTAGGGGTCACCTCCCACTCTGTTTCGTCCCAGGCAGTAACCGTGTGTCCTCAGCATCTCTTGGCACCTTCTCTCTCCCCCACTGCCTGTGGCTGTGAGTTTTCAGTGATTATCTACTGAGGTCAGGGATGGGCATTGGGGCCTCGGGCTTCCATCCTCCATGCTGTCCTGCCCAGTGGACTCTAATGGCCATCACTGGGGACCTCAGAATATTTGGTCTCAGACATGACACTGTGACATTTATTCCAAAATATATGCTTAAACAATAGAAAGATAAAGTCAAGGCTCCCCAAACCTGGCAGGCAGAGGACAAGCATTTGAGCAGAAAGAACTGTACCCCTTCTAAAACTAATACTTTTCCAGTTTCCATGACACAGTAACTCTTTAGGTAGCTAATTTTGTGCCTTTTGTGTGCCCATCGTGGAGCGGAGCAGCACTGTGCACTGTTCTGAGGACATCGGGAATGTCTTGGCCCCCACGGGTCTAGTCCCTGTGTTTTCCAAGGTCTGGCTTCGTTGCCTCCTTTAGGAAAATATTCCACTTGTCCACCAGCTAAACAGAAGTGATTGTGCTCAGAGTTCCCATGTGGCATGCTGTCTCTGCTGCCCCTTGACACTGGGCATCTGCTGTCGCGTACTATAGAAGCTGTGTGTTCATCATTTTGCCACTCCTTGCCTGTGGATCCTTAAGCCTAAGAGCCATGTCCCTGTAACATCTTGTCCCTTGTATTTCTCAGCAGAGTCTTGTATATCACAGACATTCCATAATTATTTGTTCAATGAAATAATTACAGACAAAAGCTAGGAAAAGTTATAGTACATGTGTGATGGGTGAAGACCTTTGAAATTGTCTGGAGTTTGATCTGATATATATATATATATATAATCTCTAATGCCTCGGTGACACAGAAGTGCCTTACCATTGTGGATGTATTTCGCTGAGCCAGTACGTTATATCTGAATTGGCTGGTGATGTCTGCCTGCCTCTCCAGGCAACAAACACATTTTGGAGGGATTGTTAACTTGAAGGTTGTAATAAAATCTTTACCACTCTGAACAACTAGTCTTGGTGTCTGCTAAGGGGGAACAAAAGCGAACATGGTATTCTCTTGGTGAAAATGGTTTGCTGGTGTTTAAAAAAGCATTGCTCTGGAAATATCAATAAGCATAGCAAATGCAGACTATCTGCTTGATGATTTGGATGAAGCCCTTTGTCACCGGGGTACTGCTACCTGCTGCCAGCTCCTGCTCTTTGGGACAAGGAGAGAGGAGAAAGTGAGTCCATTGCCCATTGGCCTCCTGAGACACCTCTGAGGATTAAATAACTAATGACTATAAAGTGCTCCGTGAAATGAGAGTGCTCTATAAAGTGTTATTGTTGGGGCTGTTAAAAATGGAAAACGACTTTTAATTTAGAAAGAGAACACTCAGCGTAAAGAGGGGTAGCTGTAAAGCTTTTATAACCACTTAGCTTTCTGAGGTTTCTTAGCCACTGGTGTTGGTACTGTGGTCTGCTTGCCCAGGGGTCTGCTTTGCCCACTCAAGGGGCTTAGATACCAGTGTTCCACTGTCCCATCAACATTATGCCATAATGGCCCCTTGCTGTCCTGTATCTCTTGTGTGGAGCTGTGCGTCTGTTTGCATTGGCTTGCCTGTTGATTAGAATTTAGGATCAGAGACCTTTTCCTGAGAACCAGCCACCTGGAACGGAGAATATCCTGTTATCTGCTAGCATTAAGAAGTCCCCAGAGCAGCCTCACACACCACATGCCACTTATAAAATTTGAGAACTAATGACGGCTACACCATATGCACAATATCCAGTCCATCTTTCTATTTCATAAGGACCAGAACACATCTCTCTCAGATTGTTGAGTATATTCAACTTCTACTCCAACTTCAGAATTTTACTATCCATCCTTAGGCTTCTCGTTCAAGTTCTATTTTCTTTATGTCATACTGATGTGGTTGAGCGGCTTAAAATTTATGGTTGTACCTCTGCAGTCTATGATTATTTTATGATTTATGCATTTTGAGTGTGTTTTTAATCACAGTATGCAGGACTGACTTGGGCAGGTCTTTATTTCTAACATTCGGTGGTGCCAATCTGATTTCCTTTTTGTTCTCGTTCTTTGGTTTTTCTGACTCCAAATACTTTGGCATCTAACCCTCCCCAACAACATGCAGCGCCTTCAGGAAATCCCGTAAAGTCAAATATTATCATACAAATGTGGTGATGTGTTTGCATTTTTATAATCATGCTAAGTGGTGAGTTTCATTTGTACCACCTCACCCCAGATGCCCAGTCTTGATACGGGGCTGTTTATCACACTCTCATCTCTTTCCCAAAGCTTGGATAAGGAGCTTGGGACCACTATAAACATGTTCCCTTTCATTGAAGAGGAAATTATTATCATATATTTTTGTAATAACCAATAACATTTCAAATTACTCACATTTATGGCTTGTCATCTAACTTCTGCTTAACCTCTACTCCTTATGGAGCTGGCGATGACAGGCTCGTTAGTTAACCATTTGTGGGAAGTTAAGGAGAGGTGGAAATCCACATGACCAATAATTAAGATGAGAACCAATTCATTTTTGAAGTTGAAGTCATAAACCCCATGCTTGCTTTATGCTTCCTTGGTAACAAGCAAAATGAGCTGCATTGAATTAGTAGTGATGGACTGGATGGTTTGACCTTGATAGACTTACCGATGATGGGCTGAGTGATGGGAGATGCTGGATTTGCACCCTGGTACTTTAGGTTCTGAGTCTTTGTTTCTGAAGCTGAACAGTTGAGAACATCAGGTACAACACAGTTTATGGCTGGCCATTGAAGGATCAGAGGGGTGTTCCTTTCTATGCAAGTGTGCGTTCTCACTGTGGCTTTCAGTATCCTCTTGTTTGAGGCCCTATCATCCATGAGTCTGGGGTCAAGTGGGATTTGAACTACTGTGGTGTCAGAAGTCATATGCTTGGATTAGCTTTTGAATGAACTCACTCACTTGAAGGAAACGCTCATAAGAAAGAATGGGCCACGTTATGTTCAGGCTGCCTTGGCTTGCAAGCAACGTAGGAATAAGTGTTCAAAGAATTATGGTTCTAGAATGCTCACGGTTAAAGGATTCTGAATTGGGTGGCTTACCAAAAACATCTACTAATATGCCCAGCAAAAAATGAACGTAAGACATGTTCTTTGAATTCATTTTTCCTTTAACTGCTCATTTTCATTACTAAACCATCCCACTGGGATTCTCCTAGATTGCTTCTGCCAGGAGCTTTGAGACCCTATCTCATTTAATCGTCCCAAGAAATCTGTGATGAACGTATTGTCTTCCCCATTTTGCAGGTGAACCAAAACCAAAGCAAAAAGCAAGTGCAGAGAGCTACAGTGACTGGCCCTAAGCCATGCATCTGCGAGTGGTTTAACCAGATAGAGTTAGTTTTCGAACCTGTGCTCTGAATTTCTGTACTTTACTCTCCCTGTATCACTAGGGAGAAATATATCCCAAACAAGTAGAGTTACCATAGACCTCCTGCTGGGTATGCAGTCAAGAATGTTAATGGATTTGCTGTGATATACTGGGTACTATACTTGAGACTCAGTGCTTATTTGGAGATACTGACTTATTAATTCAAATCAAACAAAGATTTCTGGAATGATGAACTATTCAAAATTACTTACAATGTATTGGTACTAGTGGATAGAAAATTGGCCAAAGTTATTTAGCTTCATAGAACAGCAGTGCTGAAAAGAACTCTAGATACTTTTCTAGCTCAGGACCTACTACATGCCAGATAGGCTGTGATATTTCACATACACTTACAAACATAGTCACACAGTAGGGCTAAAACTTTGCCTAAATAGCAAAAATCTTTAAAAGAAATTGAAGACAATAAAGGAAGTGTAAGTGGTCAATAAATATACGAAAGAATGCTCGATATCTTTCGCCATCAGGAAAATGCAAATCAAAACTACACTGAGAACGCATTTCACTCCAATTAGAATTATTATTTTTAGAAAAAAAAAACCCACTCTGACAAGGTTGTAGAGAAATAGAAACTCTTATATACTGCTAAGGGCAATCTATATTAATACAGCCACTATGTAAAACAGAATGGAAGTTCCTAAAAAAAAACTACAACTGGAACTATTATATGACCAGCACATAACCATACCACTCCTAGATATGTATATAAGGGAAGTGGAGAAAGCATGCAAAAGAGCACTATTGACAAACATGAAGACATGGAAGCAGCCTAGGTGCCCACTGACAGATGAATAAGTGAAGAAAACATGGTTGATGTGCACAGTTGAGTATTATGAAGCCATAAGGAAGAATGAAACCCTGTCGTTTGCAGAAACATTTGCAGAAACATGGAATTAGAAAAATTTTTGTTAAGTGAAATAATCTAGACATAGGAAAACAAGTGCCACATATTTTCTGTCATACGCAGAAACTAAAAACAAAAAATAATGATCATCCTGATGAGATATTGCTAGAGTAAGGGAAGAGGGTCCAGCAGAAAGGGGAGAGGCAGGTACAGAGGAGGGCAGGAGAAGGGAAAAGCTCAACATATCCTCGTGTGAAGATGACCCAGTCATGCTCACTGGTGTGTGTGCTTAATGTAAGTAATAATACTGAAAAGAACTTTAATGAAGAAATCAGCATTGACATGTTACTACGTTTGCTACAGATCTACTTTTTTTTTTTTTTTTTTTTTTGTAGAACAGAAATTTTACCTGGTAATGTCTTTTTTGTCTAAAGAATTTCATTGAACATTTTTTATTATTAAAGTTTCTGGCAACAAATTCCCTATTTCTGCCTGTCTCAAGTTATCTTCACATTTTGAAGAATGGGATCACTGGATCTATATGTGATCTGATCTACATCTGAATGTGATCTGATTTTATCTATATCTAATTTGAGTGTTGGTTTAGCAGATTATTCCATTATCTCTGGCCTCCATCATCTTTCATGGGAAGTCAATTTCACTTTTTAACCATTGTTTCCATGTATGTATTGTATCTTATTTTTTCTTTTAAGATTTTTCCTTTGATTTTCAGGTGTTTGATAGTGATGCTCATAGGTATAATTTTGTTGAATTTATGTTCTGTGGATTTCTCTTAAATTTCTTGCATCTATATTTTTTTAATTTTTACCGAATTTGTTAGGTTTTTGTCACTCATCTTTTATAAATACAAATATATTTTATTATTTATTTATATAAATGTATATATAAGTATATACACATGCATATCCTCATTTATTTTCTTTTGTCCCACTGGAGTTCTAATTGCATGTATATTAAACCATTTAAAATTGTCTTACGGGTCACTGTGTCTCTGTTTTTCTATAAGACCTTTTTTCTTCTCTTTTTGGTTAAGAACTTTGTTGATCTACATTCAAAGTCACTGACCCTCCTTCCTCTGCTTTATTTTTCTGTTCAAGTCACATGTAATACCTAATTTTTATTTAAAATATTGTTAGTTTCCAAATAATTGTGAGTTTTCATATTTTCATTTGGTACTGTTTTTACTTCACAATCCAAAGAAATTCTCCTTCTTTACATCTGCTCATTCATTATGACTATCTTTTTCCCTTAAGGCCTTGGTCATACTGATTACAATTAATTTATTGCATATCAATTACAAAATAGGCATCATCTCGGCGTATTGTCTGTTGACAAAAAAAAATATTGTCAGTGGGTCCTATTGTCCCATCTCATGGTTTCTTTGGTAACTTATTGTTATGTCTTGGACAGTGTGCATGATACAGTGTACAGATTAACAGACTGCAGTTCCTGATGTTACTTCTTGATTCCTTTTATTTTGTACCTGTTTTTTTTTTTTTTTTTTTTTTTTTTTTTTTTTTTTTTGGTATCAGGGATTGAATTCATGAGCTCGTGCTCACCAGGCAGGCACCTATGCCACTGAGCTAAATCCCTGGCCCTCCTCTTATTTTGTTTAAAGTATGTTGAGATTTTTATTCTAGCAGGCAGCTAGCTCAGCTCATAAATTCTCATTCTATTATGGGAAACAACTCCTGAAATCTCTGTTCATTCCTTTCAGAATTCCATATGTTACTTACCTTTCGGTGTTTTAATCTTACTAACAAATGTGCTATTCAGAGTCATCCAAGGACTCAGTCAAAGGGTGATTTTTTGAAGACTTTCGTCCCCTTTCCTTTGTCATTTTCCCCTTTCTGAGGTCTCTCCCTCACTTTGCACCTGCTGTGTTAGTGGCGGATATTCATTCTCGACTCTCCTGGCCAATAAAGTGATGCATTTCTGCTTTGCCTTATAGGCTTTGTTTAAGGGTCAGCTTTCATCTAGTTTCTGTCTGCTTTGGGTTTCATTCAAGTACCTTTCAATAGTGGTTTTTCTCCAAACTCCATAATTCTTATATAGGGGGTGGTTTGCCCACCCTAAGCTACTCTGTCATTACTGGAAGCAGCACCTCAGATCTTCTTATCTTTTAAGAGAAACCAGTACTTAGGATTTTTCTGTGAAATATCTTATTTATTATAGGCAGATGCCCTGATCTTAAAATACTGTGTGTAAGGTAAAAAATCATTTCTATGGGACAAATATGACCCCATGGGCCTCTATTTTGCAAAATCTGATCTAGTTTAGTTCACCATTTTGGAGATGGGAAAATATGTTCAGAAAGTATGTGATGTTTCTGAGGTCATTTGGAGTATCACTGCAGGTTTAGAAGCAGAATGAAGGTTTCTGAGTCTCAGCTAAGTCCATCTCCTTTTAGGCCCAGTTAATGTCTCTTTAAAGGCCTCCCTGCTATGATAGGTAACTGCTTACTCTAAACTGGGTAGAGTTTAAATGATAGCAGACAGAAACCCCAGTAGAGAGTTGACAGGCAGTCAGGCCAGCTGTAGAAGCAAAATCACAGCAGGTCATTACTTGGCTGCTTCTTCTCTTTGCCTCGGCCTATTAAATGTTTCTGGCATAATAAGGACAGATAGATAGAGGCCTGGTGGGGTGACTCAGTCCCTGCAATCCAGCTTTCCTCGGATAACTCTTCTATTTAAGGTTGCCAACTCTCCCTGTGCTCATGTGGCTACTTGAAATTCTAATCCAAAGCATCGTCATGCTGAACTTTTCCCTGAACTCTTCCTGTCCCTAAATGTCATTGTCACTTTGTATTGCAAGACGTGGAATATGGAGTTGTAGAGGGGGCTTTGGGATACTTCTCTCATAAACGGCAGATTTAGGATCAGACAAGGAATTGGTACACCAGCCATAAATCCTGCGATGGATAATGGCAAATTCATTTGGCTGCTGGCATTTGATTTGTGGTCATGTTAAAGGTCTCAGAACCTCTTAGAGGAGTATGATGAGAAAAATATGGTTCAAATTGCCCATCCCAGTTCCTTGTTGAGTGCTGGGTATTCATAAGCAGACAAATGGGAGCATGAAACATTTGGGATTTCGGAGCGGGGCCTTTTCCATTCTATAACATTAGTAACTTTGTCTTTAAACCTCAGTTTCTCTTTCATGGGCTCCTTTCATGTTTTATGGTAGTTTCATCCTTCCCTTTATAACCTTTCTCCTTCATACTTTTTCTTTGGCTAGGGACATTCTCCTCTTAGGAGGAGATCTGGTGTCTCTCACAGAGCCCTAGGGTGATAACATGTCAGAGGTGGACTCAGGACTTCCAGTTTAATACCTTTGTGTCACATAGGAGGAAACAGGCAGAGGGGACTAGGGGTGGTTAAGGGTAAACATACACCTAAGAACTCAGCTTTGCAGGTCCCTTCCCATCAGTCCAGTGCTTTTCTTTAACTCACGGGAGTCATTTAACTTTTCGTGAAGATAAAGTCAGACAATTCCCCTGGTGTAAGAACCCTCTGTACTCAAGCGTGGGTGACTTACCATACCTTCTCCTGCCCTTCCTCTTGGTGTTGTATTGTACCAACTTTTAATCATGTGAAAATGTCAACATTTGACCCATTCTAACCCATCTAAATGTCAATTTTACACGGTTCAACCTAATACTTAAGATTTGACAAACATGATTTTGGTTTCAAAAGCACAGGCCACCAGGTCCTCTCTCTCTGGGAGATTATTGATTGGTTGGAGCAGGTGATTGGGACATGGAGCTGATGACCCCAGATCTCAGGCTGGGAGATGGTGGCAGTTTTGGGGTCACGGCTTTCTCCGTGCCGTTTCACAAGCCTCCCTCCATGCAGCCATCACACAGCAGTGCTCCAGATGGGGTCATGGTTTTTCCAGACTTGGCAAGTACCAACTAGATGGATGATACCCCTCAAGGACTGCCATGGAAGTGTGGAATGTGAGGTAGCCTTAGGTGCAGTGAGCCAGACTTTGAGTATTGGATCCAGCCCCTTTTCATTTGGCTCTGACAATCCAAAGGTTTTTTTTTTAATCTTTAAAGGTGGTGGAGGGGTGGAGGGGTGGGAAGTAAAATAACTTTCTTTATAATTTGTGAAAATTGAGCAACCTGCTATGCAAAAGTACCTGGTCAGTGCTTGGCACATAGTAGGGTCTCAAGCCGTAGCTCCTTTTAGAAACACATATACATTAGATTATTTCAAAACTGCTAAGTGTTCCTTTTGACTCTGCACAGCACTGCCTATTCATAGGTCTGTGTCTCCTGCTGTCTCTTCTGGAGAGATCTGGTTGTTTCAATATATTTGACAGATGATTGGATTCTGTAGATAAAGTTTATCTGCCAGGAGATTGCATTTTACTGATATCTTTAGGAACCCTCACTATTTCTGCTTCCACTTTGGGTTCCTGGAAAAGCCTTGAATGAAACAAATTGTTGAATAAAACAAACATCTTTGCAGACTCTTACGACCTATTCTGTAATCCAGTAGTGCGTCCCCTACTGGTATTTGCGTGATGATATAAATTCCAGGCCCACATTTAATAGTTGGTGATTGTGAGGGTTATAGGTGGCTTTTCTTAAATTGTAGATTAGCTCTTAGAGTCTGACACCAGCGCTCTAGGTCCCTTGGGGTGGGGACGGGCGGGGAAATGCTGCTTTCACTCATAGATTATTGGGGAATTCCGGCCAGTTCCCATTGCCGTGTGGTAATGTAGCACTCTGTTCATGAGCAGGTTAAGAACTGATATCCCCATTATGTAGCATATCATGAAATGAATGTTATTGTTAAGTGGAAGGACAGGGCATATTAGTGGTATCTTTTATTACACAGTCTTCATTATAAAAGAACAGCTATTGCTAAAGTAGTCCCTGTTTGATAGGTCGCAGGACATTGTTCTTGTGCTGTTGGTGCTGATTACGGCTGGGATAATGCACTGTTCCTGCCTGTTACGTCCATCAGGAAACAAGGCAGACCGAGGTAAAATAGATGAGTGTGCATTGGCAACAGATTAAAAAGACCAGTGTGAAGTCCATTAATAATTCTCATATTTAGGATTTGCTTCCCACTGTACTTACCGAATCGGCAACATTTAATCTCTTCTCTGGGAGGCCAGCTGAGAGAACCTTTTCCCCTCCTGAGTGATAGGCCTGGATTTTCTGAGACAGAGCATTTGTCTGTCAGGGCCATGGCTGCTGTGCTGATTTACTTGCCGTCAGATGATGTTGGTGTCCGGTTGGTGATACAGCCTTGCTGAATATGGGGAAATTTGTTACCTTTAGCTTTGACAGGAAGATAATTGCTGATGGTTAACAGAACTGAGCCAGATCCATTGGTTTTTCAGTAACATAAGCATAGGACCAGCTTTGAGAACTCAGCTTTTCCCGTGTAAACTTCAATTCCCGGCTTCATTATAAAAGGGAGAGAGAGAGAGAATGTGTGTGTATGTGTGTGTTTGAATCCTGATGGAAATATACCTGATACGAGATTATGCTCCTTTTTTAAAGAAAAAAAAATTGCAGCACCCAGCATGGGAGCTGAAAGAGTGTTTGTTCCCTTTACAAAGATATTAGAGAATAGTTGAGTGTGCCTGTGTGTGTGTCTGTGTGTGCATGTGTGCGTGCCTGTGTCTGTGTTTGTGTATGCATGTGCACGTAGAATGGGTATTATAGGATATCAGAAATAACTGGCCACTCAGGAAGAGGTGACTCCTCAGCAGGACATCATGTTGTTAGGTGCCTCTCCTGAGATGACATAAATCTGGGCCTGCATCACGAGGCCGATTGGTTTCTCCTCACACTATGCAATCAAGGGACTGGCTCAGCAATGTAAGCCCTGAGGGTCGCTCTGTAAAAGTCTTGGAATGATGGAAAGAAGCTCAGAGAGTCTTTGGGGTTACCTGTGTGCTTGAGAGAGCTGTGGGCAGCCCCCAGACCAGGGAGGATGATGGGTTTCCATAGTATCCCTTAAAAAGAGCGTGCAGTCAGGGTGTGGGGCATAACTTATAATTTGAGCAGCCTCTTTCCAGAAATATGGAAGAGTAGACCTTTCTTCCAGCCCTTCCCCTCTCATCCTCTGGCCACTATAATGAAGGCCTCTGAGAAGCACCAGCATCATGCTTTGAACCCTGATTTGGGGCTGGAGGACCTATCTTAGTGACACTGCAGGCCTTGGGTACCGTGACATTTGCCTGTAGGGAGCTTGCTTGAGGCGCTCAGTGATGGTGTCTTTGCATCTGCAGGTGCTGGCATGGACAGGGCCAGTTTTCACCTCCTTTCTCTCTGCTTTTGGAGAATTCCCACCTTGCCTGGAGACCCCGAGAGGGGACAGAGGGAGGGATGCTAAGCAAGGCTGCCATCTGTCGGTGTTCTCACTTCTTCCTGGTGACAGGAATGGTCTTCCTGAAGTTCACGAGAACCTGCAGCCCTTCAGTTTACAAAGAGAGGGTCTCTGCAGTCATTAGAAGCAGGGACCCTAGAGGGAAAATGTCAGGGTTGGGAACTGATGTCGCTCCCCCTGCTGACGTCTGTGTGTGTCTGATTCCGTCCTGTCCAGGGTGGCCTGATTGCCATTCCTCATTCCTCGCATCTGTCCTCTGACTGAGCACTCCAAACCCATTACCCATGGAGCTGTTGGCTCCCTCCTGCTTTCCCTGCCAGGAGCCACTGTCCTGGCCAAGATCTTAGCAGTCCCTCCCTTGACTGTCGTAGTGGCTCTTTGCCTGGCGTGCCCTTCAGCTTCCCTTCCCTGCAGCTCACCTTGCTCCTGGATTCAGCACTCACTGTGGGAGAGTGCAGGATCTGGCCACAGAGCATAGACAGCAGTTTACTGTGTTCTTTTTTCCCTGTAGAGATGCTCTGCATGGACTGACCTCTTCTCTCCCTCCAGACTGGACAGCCTTTGAAGGCTACATCAGATGGGATGTTCCCTCTCATCATTGCTGTCTGGCTACATCTCTTGTCATTCAAGGTCCAACATCAGTGCCATCTCCCCTGAGGAGTGTTTCCGGTTTCCTTGGAGGGAAGTGAAGTCCTCTTTGCGGACCACTTGTTATATTCTTATGCTCCTCCCTCTATTTTCATATCCTTGCTGCTTACCAGCTGGACAGCACCACAAGGACCAGGAACACATCATACCCAGCTCTGTCCTCCCCATGCCTGAAACAATGGTGCATGGTGATAGTTTAGTAACACTCCTTAAGAGAATGGATAAAGTTAGAGCTTGATGATCCCCTTTCATCTCCAGGATTACTATTGTGAATGCATGGCAACTGGCTTAGTTTCTTAAGTGAGTGCTTTATATGGAATTCACTATACACACATTGGTGATCAGTGCTGGGAGGAGGAAAAGACACATATGCCGCCATTTTTTTTTGGTGTGTGTGCATGTGTGTGTGTGTGCTGGGAATCGAACTCAGGGCCTCAAGCTCACCAGGAAGACACTGTGCTGCTGAAGTACACTCCTGGCTCCTTTATCACCATTTCTTAGCTGTGCCCCCAAGGCAGGCATTGCAAACCCTCTCAGCAAGTGCAGGCATCGCAAACCCTCATAGTGCCTGTGTGCCATTGCTGGCAGCTGTTCTGCCACACAACAGTCAGAGTTAGCATGCAAAGTGACCCTGACCTGTCACCCCTCATTCAGTTATGACAAGATGTCTTGAGAGGTGTGACATTGTCTTCTCCCAAGGTGACGTTCAGTTCACTCAGAAAATTAATGAAAGATTTTTAAAGTACTTAGAGTGTGGGACATGCAGGAGATAATGTAAGATGCAACATGATTTGGAGCTATACGGCTGACAGTGAGACATTATAGGGAGCCTGGAATCAGAGAAAACTACCTGGAGGAGGGGGTTTAAGGCCAGAGGGAGTAACTGCATGGGTGGTGAGGTGACCAGAAGGCACAGGCCTGAAGAGGGAAGAGCATGCTGGTTGCCGTACCCGTGGTTGCCACAGCCCCCAACAATGGAAAGCCAGACATCACAGCGGCTGGGAGGACTCTGGCAAGCCGTGCTCTGCCAGGAGAGAGGCTGCGCACTACAGAACCATTGCTTTTCACTCTTTTACTATCAACGATCATTAAACAAAAAATCGTTCTTAAAATCTGCCTTTCCCTCATGGCCGTCTGTTCCATTTCCACTCTCTGGACTATTTCTGTGTGTTTGCTTGGCTCTCCGTGGGTAACCTCTCTCCCCGCATGATAAATATACATTTGAAAATATTGATTTGTTGCTCCTCCTTTGAAAAGCTTAAGAAGGCCGACCTCTGCTCGCCGTCGTCTGAGTGGAATTTTTCAGACTGACCAATCGACCCCTGGAAAGGCTGAGATGTTACCTGCGGCCCTGGAGGGCCTTGGAGAGGGACTGGGGCTGCTGTGGTGGTGGCCACTTGGCCAATGTCTGAACGCAGGGCCTGCTAATAAAATGCTGCATGCCCATGGCTCAAATCTAATGACTTTTAAATAGCTCCAAGGAACAGGAAAATCTTCACCGTGGCGTCTAAGAGCACCACCCAAGGGAAGTGCCATTTTCCGGTCTTGTCTTGGAAGCCCGGGGGCCCCCTCGGCCCCAAGTGGATGATGGTATCTTGTGCCTTCGAGTTTGTGCCCTCTTTACCTCCTGCCCCCACCCCACCGATTGCTCCTCATTTTATTTTCTTTCTCTGGTTTCACCATGGTGTGACCTCGTGTTGTATTTTTTCTGAATGACAATGAAAGTAATTGAAAATATTGATTGGCAGTACAGTTAAGTTGTCAACACAACCATTTAATTTGTCAGGAGGACTTGTTAAATTGTCAAAAATCATATAAAAAAACTCCTTCAGTCACTGATGATATACATTAGAGATGTTCATGAATCAAATGGGCCATTTTGGAGATAAGTGTTCAAGAAAAATCCTGAAATTGTTTTCTTCAAATACGTTTATGTTCTGTCTCTTTCCTTCTCTCTGTATCTTTCTAGCTCTCTCTCTCAATCTGTCTCTGTTACTCTCTGTCTCTTTCTTTCTCTGTTTCATCATACATTATAAAGAATATTGATATAATTCTGAAAGGTGAAAGAGAGATTTTTTTTAAACAGAGGACCCACTCAGGCTATCATGACAGAAAATAAATCATTTGTGGCAGCTTGATTGCTGTAGTCTGAGACAGATGCCCTAGAACTAAAGCTTTCAGGGTTACCTGTATGTATAGAAATTGAAGTGTGTATTTTGGGTTTGTATATTTTTCCTCTTTCCATGAGAAGAGTTTCTGGGTGGCTCTGGGCTGTTGGTTTCCCTGCCCTATTTGAGATGGGTGGCCAACGTGCAGCTTCCTGTTCAGAGATACTGGGGACATTGTTGTCAACAGTTCCCCCGCCTAAATTTAGTTTCTGAAGGTGCACCCAAATGGGAAAGAAATTGGAAGAAACTTTATTTAGATTAAGAATAGTGCTATTACTAGTCTAAATGAATCAGGCCATTTTTGATATTTGTTGGTACACTAGTTGATATAATAGTGGATTAGGCCTTCAAAATCCAACTCAATGTAGCCCGAGGAGATAAAGTGTTTTAGTGGAAGGCTGCGGGGCCATTCTCATGGTTCACAGGAGGTCTTGCCTAGTAGGCAAAATTCTAAGAATCCTTCCCAAGACCCATTCGCAGGAGGCCTAGTCTCAGAGCTAGTCCTCAGCAATGCCAAGACTCACTGCACTAATGGCATTATGTTGTATGGCACAGCGGACATAATAGAGGGGAGATTATGCAGGTGGGTCAAATCTGGGGCACAGTTCCTTAGATACACAGCACTTTCCTGAGCTGGTGGAATTTGAGGAGTGATAGATACACAGCATAAAAGCCATTGCTTGATTGATGATGGAGGGCTTGAGTGAGAAGTATCTGGACAGCTCCTAGCAGCAGCCAGTAGATCCAGCTGGCTGACAGCATGGAATCAGAGGCATCAGATGTACAGCTGCAAGGACATGGATCCTGCCAGCAACCTGAACAAGGTAAGAAGGTGATTTTCCCCTCCAGTGGCCCTGGAAAAGAGCATACCCAGACTGACATCCTGATTTAGCCTTATAATTCCCTGAGTGTAGACTCAGGTGATGGGTGGTATAAGGGTTGAGCTCATGCATCTACTTCTCTGGTGTGGGGTCAATTATGTTCTCCCAGGCAATTTATCCCACTATCAGCTCAGGAGAGCTTCTGGGAAGACACTACAGTCAATGCATGCTACAAGTAAAACTGTAGGCCAGGGTGCTAAGGTGAATGCTTTCTCGCCTTTCAATACATCTGCTATCTGTGTGCATCCTTCCTATCTTATGAGAGCGCTGATGACCAGATCTGTTGTTAGGTATCTGTCCCTTCCTGTCCTTGGGCAGCCTTGGCAGCCATTCCTGGTGGTTCTTCTGAACTGTGACCTCCAAGGTTTCAGTCAACAAATGACCGAAGGACCCTTTGTGGAAAGACTGTAAGTGTGATTGTTGTCTGGAACCTTCTGTTGACATTTCTTGGTAAGATTGAGAAGGTCCTGGTACTACAGTTGTTGCAGGATGCTTGTGGATAGCTGTGTCTTCCACACTCTTGAGGAAGAGAGAAGGTGATATTTTGCATGGAAAATGTAAACATTTCTAAACTCTGAGTTGAAAAATGATTCCAAGAGTCAGGCAATGAGTGGAAGAAGTTTTATGGAATACTTTATCCCATATATTTCATATATATATGCACATAAATAATAAAAATCCATGTCTAAATTAGTCTAAATGGATTATTCCAATAATAGAAAATAAAAATTCAACATTAGTTGAAAGTTTTATGTGGCAATTTGAGCCTTTGTTTTTCTCATTGTACATAGAATCATGGTGTATTAAAAGCAATAGCATGTTAGATTCGAGTAACTTTAAATAAAACACTTTCTGTGTATTTCAACTTAGTTGTAATATAGGGGTACTAAAATACTTAGAAAAGTGGTGGCCCAGCTTTCAGCATTGTGAGCAGCAATTACCTAGCAGTGAGATCTTGGTCCCAGTATTCTTTAGGATCCTCTATTTCAGCCTTTCTATGAGAAGGCTAAACCATCGCACCTCAAATATTTCTAGCACCAACATTTTGTTTTCATACAATTTGCCCAGTATCTCTTGCGTTGCATTTCTTTGGTTTTCTAGTTCTTTACAAGTTGATACATTTTGTATTTTGAGTGCTGTGCCTTGCTGAGCCCTGTGCTGGAAGCCCTGTGGGAGACAAGCTAGCAGTGTGATTCTTACCCTCAGGGAGCTTACGCTTCATCCCAAAACAAAGACAGGGATCTGGAATGGAAATAGTCAAAGAACACCTGAGTATGTAGGTAGCAGAAAGGACAGTGTGGGGCACTGAGAACAGAGGGTTTTGTTTTGTTTAACAAGGAACAAGCTGGAGGGAAAGGGGTAAATGGTGTGTGAACTTAAATAAATCAGGAGTGCTTATTGTGTTTGTCCATTGGGGTCTCCAAATTGCCTCTCATTTGTTCTCATTCTGGGCATTTAAATGGGGCTGATGTCAGGTGCAAAACACACGAGGACCTGCAGGGCAGCCCTTTATTCTCGGAGTTTTGTCCAGACACCTCTGAAGGTCAGGATAGATTGGGGAGTGTGCATGCTTTTTATTCTACCACCATCACACAAGTCTCGTCCCTGCAGCCAGGTCTGGATCGTTGCCGCAGCAGAATCCTCAATCAGGGTCCTCAATCAGAATCCTCAAACTCCTCTAATCTTTTTCCTCTTCGAGGTTGTTTAGGGGCCAAGGCTCTGTCTATCTGGTTGCTCTGCCAGCCTTTAACTGGTCTTCCATGTCTTTGCTGCTAAAGCTGGTCCAGTACTTCTGCTCAGTCTCATGGGAAAGACAAGACAGCACAAAGGACAACCTGTGGCTTTTGAAGGATATGATACCAACTTTACACACTTTATTGGTACTTTGTTAGCTTAGTCTTTATCACATAGCATTGCTGAGCTGCAAAGGCGTCTGGGAAATGTAGTTTCTAGCTGGGCAGCCACGCACCCTGCTGCAGCTCAAAGGGATCCCATTACTTAGAGGAAAATAGGAAAAGATGTGGCAGGGAGGGGTAGCAATCTGATAGCTACCATCGCTGTCTCTGCTTTTATTCAGTTTGCTTTTTTTCTCCACTAAGCAATGAGCTCCTTCCCCCAGGTCATTCTTCCAGCATCTGCACTTCTCACTTTTACAATCCCAATGCTTATAAAATTTGGTAGGTATTTAAAAAAGGGTTTGTTGATGGATATGATGATGCATGCCTATTATCTTAGCACTTGGGAGGCTGAGACAGGAGAATCATGAGTGTAAGGCCAGCCAGTGCTATCTAAGGAGACCTTGTCTCTTCAAACCAAACTATAAAAGTGTTTTCTGAATGAACAACAAATCAGTGAATGAATGAAGAAATAAATTGTTGAAGGCACTCATAATGTGGAGCCCTTCTTCCTCTTGGGCAGCAGGCTTTGCATTTGTGTCTGTGCAGCTGGACCATTGATGGGCTGCGCTAGCTGCCTTTGGCCCCTGGGGAGGATGCATGGCTTCACTCACACCGCAGTCTTAGAACTCAGGGCTGGAAAGATGAAGGAATATTCCATTAATCCTTGCGCCATTTGGCCTTCTTATCGAGTGGCCCAGACCCATCCTTTGTTCCGGCCAACAATGAAGGGTGCCTTTAAGAAATCTCCAGCGAGTACGGAGACATTGCAGATTAGGTCAGTGGAACTGCTGCTAGGTTGAGCATGATGGATGAGCAGGAGAATGAGTTTCTGCTGCACGGTATTGTGAAATCTTTTCATTGTCACCAACGGGCCTATGAGGAACTGATGAATGAGGGAGCAAGTGTCAGAAACGCCCTTCCTTGCCCCAGTACAGTTTTAATATCTCCCTGAGCTACAGGA
Organism: Cavia porcellus; assembly: GCF_034190915.1. Taxonomy (NCBI): domain Eukaryota; kingdom Metazoa; phylum Chordata; class Mammalia; order Rodentia; family Caviidae; genus Cavia; species Cavia porcellus. The sequence continues at coordinate 33,366,236 of NW_026947511.1, forward strand.
TGAGTATTGATAAAAGTAAAGTTTAAAAATAGCCGTGGAGTGATGGGTAGCCATGATTTAAGGAGAACAGCGATGGGGTTAGAGAGGGTTCATTTTCCTGAAAGTGCATGAGAGGGAGAAAGCAGGGATGAGAGAGAGAAGAGGGGGGAGAGGCGGCGGAGGTGGACTGCGAGGGGAAAGAGCAGGAGGCTTTTATAAGAAGCTAATGTGATGAGGATGACGAGGGCTTTGACGGATGAGTTAGATCCATCTGGTCGCAGTATATGTAATAAATAGCCGTGCTCAGCTCTGACCTCTCGCACTCACCAGACGCATCTTTCTGTTTTGGGATATCCAGGAGGGAGCTTCCATTAGAGCAAAGAACCCGTCATGAGCCGGAGCTGGGGATGTTTATGGGCTTGTGCAGAGGGCAAAGAGGAGATGGTATCCAAGTTACAGGTTTATAAACTGGAGACTGTAACCTGTGCGTGCCTTGCTGGAGACGGTGCTGGTGACAGAAATGGTGTTTTCATGACTGCTGCTGCGGCTGCCACCAAGGGGAGAGGGAAGGATGAGAGGAGGAGGGAGGGCGGCTGGGGGAGGGGGGCTGTGGTCCCAAGAGGTGTTTAGGGGACACCTTGGTTTCTTGCTTATGTCAGATCTGCACTCCCTTTGTCATACTTCCTTCTGCTCTGAGCAAATGTTAAATTAAGCTGGAATTGAATGGCTCTGTAACTAGGTGTATAATTCTTAACCGGGATGGTTTGGGAATGGGGCATTCCAGTCAATTCAATTTTCTGGTTACCTTGTTAGAAACATTATAAAATGTGTTTGCTCATATTCTTGCCTTAGAAAATTCACGAGAGTGAATTTATCACTGTGGGCCCTGTGTTGGTTTTGGCTTATCGTTTTCCACATCAGCGACTGTTGTCTTCCCCTGAAGATGGAAAATGTGTCCTGGGCCCGGGGCATGGCCCGAAGCATTCTGGTCCAGAAGACCTGCCTCATTTCTCTAATAAATCTGTGTTGATTTAACTTTGGGGGGATAAAGTTTTACGGAATGAAGAGGAAGGGAATGGAATGTGCCACCGAGTAGTCAAACTGAGGGCAAATTTGGAGATAAAATGGATCTGCCTTCCAGAGTTCAGTGACGAACCTTCAACAACTTGTTTGCTTTCTCGGGACCTAAAGGATCTTAGAAGAAACCAAGTCAGGGGGCTTCCCACCCATGCCCCGCCCTGCATGAGGAATGGCATGGGTGGCTGTCTGGCAAGCCAGCAGGAACATTGCAGACTGAGAATTGTCCCACACTTTATTGTCCTGGCTTACTTCCTCTTTGTGGGGCACCAGCTGTGTGAGGCATTGGGATGAGATTGAGAGGAGAGCCTGGCACAGGACTGGTGTGTGTCAGAGCCATTCTGCCATGGGGACTTTTGCCCTGTGGGCATCTGGTCCAGAAACAAGTGTGCATCCATATGCATCTCCTCATTTATTTTCAAGGGTTTTTTGCAAAATTCCCTGCCAGGTTAAGAACTCGGCTAAGCAATTATGAAGCCTATGTATGCATATACATATGTATACATCTACCTGTGTATTATACATATTTGCTTATACATATGAAATAACTAACCAGCTCATGTTCAATTGCTTAATGATGCAATATTCAGTATCAATGGAATCCAAGACTCTGCCTATTTATATGCACCTAATTTATTAGTCATCTAATGTAAAAACTTCTGGTGCTTCTGTTTACCCAGAGTGTTAGTTGTAAACTACCACAGAAATTCTCCTTTTGTTAAAAGAAAGAGGTAAAATTGGAGAGTTAAGGCTACTCAAGTGGGACCTTCCTGTGGAACTCTGTCTGCTAAAGGTTTGCTTTACCATCATTACATCATAGTCTTTCCCCTTTCTTACTCTCTGATACTCTACCTCTTACGCTCTGTTATTGTTTCCCAAATGCTCAGTCCCCTCCTCCCTGCCGGTGCCTTCTCACTGTCCACAAATGTGCCCACATGTTGATTCAACTTCCCTTCAGGTGGAATTCCAGTTTTTCAGTTTTGTAATCTCAGCTGGATATGAAGAGGAAATTCAAACTCTGGCTAATTCATACTAATGTGTAAATACTTGATCATGAAAAAATTCCCTCCGGACAGTCATATCTAGAAGAGGATATGTCTTAATCCAAATCAAGATACAACTCCTGAATCTGGATAATATGGCAAAGGAAGAATTTTAAACAGTAGTGTTTATGAGAGAAAAGAAAGAACTGGTTTCATAAAAGCAAGCAGCTCAGAAGACAAAAGATGATGAATGTGAATATTGTTCTTCATGGCAAAACCACTTGGAAAGATTTGAAGGCAGAAATCAACCTCAGGCACCAGGGGCAGAAAAGGAAGAAGACTTTATGTGCAGAATTGCGTAATCCTGTCGCTGGAGGTTTCTATGTTGGGGAAGAAGGTGGTTTTAATCAAATTTATAGGGACACATCTAGTCTCCAAACTGAAAAGGCTTTTCTTCTTTATGGACAGAGTCAAACCTTTTGGTAGCTTTTAGGGGAACCTGGTGGGGGAAAAAAAAAACGAGCAAAGATGAACAAAGAAAATTGTAGATCTCAGAAGTCACCTTCCCATGATATCTTATTATTTGCTTTAAAGAGAAGACAAAAAAGAGAGAAGAAAAATATTTTCAGTCTCACCAGCCCTCAAATTAAAAAGTCTTAATACTTTAATAAATTTCCTATCAGTATTTTTCTACTTTTTAATATAGAGTATTTTATAGCCTATTTTTTAACTTGCTTTCATAACTCATGCGCTTTCTATATAATTATATATTCCTAATGAAAAATACTTTCATGACTACCTCATACTTTTGTAGCCAGGATTTTTTGTTTGCAAATTTCACTGTTACTTCATAGTAGACATGTTCCCCATGTGGATTTTGTCACGTTGGTTTGAAGACTGGAAGTGGACATGGCGGGTCAGAATGTAGACATGTCAATGGGTCCCTGGCACCCTGGGCACGTTGCTTTGGCAAGAGGTCATTGCAGGTTTGTACCCTTGACAGAATCAAGCTTGAGCATAGACTTTGAAAGACAAAGGAACCTCTGGTTCTCAGCAGCAGGTCCTTACTGGGAATGAAAGAGTGAGAGAGAAGGACAAGAAGGTGAGGACCTAGGCCATTTCATAACCTCCCCTGCGGCAGGCATTGACCTTAACACTGGTGGTCTCCTGTAGAGAGAGGCACATGACCTTGTTAGAGCTATCGTAATAAAGTACCACATCGGGGTGGCTCAAACAACAGAACTATATTGTGTCACACTACTGGAATCTGCAAGTCCAAGGTCAAGATGCCAGAAGATCTGGCTCCTTCTGAAGGTTGTGAGAAAGACTGTTGCAAGACTTACGATTCTTACTTCTGGTACTTGGAGGTCATCTTTGATTTTTCTGACTTAATGGAAGCTATAGCTAAGTATCTGTATTTATCTTCACATGGGGTTTCTCTATATGTATCTACGTCCGGATTCCCTCAGGTCATTTTTTTTAGTAGTACTGGGAATTGAAAGCAGAGCCTTTTCACAGAGCTACATCCCTATCCTTTTAAATTTTTATTTTAAGATTAAGTCACAGTGTTATTCAGGCTGGGCTCAAACTTGCCAATCCTCCTGCCTCAGCTTCCCAGAGTGCTGGGATTATGGACCAAATTTCTTCCTTTTTATAAGAACTTTAGTCACATTGGATTAGAGCCCCACTAAACTCTAGTGTGATCTCATATGAATGCGTTACCTTGCAGTGACGAGATAATAGGAATTAGGACTCCAGATAATACATTTGTGAGGATCACAATTCATAACAAAAAGAATCTGTGAGGTGCCAGGAGTGAGCTACTGAGTGTTGGCCCCATGAGAAAGTCATTTTCCTTCTCTAGGCCTGAGTTTCTATCTCTCCAAAATGAAGCCAGTGGTTCTGAAAGTGAAGTCCTACTCCAACAGTGTCCATGTCACCCAGGAGCTTGATGGAGATGCAGATTTGAGGCCCACCTTAGACATTTTGAATCAGAGCCCAAGAGTCAGCCATTCTGTTTCATCAAGGCTTCAAAGTGGTTCTATTACACAGGGAAATTTGAGGCTCACCAGACTAGAGTGCCTTTAGGAAGAGAATTCTAAAATAATTGACTTGTCAAACTCGCTGGAGGCCCTGCCCCTGCGTGATGGCCCGTGTTAGGAGATGAGGGTCCAACAAATGTCTGCAGCCAGCTTTTTAATCTCACCTAATCATCTAGATTTTCTCTGATGAATAAGTCCAGCATTTCCACAAGGCTCTTCTGTTCTTCCAGTTTCCATCCTGTACCTCCAAAAAAGTAAATTCACTCAAAGCCATGTTTATTGATCAAAGAACTGTTACCAGGCCCTGGCCCAAAGTTTTGGACCCTTCTCCTTGTGCCACAATGTAGCTTTTGTTTTTGCTAAACTTCAGCCTGCCCCTTGTTTATTCTCACTTCCTGAGGGACAGTCAAGGCCAGCAAGATGGCTTGGCTCAGGGACCTAGATGTAGAAACATCCTGTTATTGATATATGGATTGCACAGAAAGGCCTAATGGAGACTTCTGTGGGGTTCAGGGAAGGCCAATTAGAGGATTAATTCATTAGAGTCCAGCTGCATGCTGTTATGTCTATTTATTTATTTAGGCTAATGTCTTTTGCTTATTTTCTTATAACCATAAGTACCTGTCAATAGTTGATAATGTACTTGAATTTCCTTCTGTATATTAAACTTTTACATATTGGAGATTTTATGACAGGAACCAAAGTTTACTTTTTACTTTGGCATCTTGATAATATAGGGTCTAATTTATACTCGGAAAGTGATGCCATATCTCTGTAACAACCTGGTCAATCAAGGTTCTCTACATCTGACATGATCTAATATTCTTGTTCAAGCCATTCCACCTGTATCAGTGTGTTGGGTGTTGGTAACCAGGTGACAGAGCAAAGCTGTGCACAGGGTACTGTAATGCTTGTCACATTTCCACACTGTCCACTGCAGGACATTATCCACTGCAAGATAATGTCCACTGAGATATATTGTGTTTCTTTCCTTCAGTCCTTGGTATATCACTGGGGTGGACTGGTAACTGGTGGTCAACTTAAACACCAGCTGAACTGAATCAGTATGGTGCTGAGCATGGATGTTCCACCTGAGAACTGTAGCCAGCATAGAAAGGAGACCTGGAGAGGAGAACAGTGTTGTGGGTTCTCCTGAGTGTTGTCATTTGGAGTCATTGATTCTCCTGGAGGAACTTATCATCCTGGCTCCCGTGAAATGAGCTCAGCTGTTATCATTAGAGGAACTTGGAACCTTGTTGCTGAGAATGGCTGTGGTTCACTTTGGGGGAGCTCTGGTCCTTACTTTAAGCATCGCTTCCTGGCTCCAGGGGGAAAGATGTGCGTTGTTTAGTCTCCAGGAATAGTTGTCACGTTGGCTTCCTGATATATGCTTGGCTATTCCATTCCTATCATCAGAGGAGCTCAGGACCTCATTGTCACCAAGGATGGCTGTGGTACTTTTCAAGTGATCCCTGGTCCTTATTTTGAGCATCACTTGTTGGCTCTAGTATAGAGCCCTCGGCCTCCTGGCACAGATCTTTCACCACACTGACCTTTGGGCCTTTCCAGCACAGATCTGTGGGATAGACTTGCATGGGTCATTGTCATGGGCTCTAGATTTTTAGCTGAACTCATGCAGATTATTGCTGTGGGATCCAGGATTTTCTAGGCTGGATTTTTTAGATCTTTAGTGTTGTGTGGACAGATTTCCTGCACTTTCTTTGTACTTGACTCCTCGGCTGATCACTATAAATAATACTATAAATTCTGTGTCCTGTATAGAACTGTTCTCCTTGCAACCTCTGACTATAACAGCTACCTTATTTATCTCTTCTTCTTACTTACTGTGTTGTTTCCTTTTCATGTGACAGCTAAGGGTCCTTGTCATTTTACCCATGTAGTTTATCCAAAAGAAGGGCTGATTCAGAGGGAAGATCTTAGGTCTGGGTGCCAGCGACCTTGAGTTCCAACCTCAGTTTGTTGATTCTCAAGGTGAATCCAGCAAAGTCACATCTTTTCCCCAATTTTCAATCTCAGTTGTCAGGTGGGATGAGACCTGTTATACCTGCTTTTGAGTGAGGATAATAGGGATACAAAAATGAATAGGAGATGTGACAGTGCTTGGAAAAATATAAAGTGGAGTACAGATAACAGGGAGTCTACGCATCTCCATGCACATTTGAA